>NC_092587.1:112797045-113120000 GCF_047663525.1 Anas platyrhynchos | reverse complement strand
GAAGCAGAATTAGTTTCCATTGAGTGATTTTAAATAAATTTTTATTTGATATAGGTAATGTTGGAAATCCTCAGCAATCAGTTTATATTCAGCTAGCTGCAGAATTATGGTCTGGAGAAATTCATGCTTTGGACAGATGTGTAGTTCAAGCCTGGATAACTAAGGCTAGGTACCTACATGTATGTGAGCATCATAATTAATAAGTTCACTTGCAAATGTACCAAACACCTACAACTACAAAAGCCTCATTAGCTGGATATGTTCAAGTGAATTGAATGATATATTAAAAAGAATTTTCTTTGGTCAAAATCCAGTCTTCAGTCTGTCAGGATCTCATAAGGAAAACAAAGCATAAAAAGCCCACCTTCCTGCTCTCATGCCAAGTGTTCTTATCAATTTACTGCTGTTTCAGCTTACCTCAGCTGTTGGCATCTGCTAATATTATCAAAAGCCAAGCCCCAACATTGCAGAAGAGCAGGAAGGTTCTGTATATGATGAGTGAGAGCTCTCCTCCCATCAGTGGAATATGTTGCATTAGGGAATTTTCCCAGCAGGATCATGGAGGGACATTGCATGGACATCTATAGCTGGAAGGGTTTGGGCTGAAAGGGGAATACAGGGGATTGCTGTTGGTACTGCACATTACATTCAGTCTGTCATGTTCTCCCCATCATGAGGTTCAGGGATTGTCCTAGGCAGCTCAAGGGCATCAAAATGTGTAGGGATCAGTCCTGTTTCCCCCTTGCCACCTTGAAGTTGACAAAGAGAGGGAGACAAGCAGAGTGAGTGAAAGCAACTGCAGAAGGAGACAGGGCAGAGATGAGTCACATTTATGGTTTCAGCTGGGTTTGCTCCAGTTTGTGCTGAAGTGCTCTTTGCTCTGCCTTCCCACTTTCTCAGTCTTTTCTCCTCACTGCCACTTCATTTTTTGCTAGTCTTGCATAGTATTTATTTATTTTTTTTTTATCTTCTGCATAGTTCATTCAAATTGAAGAATAATCCTTGGCACAGCCATGACAATCACATTGGTCACACTATGCAATTAACTTGTGCTTTGTATCCATTTCCCTCGGCTTGTGTCATTCCTGTGTTAGTTGCAAGCATTTTATGATGAGGTCTGCTTTGCCCTAGTGCAGTACCCAAGATAGCAGAGTCTGGGGTTGCATCTAGCACTGCATAACATTCACAGTTAGTAAATACTATTGAGGCAGTTGAAATACCCTTTTTGCTGCAGTGCCATGGAGTCCACAGTAGGAAATCAGCACATCATGGCATATATTTTGGCCTGTATTTCCTTTGTGGAGTACTTCTTCCATGGTAATGACAGGTCTTGGTGATATGAGGTAGAGTTTTGGACTGTAGGTGATTGGAAGCTCTATGTTTTTGCATCTTTTATCAACAGAAGGAACAAGGAAACCACGTTTTTTCCCTGCAAAAGCAGTGTATCCCTACCCAAAGATTTGAAAGCCAGTCAGATTCATGATTTGGGAAAATGTGATCCAGTTGTGCTGTTGTTTCTACAAATGTTTCTTTCTTGCATAATCATCATGGACAGCAAGACTAAAACAGTTTGTTCCTTACTTATTTTTATTCTTTCTTTCTGCTTTTATATCCTTGACAACCCAAATACGGAAACAAGATTTAAAAATGGTACAGTGACATTTATCACTGACTTTTATCATATGTGTCTCAACAAGTGATATGTATTGTACCTGTGGGAGTTTAGTGTATGGTTTTTCTTGGTTTACTGAATACCAGGAACTTTGAAGATTGCTCAGGTCAGCCAGGAAATAAATCAACAAGATCCTCTGGTTTTCCCTTCTTATAGAACAACATGTATCATTTTGCTTTATTTAGTCCATACTTTCTTTTTTATTAGATTGCAGCGAAACATAAATGGTGTCTGTTTACATTCCTTACTGATTCAGCTTGAAATTATGACCAAGTATGGCTTGAGTAGTCTATAAAAAGATATGGTAGTTTCTGGCTGTCAGACATATAAAGGTGTTCCTGGAAGCTCAAAACTCAGAGTGCAAATCAGTTAGCCTTCTGGATGATTTTGAAACCTCAAATCCTTTGAAATAGTTGGCAACCTGCCTGTTGCATATTTACAGTTACACAACTCTTCCTCTCTGAGACTTTTAAAAGTTCCTCCTTCCTTTTTTCTTTAAGTCCCTTGGCAGCATCAAAACAGCTTCTCTCTCTCTCTATCCCCCCCCCTCTCCAGCCCTTCCCCCTTCAGCTCTCACTCTCCTTGGTATGGCACATTGTTCTGTGGAAATGGGTTGTTTTGAGTTCACACTTTGTTTTCCTGATGTTTTTCTGGGAAGCTGGACATGGCACAAAAAATATGGAAGCAGCTTGTAGGAAATGGGTTTGTTTGGGGAAACAATAAAAGAGAAACAGCCTGCATACCTCTCCTGTATGTACATTTGAAGGCATAGCATACAGTATATAAAGATATTCTGGGGGCCATTTTTCAGTACAGTCCAAAGAAAAGTAAATCCAAATCTTTTATTTTAACATATCTTAAGCCTTCATCCAATCAACTTAATTTCTTATAGTATAAACTGTCAATCACCTGATCTTATTAGCAAGATATGGGGAAAAGCGTCTTGATTTTTTTTTTTTTTTTTTCTGGTGTAGTAAATGCAAATTTCAGTGTTCTGGTCTTGAGATTGTCTTCACTTCAGTTGACTTCCTTAGTTCTGTTCTTATCACTGGCAGCAGGAAGATTTTTTGGTTCTCCTGGAGCTGATGTTGGTGTCACAGAAAACTGAGATGTGAGTCAATATTAGAATCACAGGGAATGTCTTTAGCAAGAATGATAATGATGGTAATCACTAGCTTAGAAGAGATACTGCTACAAGGAATTTTTTTTGTTGCCAACTCAAAAATATTGCTACACACAGTTTCCTTTTCATCTTCACACGTACAATTAAACATAACTGGATTCAGCAAAAAACATGGTCACAGAGCCATGACTGATGCAGTGAAGGTAGAGGTTGACTGTATGCGGTAAATCTCCTAAAAAATGTAAATGAACAAAAAAAAAATGTTTAAAATTTATAATTTTGAATTGGTGTTATTTTTTAGAATGACATTGCTTAACATCTGTAATGAGTTCAATTAAAAAGTAAAACCAAAGGTGCCATTGGGATTAATTTTAATTAATTAATTTCTTTATTTAGTGACACAGCATTTTTTTTTTCTTGGTGTGTATGGGAGGATTTCTTATTTTTGCTTGTTTGATTGTCTGTTTGTTTGTTTAGTCTGGCAACAAGCAAAGACTATTCATCTCAACTTTGTCATCAATGTCAAACAACATTTTTCTTCTGATCCATTCCAACTAGAGTATATCAAAAAACATGCCAGTCTATTTGATTGATCTCATAGTTAATTCTCAAGCTAAAATGATGATTTCCTTACTTTACACTGGTCCAAGAGAGCAGGTTGAACAGGCTTAAAGCTAAGCACATGCTTAAGTTTGTTATTATTTAACTAAGTACTTTTCTGTCTTAATCTTTACAAATGTGGAAATGTCTTAATGCTATGACGTCCAAACCTATATTAATTTCATTAGTCATGTTATGTAGCAAATGACTAAAATAGCATGTGCTGAATTATGAATCAAGATATTCATGATAAACAATTATAGGAAAGTATGTTAGGCTATACACTATAAAGGTTATCGTGACAGGAAGTCATATTTTATATACATAGTATACTTGGAAAGTTAATTCTGAATTCAGAAAGATTACTCATCTAAGCAATATTCCATATGCTTGTAAAATGGGGAATACCATGTATACATGTATATATTCATTGCATGCATGAATCCAGAATAAAAGGTGGCTGTGGAAAAGGAAGGGAAACTAATGTAAACAAAGGACTTCTCTGTTACAATGTTGTGCAAAAATTGAGAGAGCTCTTGATGTAGTGATTTTTATTTATTTTATGTTATTTTTTTAAAGCAATAGCAATTTGCATTTTAATTCCAATTATCTAATGGAGAAAATTCAGTCAAAAATATGAAGATAAATACATTTGGAAGTAAATAAAAACATTCTTATAAATAAAGATTGCTTAAACAGTGTTTGCTTGAAAAAGTTATAAAGCAGGGAGATTAATAAATGTAGAATGTGATAAATGTTGTTTAAATAAGAATGTGGGAATTTAAAATATATATGAAGGGGAACACATGTGAGTATCAAAAACCTTTGCATCCTGATGTAGCAGGTTCCCTGAGGGGGAAGCTGAGCTGCAGGAAGGCGGCCCTACAGATACTGATGAATGGTTCCTCTTTCCCCTCTCCAGGCTATTCCCTCTTTATTTCTCTGCTTTTTTTTTTTTTTTTTTTTTTTTTTTTTAACCTTACTGTTTAATTCTTTCATCAATACCTTGGTTGTAAAGGTTTCTTCATTCCTTCATATATATTTCTCATCAATTTGCTGTTGAGTTAGTCTAAGACTTATAGTACACATTGGAGAAAACTATTTTAAAGACTGAATTATTTTTACTTTAAAATTTTTGTTCTGAGATTAATGATGGGATTGTTAAAAAATTTCCTTACATATACTTGTGTGTACATATATAATGGACATATATAATTATATACACAAATATATATATGGTGCATCAACCCACCACAGTTAACAAATATGAAACTTAGTATAAAGGCAATATATAATCTTGTAATTTAGGGTAAGCAATAGGAAAAATAGCTGAAAATGTTACCATCTTGTAGAAATCTTTTGAATAATGCAGAAAAGATTGTGTGGCATTATTATGCTAAGATTTTTTTCAGTAAAGTTGTCAAAAACAAAGTACTGGGCCAGTTATGTATTCAAGCAAAACCTTTAGTTCTATACAGATGACTGAATCTGATAAACACAGTAGTTCTTAAAGACTCTGCATTCAAATGCAGGGGCTATCTGTGACGCCAAAGATGCTAATGGGAAACACAGAAAGGATAGGACAGGACAGCATGTCTGGAATGGGATCTTATTTTGGGCAGCTGTTTTGGCCCCAGGACTCTTCCTCTATATCATTCCAGTCAATTAGCAAAAGTTCATAGCAGGTGTGGCATGAAACCTCAGTTCACTTCCAATTGGGCTGTGGGCCATTTTACAAATCTGCCACCTGTTTTGCCAAACAAATAATTGCTGAAAGAAAACCAAAACAGATGTGTATGATTTTTTATTTTTTATTTTTTTTTATAACAAAGTAGAAGGTTGCCTGCTCATTCAGATTGAGAAGGTCTCAAACCAGAAAAGCAGGGTAGAGGCAACAGGCTAGCCCTGTACGAAGGCAGAAATGGAATTTTATATCCAAGTTTTCCAAAATTTATTGCCATTTTGGAACCCTAGAAGTTAACAAACAAGATTAAAGGAGGAAAAAACCTCAGGTTTTCAGAATTCATAATTGACAATACTATCAAGATGAAAAGAAAGAAAAGTCTATTGTATTGACTGAAAAAATAGTCATTGAAACTTCAGTGTAACAGCTCTGTGCCTGGCTGGAAGTGCTAAAATAAGCATACAAAGCTACAGTTTCTTTAAAAATGTGTATACAATATACAATCTGCAGGATACAATTGTATTGTTTTTAGCACTGATGAATTAAGGTTGACATAATCATTGAGGAATACATATTCTGAGCCCAGCTGATCATTGTGCTGCTTGAGTGCTGCTGTGCTTTAAGGTCTGTGGGCTGTGCTGGAGCAGGTTCTTCAGTAGACCCGGCCTCTCCAAGTAACCATGATGGTGCCTAGACAGTGTACAGGCCACTGGTGAAAGAACACTTGTCTTTTTCTCTGAAATATGTCAAATCTGAAGTGTCAATCCATTTGGGCTGAAAGTTATATTTGGACTCTGACCACTATTCAGCACTTGCATGGACAATGTGTTTGTCCTCATTACATCAGAGCCATGAATGTCCAACTACCTAAGAGATCTCACAATGTTAACATGAGCCCAAGCACATGCAGGCTGCAGCCCCAGGTGCCTGAATAGCAAAGCTACCAGTGTAGTAAATAAGTAGTAAGTAGTTTAAGTAGTTTAACGGATCCTATTCAGGCAGAAGGAAAAAAGGAATGGGGCTCATAGCTGTATGGCATCAGATTGCTTTATTACCTAGGCTTTTTGATACAGTTTTTTGAATTTTGAGGTCAGCTTTCATTCTAAATGAAAGTGCCTGGTGCGGTTCTTTGTTGTTAGCACTGCTGTTGCATGGGCTTCAAGACATGCCACTTCAAGACTTACCCTTCAGAGGCATTGTTTTGAAGTCACTCGGGCATTGCATGTGCACTGAACCAGTTGCAGGATGAAGGCTTTCATCATAGCATTTGAATAAGCCAACTGCACTGTTTTGATGATATCTAGGGCATGTGACGTATATGAAATAGTTCCCTATTTCCATTTATTTACTATTTTAGAGAGGTTAAACTATGCATTTGCTCTTTACTATGAGATAAAGATGGCAGGTGGAATAATTGATTGTGAAATGGCAATCCTTTCAATCTGACATATACTTTCTGATCACTGAAGGTTAATGGTTCATCTACTTTACTTGGTGTGATAATCCTTCTGTGTGGGGTGCAGGGTAGTCCCAAATATGGCACTGAACTTGGCACGAAGGAGATATGTTTTCTAACGAAAGACCCATTTTTGTCATTTTTACCAAAATTTCCCCATCTGCAACAGTGGAGCAGTAATTTTTCCTTATTTTATGAAGAACTTGAGGACCTGGAGGTGAATGCTTGGTGCTACAAATATTGCCCTATGATGAAAGGAAGTGACAAAAATAGCTTGGGTAAAAATAGGGTTGACTGACCTTTCAGAAATGACAGGGTATATATTAAATACAGTGATAAAGCACTGCACTCTGCATTTGAATTTATAATGTCTCAGAATTTGTTCATTACAAGACAGAAAGGTAAATCTTTGGGCTTAGCCATGAGGGCTCCATTCACATTATTAGTTCTAGTGAAGTCAGGAGAATGATTTACACAAAGAGGGCTGCAGGATTGCTCTTTACACATCTGTGATTGTTTCCCAGAAATAAATCTAGCCTGTAGTTTCATAACATCATTTTGATAGATGCTTGATTATTCTTTTTTTCAAATGGGACCACAGCAGTGGTTTTCCTTTGCTTCCAAACATCCTTTGTATTTGTCTCAGCAAGAGGTGAAGATACCAAATTAGTGGTAGCACCCTGTCTGTGTTTGGATTACCCCAGACTATCCAAGTGTTCATTGCAAATAGGTGGAGGATGTTAGCTGAGCTAGCAATAAGATTCTCATGGGTGGAGGTGAGGACAACATCTGTCTTTCCTATCTTGTACTTGCCAAGGCTTTTTGTTGTTCCTGAACTCTCTCATGAATATAATATGTGGATTTTTGTGTGATCTAATGAATCCAAGACTTAGAGATTTAGAAGGAAAACATTTTCCAGATGTGTGCTGCAATTCCTGACTCAGGTGACTGCATTTTAAGTAGTAACCTTTTCCAGTATGTTCCACACACCATATTGAATGTCTCTGAAAACCTCTTCTTTTGCAAATATTCAGAATAGAGATGTAAGAGCATCATGATTAATAAGCTATAGCAAGGCTAAAGCATCAACCACAACCACTTGTCTTTTGTTTCACTGATTATTGCTTGGTGCAGTGAATCCAAGGCTCAAAGACTTGGCCTTAAAGCAGAGCTGCAAATTTAGGCTAGGAGCCCTTTAGTGGTTCAGCCACAGCTTGCTTTATTGTACAGCAATGCCTGCTTCAGTCGTGAGCAGAGTGGAGTTTCAGGCTGGAAGACTGCCCATTGCTCTGTGAGGTTCTGGTGTCCGGCCTCTCATGTGCTGTCTTTTCCAGCATGGAAATGACATTCCTGGCCTGTTTGAAATTAGCCTTTCACTCCAGATAAACTGCATCAAAAGAGCATCAGAAAGTGTAGTTTGGGGAAGAATAGAAAAGTAGCAAACGAGAGTGAGTCTGGAGTGGATATACCAAGGTGTATACTGTGTACTTTCTTGGACACTTTCATCTGTTCCTTCTTTCAGTTGCAATTTTTTACAGTTAAATTGTATGTAATTTCAATAACAAATGCTATCAAGTTGCAAGGGATACAGTGTACAACCAAGCATGGAAACACTAAATAGAGCTAACTGCATGGCCTCAATCAGAACAGTCTTACCTCAGAAAAGACAGTTCCTCTCCAAATGCAATGTTTATCAGGAACTTGATGGAAAATTTCTGGGAAAGTGGTGAAACTAATAATTTCAATAACATTGATAAATTCTTTTCTGATAAATAATTTTATAAACTTACATTCCAATAAGTTCATTCAAGTGTACAATTATTATATGAATATAATCCATCAAAAGTGTTTTAGAATAGAATGTTTTAACACCTGCAAAACACACATCCCCACTTTAGAATCCACCCTTCTAATAAATGTTTAGTGAAAGTTTTCATATATTAGCTTTTTTATCTAATTTAAAATGAAAATAAGAATTGACTTTTCTGGCCAACTGTAGATATCCAACAAGCACTAGGAAACAGCCTGTGTCTGAATGAATTGTAGCTGTGTTTACACATGCATTATTATGAAATCAGATTAAAAAAGAAATGAAAGTTGTTTACATTAATTAGGAGAAATATCATAAAATCGGTATAAAAAAAAAAAAAGAGAGATTATATACATGCATAGCCATATGGCAAAGCTAATTAAAAGTTTTTTATTGCAGTGTCTCTGCATGTGTCTCACAGTTAGGGGTAACAGTTTTATTTTGAAGCATGGGAGTGATGACTGTACAAGCAAGAAATGCTTTTTGCTGTCTGAAGCATCTCTCAATGTACAAAATGGGTTGTTGCTATATTTGTGACTCCTTATGCATCCTTCTCTTCACATGTACTTCTGGCCCATGGTCCCACTGTTTTGTAGCCAATGTTCTTGATCATACTGGTGTGCTATTGTCTGCTATAATTTTAACATTGCTGAGTAGTAAATTCTTGATTTTCCGCATTCTTGAGGCATTTTTTGACCACCAAGACACTTCATACATTTTTCAATAGAGAATAAGGGTAATGAAAATCTACTAAACCTTTTCTGTTACAGGGAATAAGCAATAAGCAATGGAAACATTCAAAGATATTAAAAAAAAAAAAAAAGAGTTGAATATTCTTAGATATACATACATACACAAGTGTGTATAGATATACACACACTATACACACACATACAGTGAGTGTACTACCTGAACTTGTGATTGAAATTTATTGCCATAGAAATAAATGAAAATGCTAATATCTAAAGTAGAGGTTGGCTTGATGGCATGCAGGGAGAGTACACAAATGTATTTCATGCACAAGCAAGCACGTTTCCTAATTAGAATTAACTTAAGAAAAAGCATCACCAGGTTAGGCCCAAACATTCTTTTTAAAATCCTACTGAAGTATTTTTTCCACAACAAACCCTCATAACAAACAAATTATGTTAGACAACTGCACACCTCATTATCTCCTTTAATCATTCCTTAATGTTGATCAAACTCAAGAAAAAAAAAGTCTTTGTCCTTAGTTCCTGACATTGCATATAAAGGACAATCAAGCTTGCATATACTTCTCATGATGGGAACTACTTCAATCACATTTCCTGTAACTTCATGTTTCTGGGCCAAGTAATCTTGTATTTGATTAAGTAAACACCTTTGTCCTAATGACTTCATGCCTACTTTAAAGGCGTTGCTCTACCTATTGTTCTACAAATTTGTCAGTCTGTTAGTCTATTTTTTTTAAACTTATCAGTGAAGTATAAGTCAAAACTAAATAGAGAAAGACATTTTGTTCTTTTATCATTTGTACAGAAAGTTCAGCTGAGAAGGTTTTTCATAATACAGGGGATAAAAAATAGAAAAATCTTAATGAAGGAACTTATTTTCATGTTTTGCTTGTGACACTATGAAAACAAGTTTGTGGAGAAAGAAAGAAAATCCGCGTCCAGTATTGACCTCATATAATATTAGTGGTTCTACTTCACAGATGTGCATGAAAACCCTTCCCACCTGTCACTGCAAGCATTCCGTGTAGGTTTCTTCATATCACATTACCCCAGATGCTGATTACTAGAAATTAAAGGCTTATTTCTGAGGTGTCATGAGAATATGCTATTGTCATGAGAAATCCAGAATGATGACCCATTCAATACTAACATTATTCCCCCAAAGGTGTAGAACTTTGCAAGATGGAAAAGAGCCTTGTTATGCAACTATTTTGTAATATTTATTAATGTTTACTTTGCTTTATCCCACTTACTGCTTGATGTTGCCAAACTGCTTCAGTAATAGCATTAATATGGATGAGAAAAAAAGATTAACATGTAAATGAGTAATGAAGAGCATTTACTAGAAATAGAACTGGCATCCATATGTAAAAATCCCTTGCCAAATATTGTCAGTATTAATGTCTTTGTCTATGTTTATAAGTGGCCAGACCATGCAGCTATTTTTCATGATGGTTAATGCACAAATTGATTTGGTCCAAGAGATAGCATTTAGAATTACAGCAGAAAGTACATTTTTAAGTTCCTCTATTTAAGAAAGAAAGACCCATTCTGCCTTCTGTCAGCTATTTGGTACAGCTGTTAGAGCTTTCCTTCTACAGCTTATGTAGGGTTAAGACTTGAAGGCTTTAATCAGTAATGAGAAATCAAGGATGGACAAGATGAAACGATGCATACAAGAAGCAGCTGGAGGACATGTGCTGTTTTTTTGGAATACAAAATTATGTCAGTTATCAGGCATTCTTGTGTAGCTGAGAAATGTTTCAAATTTCTTGATGCTATTTCTATGCTTTCCCACAGTACATGTTTCACAAGAGGTTATATCAGGTTGCACTAGCCTCTCATTGTTCAGCATCACTGTGTCTTGCAAGATCGGTGGATTCAGAAATACCCAGGACAGAAATCCTCAATTTTTAAGATCACTAAGACAAAAATTCAGCAGTTATCATTTCTCAACACACAGCTCCATCCCATGTGTTGCAGACAACTTCTCCTTGTGCGTAATGATATGCTAGGACCACATATATCATCACCTTGTAGTGCTTCCTGGTAAATTGAATTCAATGGGCCTGGCTGCATTTGCAAGAGAAGACATTAGGTATGACTTTCTGTACCCCAGCTGACAGGAGGAGCAGTAAAACAGATGCTAAACATAGTTTCCACGTTTCCCACATGCAACCTCAACCTCACTTAATGTATGAGATGAGAGAAAAGATAGTTAAGGAGGAAGTAAGGCTAATTCTAGTTTAGACTATGCTCTCTAGTTATGCTGACTCCTCAAAATTATGCAAAAGCTTACTTAGCTGATCAGTTCAGCTTGTGTAATGTACACAAGGGAGGGATGACACATGTCCGAGTGTCCTTCAAGACAGGCCAGCAAAGATCAATGAGGACTTGGAGTAAAACATCAGAGACCCTCACTATCATAAAGTACACAATAATAAGACTTCTAGACAAGGACAAGCCCAATGGTACCAAAAGTTGGCAGAAACCCAGTTATTCCTACAGAGACTTTACAGAGCTGTCAGCATGCACTAACTGATGGCTAACAGGATGGATTTCAGATTATTAAATCAGAACAAAACTAGCTAGCAAATTGCAATTTTATTGTCTGAGAATAATAAGACATTTTTTTTTCCTGAAATACAAGGTCTAAATCCTTCTCCTGGCTTCATTTATGTCTGCCTTGTTTTTGCTGTAGCCTTTTAGATATTTGCATAACCCTTATTAATTGGGTTCATATTTCTGGTGTTCACTGTCCAGCCTCAGGAAGTTAAAACGTCTACTTTCCCTCTTTGTGCAACATAATGTGCATCCATAGTACAGAAAATATTTCTTGTCATTAGTGATACCAACAAAGAGAAACACCATATTTTTTGGTTTGCATTCATGATCATATTAAATATTCTTATATTACTTTATATTAGGTTGAGTCAAGTTTAATAGAAACAAGAATAAAATTGTTTTGCTTCTCTTGTGTGTGGGAGGATAAGAAATACATTCATTATGTAGCATTTAATGCCTGTTTTGAAAACATTTTTACAGAGTGAAAGATTTTTGCAGAGTGAAATAATATTCTTCCTGTTGTATTTGCAATCTTATTCCTGCTTTCCTCCGTATATTTCACACTTACATGTACTTACTGTGGCTAACTTTTCCAAAATTATCAATTCATTACATATTTTTTGGTTCATTTATTAGCTTTTCATTGGGACAGAAAAGAGGGAACTATGCAGTAATTAGTCTTAGGTGGAGGTAATGTTGTGATCACTTGGCCAGACTATATGTGTGTGTATATACAATATGATAGAAGAGTAAATATATATGTATATCTTTGTGAAAAAACTCACACAGACTGTTGAGAAAGATTTTTTTCCCTTCAACATAACATTTTCTCTAGCTTGTGTGATGCAATCCCTGATACTTTAACATTCAAGTGCATTAAGTCCTACTGCTATTGTTCATCACAGTGTAGCCAGGTGAGCAAACTTTGAGGTGCAAGGGACCAGCAGCCATCTCACCTCCCACCTCTTTGAAATGCAGGAGCTTTCTGCAGGCTTTCCCAGGAATGTCTCATTAGAAATCTTCAGACCACCAACAGTAGCGGTTTTTAGCATTACTGTGCAAGTAAAAGGCATCCCCATCAGGGATGCAGGACAAAAAGATGAGATGTTATTGTGGCACCTATTCTGCCTTACAGATGCCCTTTCACACTACCACCAGAGACAACAGTCTGGGAACTGGGCACAGGCTATGGAAGGAATGTGCGGGGCAGGTGTAATAATCAGGGAGTTAAAACTAAAGGTGACAGGTTGGTGGTGACCTCTGTGCTCAAACTACATCTGAATAATAGCAATGATATGGTGCAGATCTCTCTCTTATCTCTGCCTGTTGGCCTGTGGGAGGAAGACGGAGCTGTTTAGTGCTAGTGATTGAATCACCAGTCTTGTGGCACTTGAAGGGATGCTTGAGATCCTGCTCCTAAAATCAAGAGATCAGAGGATAATCTCAGTCTCCACGAGAAATAATAAAAAGAAAGTGATGTTCCAGCCCTTGCAACTGCAGATAAAACTGAATATTGATGGAGTGCGTTCTGAGGACTCACAAAGCAGGCAAATAAAAGGAATAATAAATGTACGCTCCCTCTTAAAACAAAGAAATGTTACTGCTGATTTTTAGGACACCACGTGGCTTCTGCCACTCATGCAAAGTCCTCTTGCAGCATCTGGGGACACCTGAGCATGTCAGCAGAAGGACCCCCATTGCTCTGCCTCTTCTCTCTATCCTCTCCTCATTGTCCTCCTCTGCTGATGGATCTGTGCTGTTTTATTGCTCTCATCCCAGCTGAAGTGTGGGCTTGCAGGTGCAGTGCCCTGGTGAGGGTATGGCCATGCACCTGGTTCCTGCATGCCCCCAGCCTCTTCACCCTCAGCCATGGCCAGCTGGTCCCTTCTACCATGACTGGGGGCTGGAGGCCATATGCTGGGGTCTTCAAGTTCTGAAAGCTACAAGGAAGTGTTCCTGTGAGAGGTGGAGAGGCTGTCAGTGGGCATGGCATCCTACAGGAGCTTGGGGCCTGTTTGTTAGTGGCAAAGCCTGGGACGATCTGCCTTTTGCTGCTGCTGAAGGAAAGAGCAGGACCCCTGGTTCAGGGATGACAACCGGCTGTGTCTTGGCACCCTGTCCAGGAGCAAATTGGCCCTGCTCCCAGAGGAAGGAAGAGAAGTTCCCTGTGAGTCAGCAAGGTCTAGGTCCCGGTCATCTCCTGGCAGCTGGCACCTGTGACAGAGCTGTCCCTCATGTCCACACCTGGGACACGAGGGGCCTGAGATCCCTTCCCTCCCTGCCTTCTCCTCTCTCCTGCTACCCCAGTATGCTTCCTCAGTGTTTGGCCAAGCATGTGTGCACCTCTGTTCCACTGTTAGCAGGAGATGTCTCACCAGGCATGGTTTGTATTGTCCCTCCCTGATGTGCAACTGGCACTGTGAGTCCTCACCTCTGCCAGCAGCAGAGGCATGCCCAAAAAGCAGTAGACATTTACGCAAGCAACCAGCTATTTTTTCTTTTCATAAGATGGATGATCACATTTTTTTCTTGGGGAATATTACAATGTCTGCTCTAAAACGCTGTCACATTGACTTCTCTTCTCTGGTTTGCAGGAAGCGTTATCAGTGGTGAGTGAAGACCAGTCCTTGTTCGAGTGTGCCTACGGATCACCCCACCTTGGAAAGACAGAGATGACGGCCTCCTCCTCCAGTGAATATGGGCAGACATCAAAGATGAGTCCACGTGTTCCCCAGCAAGACTGGTTATCACAGCCCCCAGCCAGAGTCACCATCAAGATGGAGTGTAATCCAAACCAGGTTAATGGGTCAAGGTAATAAGGCCAGCGTTACCACAGCTTTTCTTATGATGGGCACAGTTCACTTGACTATACTTACAAAGTGAGCACCATTTTAAGTGCCCCAAGACACCAAGCCACCAGCTGCTGTCCCAGAACCCTACAGGTCTCCTGTGCATTGCGATTCACAACTTAAGATGGTGGTACTACAGGCACAGCCTTCTTGAGACCTTGTGCAATACCTTTCTTTGTTTCCTCTGACTGTGGATAATTTGCAGTATAAACTTGCATTGCAACCTGGGTGAAAGAGCATATATTAAAGTTAGGAAAATATGTCTGTGGTGTGATTTTGAGCAGTTATACTGATCCATCTAGTGCTGTGGAGTATGTGATTAATACTTTACTGAAGCTCTCAAATACAGTAATCAGGTCTGATGCTTTTGCTTTAAATATAACCAAATAGAGAAACATAGGAAGTAAATTCTTGTAATGTCAGAGGGAGCAAACTATTGATTTTTACTTTTAAATTTGCTATAAGCATTCTGCTGAAGAATATAACAATGGAGTTGGATTGTAGAAGAGCTTACGATGAAGAAACACCACTTGTATGGAGGCAAGCAGGAGAGCAGAAAGGAACAAGGAAATAAATTACTCAGCTCAACAAGAAATAACCATAGCCACAGCATGTCAGGGTTTTCTCAGGACTTTTTTTGTGGATGTCCTTGTGAAGGACAATTGCATAGATTAGGCTGAAAGAGTAATGTTTTTGATGGTTTTTGTGGATATTGACTGGTAGCTCTACAAAGCATAGGAGCCCTCTGTATGATTTTTCCCATCTGAAATAGCACAATGATGCCTTTTTTTTTTTTTTTTTTTTTTTTAATTCAAGGAAACTATCCAAGCAAGTGCTTTCCTGTTTAAAATGCCTGACTGTCAGAACAGTTTTCCTTTGGTGTTGCTGAAGGGCACAAGGTTCAGAAGGAGTCAGTTATTCACAATAGTTGGCAATGTACCAGTGAAGACCATGCTTCAGATCGCCCTGTCCCAAACACCTGCCTACTTGTCTCATCACCCAGCATCAGATGTTTAGAGAAACCTCAGCCATGGGCACTGTGGTTACTGTTCACACTTTCTGTGCTAATGTGATGAGCACCACAAGCAGGACAAAGTGGTTTGACAGCTTATCACACCTACATTTTTCATAAGAATGAAAATCGGATTTTCGTAAGGATGGAAAATGAGTTTTAATAAGGATTGGAATTGTTCTGAAGTCAAATCAGACTTCCCAGTGAATAGGTAAAGATTTGAGGTATATAGAAATAAATGATGAGCTGAAGTTACAAAGAACTATGGAAAGTCTTGTAAGCCTACTTATCCAGAACCACATTTCGTTATTTTGTTTGTTTATTCCTCTTTGTGATAATCAATTACACTGATATAATCATAAATGTTGTATTGATCCAAAACTATTTTCAACTGTTTCTCAAACTACCTCTAAATATTTGTTCTGGCATTTCTGCAGTACTAATGGTCACAATTTTTCTTAGTGTAAATTCCACAAAGTGCATTAGGGTAGATAATTAGCATTAATCATTAGTGGTAATAATTTGTAATATTATACAGAACTAAAGCCAGTTAGACTCAAACTCATATACCTTAAGGAAGGGTCTAGATCATACAGATTCCCTTGAAATTTTTGGTCAATCACATTTAAAAAATAATCAGCAACAAATTCTGCATTTATTGTGCTGGAATCCTGAAATATGTAACTAGCCTGAATATTGGAGGAACTAGCCTGAATCACAAGTGAGTTGCTGTTGTGGTAGTTTAAGTAGAAAATTGTAGGCAACAGTGCTGTCTTTTATCAGCCTGGGGAGGTACCTGAGCCCTGTATAGTGATCCAGAGATGATCAAAAGTGTCGTTGTGTATGGATGTGTGGTTGAGCATGCAGATGGAAGAGCTTTTCTGTTCAGAGCCTCTGCCTCCCTCCCAGGGGCCATGCCATCTTTGGGTAAAAATAGAAGTAACCAAGGCAGGGGGGAACCACAGTGCAGCCACCAGAGCAGAGCACCCCAGCTGCAGGGCTGGAGCCAGGCTCCTCATCCCTCACCTGAACATTCAGCTCACGTGCTGCTGCCTGCCTGATGGCATGGCTTTAGCAGGGGAAACAGTAGTTGCATGAAATATTTGTGCACGTGCCCTGCACCATTACTAGCAAAAGCAATGTCTACCTTTGCAAGGCTGAATGTTGAGGGAATTGTCTTTAAATCATTCTTTTTATACCTGCTACCAGGACCCATATGTTCTGGAATAATCATGAAGCATGATTTTGATTCATACTTTTCCAGCAAAATTGCTATTTGTGATAGTTATGGTGGCACCCAGAAATTGTCATGGCATCTGAAACCCAGTGAAACACTTTTTCACAATACCAGCAGCCTTTGCAGCCTGTGATAAATGAAAAGAAGCGATTTTTTGTACTCTCTCTCTCTCTCTCAAAACTAAAATGTATCAGGGCTACCTACTTCATCATTAGGACTTGTAGCTTAGTGCAAATAAGCTGATCAATGCATGAAGACCAAGTTCCTCGTTTTTGTCCAGACAGCATCACTCAGAGCTACTAATTGTGGCCATCATTAGAAAGTGAACTACTCAGTGGTGACAATTGTTTCCCAACATGAACCAGCGTGTGAGCTGGCATAATGCTTTTATTGCCATAAGAGTCCATGCAAGCTACTGCTCTGAACTGCAGAATGTTCTTGATCAGAACTCTGGTTTTCTAAAGGGCACATTCCGCTTGAACATATAATGGCAAGAAATTTAATAATTTCTGTATTGAATTAAAAATAACCTGCAGCATCTGAAGCATATTTTCATTCATTAATCTTGGATTTGACAGCCTTACTTTTGACAGAGCAATGGAGAGATGGTACCTGGAGAAATCCAGGAAAACTCATGTTTCACAAGACATTATGCTAAAAAAAGGCATTTATAGACTACCAAATATAAGAATAGATTAACAGAAGAAAAAATAATCATGTGCATATTACATGATTAACACACAAATAAAGATTAAATTACTCCATTTCATCAGAAATATATTATTTCATAAGGCCTAATACGTGCATGAAAAAAGTTAATATTATATTTTTAATGGAGAAATAATTTCACCAAATAAAAGTTATAAATATATTTTGGCATTTTAAAAATTCATATACATATGTGTATACATACGTATATACCGTGCATAATGCTATTATGTTTTGGGAATCATAATGTTTCTTGGTATGTGATATTCCTGCCAGTTGTAGGAAAAAAAAAAAAAGTGTATCACTCAAGCCTTGCATACGATGAAAACACTTACCAGCAATATATTATTCCTAAATAATTATATCAAATATATGATATAATATCATAGAATCATAGAATCATAGAATACACTGAGTTGGAAGGGACCCATAAGGATCATCAAGTCTAACTCCTGGCACTGCACACTTCTTCCCAAAAGTTTAGACCATGTGACTAAGTGCACAGTCCAATCACTTTTTAAATTCAGACAGGCTTGGTGCATTGACTATGTCCCTGGGGAGCCTGTTCCAGTGTGCAACCACCCTCTTGGTGAAGAACCTCTTCCTGATGTCCAGCCTAAACTTCCCCTGCCTCAGCTTAGCACCATTCCCGCAGGTCCTTTTGCTTATTATATTGCTTAGGACTACCGATGTTGAAAATGCTCAATGTTCAATGCAATATATAAATATTACAAATATTACAAATACATAAATATTACAAATATTACAAATATATAAATATTACAAAATATATAAATATTACAAATCTGAAAACCATTTGTTCCTTCCTCAAGTCCCTCTGGGCCTTTGCCATGTGTATGTTGGTCTTTCATTGTTTTCCTGGCAGATTATCTGCTATTCATCACATACGTTATATTGGGCACGGTTTATATGTGCAGATTAGCAGTGCCCTGCCACTTGCATTTACTTTTCTGAATAAGCCTTCCCCACCCTGCCCATTTTCAGTCCCTTTAATGTTTCCCTAAATGAAATTCTAAGTTCTTAAAAAATGTTTTAAAAAATTTTAAAAATGAACACAGGTAGTGGCCAGAGATCTTGAGTTATGTTCTCACTTTTGATAAAAATGTAGCTGCTCACTTTACACTCATTTTTAAAATCTGAGTTGTTCAAAAGTGTTTAAAATATGGCCATATTGCAGAGCCCCAGAGGTGCTACCTCTAGGATCTGCAGAATATCCTCCCTAATTCTCTTCCTATTTAGGAGCTTGTCTGAACAATACCATGCACAGAAGGTGCAAACCAGGGTATCAGACCCCACAAAGTGGCAACAAGAGAACAGTTAGCTTCATTAATATTTTTTTTGCTACCCACCTCTTACTCCTCTCTGTGTTAGGCTGTTTCCTGGCCATATATTCTGTCATCTGGAACAGGGTATAAAATTTTAGGAGTGTGTTGGATCTCTTACACACCAACAATTTACACTTAACAATTTCATACTAAAATGAGAAATGTACTCACTCTGATAGGACTCTCCCCAGATATACGTTGTCTGCAATTGCCCTACCTTAAATCTCAAATCATAATTGTCTAAAAACTGGTGTCCCTATGAATTCTGAAGAAATATCTTCAGAAAGAAATTAAAGGGTTATTTTAGTGTGCTGCAGAGGGTTTAACTACACAGTTTTCTTTAACAGTAACAGTATTTTTCAAACTAAACACTGCTGCACAACACCAGAAAATATAGCCTAAGGGCCTACCTTAAATTAAATAAAGCAAGAAAAGTTGAAATTAAAGCTGTCATTACCTTGCATATACAATGTAGATTGTCACACATAGTATTAAATTCAGTTCCTTTGAATCTGTTATGTGGGCTCAGCCATTATATTTCTTCCAGGTACATAAATCTTTGTGCCAAAAAAATATTTTGGCACATAAAATTTTGTGCCACCATATAGTCAATCTTTCACCTGAATGTAATATTATTGTTTCCTGCTATTTAGTGTTCTTTAGTCAGACCAAAAGATTCACCCTGATATAGTAAGGCACTATAATATAAATCTGGAAATTGCCTATATCATGCTGTTACTTACTTTTCTATTTATTTTTCTTTATATATTTTATCAAATTAAATATAAGCAATTCTATTACTATGACTGAATGCAACATATATAATGCATTTAGCATGAAATTCACCTCTGTGGAAATGCTCTCATTAAGCCTAGGGTACGGCATTTAAGTCTGTGAATTATTCAGTGTGCTCTGATCACCCTTACCCATATATTCTTACTCATGAACATAGACATAGGTGAGAATATACAAAGGTAGCTTGGAAGGTCTGCATTTACTGGTAGGTAACCCTTCTTTTTAAGGGAGGCTGAGGTGGAACATAGGGTATTATTCAGGCCTCAGATAAATTTTACTTGCCAGGAGCAGTGTGATGATTTCACTGAAAATGCATTATGAATGTTAGCTGCAGTGAAAGCGCAGAAAAAGTTCTCTAACATCAACTTGGCCAATATAGAAATTTTAAAGAAATGCCAGAAATAATCAGTTGTCATTAAGATTTAATCATGTGCAAAATGCTGTTTTAAGTGCTACCAACTCTACCTTAAAAACCATTTGAAAATGAAATTATCACTTATATCTTTTATGCTGGCTTTTTTGGGAAATACCATTTTTTATTTGAATGTTTCTGTTCTGTATTTTCATCAAAGAGCCTCTGTGCTGGCTGGATTGAATGCACATGATATGCAGGAGGACTTTCAGAGTCCAGAGTGGCCTCTTGTTTTCTCATTCCCTTCCTGCCCCCCTTGATGTAAGCTCTACTCAATGTAGCTATTTCATGCTTTAAAAATAAGCAAATTAGAATGGTTCACACTTGAGGTACCTTGTGTAGTCTACCATGTGCCAACTAATTTGTGCAGCCATGAAAGAGGTTGCATTCATTCACATGGAGCTCTGTACTACCACCACGACAGGACCATCCTGCTCCCAGGATGCAGGCTGGTGTGTTTTAAGCTAGGTCAGTCACCTCTGTATTATGCTCCAGTCTGTGGGATGATACTGATGATTCTAGTTAGAGCATTTCCACACCTTCTGCACATCCAACACATCAAGAAACAGGGCTGATCTGCAGCAATTACTCTGACATCACTTGTTTTTCAAGGGCATGGCTTTTTCCATCACTGGAGCACAACCCTGCAGCTGAGGCTCAGTATCATCCCTCTTACATCTGGTGGCATACCACCGGCATGCAGCCCTGGTATTCTTGGTAAACCTCAGCTCAGACTAAAAAACAAGCATGGTCCAAGCTCATGGCAGTCAATGGGATTCTCTCCTCTGGCTCCAACAGGGCTTGAGTCAGCCCCTATGTCAGCCCACAGCAAAGCTGGGAGATCTGTCTTAAGAGGATGATTTTCCTTGTGCACTTACTGGAGCTGCCTATATAAAGTAGCATTAATCTTGGATAACAACCTTTTTTTCCCACTGATTGGGTAGTCAGTGGAGTGGCTGCCTACCAGACTGGAAAAACTACGAATTTAGGATCTTCTTCATGCAGGGCTTTATGTGTGATTACTTCTAAGGAGTACCACTCTACTCTGAAAATCCACCAGTTAAACATTAATGTGTGTGTGTGTTTGTATGTGCAGGGTTTGGCTCTGTTTCTGGAGGCAAACATGATGCCAAGGAGAAAAATAAACCATCTCTCCAGCTTACCACTACTATAGCTATTTTTTAGTGGCTTTTTGGGGGGACTGGCAGGTGCTGGTTAAGAAGCTTTCCACCCTGGGGTGATGTGCTCATTCTTAATTGGCATGGTTATATTTTGGATTAACCACTGATGCTTAAATTGTGTGCTCAAAATTAGGAGTTTAAGACAGAGATGAGGACAGCCAAAATTTCAAAAGTGCTAAGCAACCAAATGCTCTCATATGGGTAGTGAAATATAAAATTAGTCTTCAAACATTGACATCAGACCCCACAAGAGTTAAAAATCACCATCATTATTTCTGACTGTTCCTATCATTACTGCTTTATTTCCAGTACAGTATTTGCTGTGTTTAGAGCATTTAGAAATGGTGGTTGTGGTACTCCCCCATGCTGGCATAGCACAGGCACTGACAGTATGTAGGATGTCTCTAAACCAGTGCATTTGGAAATAAGTCTCCTCCTTGACCCCTTAATTAATAGGTGTTTTATTTTTATCAGGGTAGTTTTGGTGAGGATGCTCAGTATTTGAAGCTTGGGAATAGCATTTTAAAAACAAAACAGAATCTGAGTAACAAAAAGAAAAGAGGCTTGTCTTCTTTGACTTTACATTTCGCACCCATCAGCCTCACAGCCCAATAATACTAATCACGAAAATCAGCAGACATTCCACAGACATGGGGGATTATGGTTTCTGTGCAAGATGTCACTTCTGTTTATGCCTGGCATGCTTTGCTTCGCTAACTTTCTATACGATCCCTGCCCACAAAAGAAGGCACATGCGGTTTGGGAAGGGCCTTGTCTCCCAGTATTTCATATTTTATGAAACCACAAATACAACAGTCTTACAAGCTCTTGAAATGAAATACAATTTGAGAAATGTAATCCATTACCATTATAATAGAATTTCTATAAAAATAATAAAAGAAAAACAAGAGAAAATAGGTCCTGAAAGTTATAGGCCAACTGGGAAGTCATTGTGGCTTTGGCCGAGCTATCACCATATCAGACTTCAGCATTCTCCCAGGCAGCAATCTAATTGTAAATTATGTATATACAGAACATCATTTCTTAGCTTTGGCTTTTAGTGACCCCATTCCCTTCTTTCCCTTTCTTCACTCCAACCTCACACATAAGAAATATTGAAGTGTTTGCACTAATGGAGAAATGACAATGTGCAGTCAAACTTAAACCAGCTGTTTCCCCACACTGTGAACACAAAGAGCCAGGCTGGTAATATTTATAGCTTGACTGGCCTCTAGTGAGCCAGACGCTGACTGCCTTAATTTGCCATGATGGCCTAAAGGCTTGAAGCAGCTGTGGATTGCAAGATAGCCGGGAAAGTTAAGCAAAAAAAAAAAAAATAAATAAATAGAAAAGATTGCTTCAATTACCAAAAGTTATTATTTGATTGAAAATGAACTGCTGTTGCATATACAGCTCAATAAACAAGCATTTTTTATTTTGCTTACAGAAAGTCAACGAAATGCATGTGTTGGCATGTGGCGTTTTACTTTCTCCTTTTGTTGAAGGAAGTAACGAGCCACTCTATGTGTCACACTGTGACATCCTTTAGCAACCTCTGGCCTTGACCCATGCAAGGCAAAGCACCTACAGAGACTGGGCAGTCCCCCTGCCCTCCCCCCCAATACTATCAGCCCTCCTTTGGATGCTGCAGTGGGGCGTTTGTGTGGGACTGCCCCAAGCCTAGGTTTGTTGGGGCTGTTGAAGACCAGTTTGGCTGACACTGCACAACCCCACACGGAGCAGTTCACCTCTATGTTTGTGTTGCCCCATGAGGACTTCAGTTTTAATTTATTTCTTTTGCCTTCTCAGGCTTGCTTTGGGCGCTCACCTTCTAGCAGAGTTGAGCAGACTGTCACTGTGGCTTCAGCTTCAGCTTTAGCCAACTTTAGGCAGCAGTGCTGATCCTGAGGGGCTTGCTTCCCTTCCACCCTGGCCTTTCCTGTGGGTGAGCATCGCCTATCAGACAGCCACCCCAGGTGGGTGGGGGAGTGACTCAGGACATAGCTAGGCACTGAGTTACTTATCCACCCACCCTCCTACCCACCCATTTATTTACTTATTTATGTATTTGCTGGGGAAGCAGCTCCCCAGCCAGGTTTGCTAAACAGTTGCATGAGGGCTTGTGTGTGCACCCCAGGGATGCTTTGGCCTACGTGCATTTTTTGGCATTTTAATGTCTCTGTTATGCCATAGTCCTCTGCAGGGAATTTTGGGCTGCTTTCACATGAAGACTTGGCAGAGAAAATAAAAAACTATGCTTTCCTTTCAGCATGGTGGCTGTGGTGGTGCACACGTAGCAAGTTTAAGGGCAGGTGCCTGCAGAATGCCTGCTATGCTTGCAGGGTTTGGCAGTGTGTTCATGGCCAGGCAGCTGCATCAAGATGCAGCAGTTGATTGAGCATGGTGGAAGCCAAAAGCAAGCACTGGGGCCTCTGATATTACCGCTAACAGCACTTTTCAGTCTCACTTTGCATCCATGGGGTTGGTGCCAAAGAAGCAGCCCCTGAGGCTCTGCAAAGCTGCTGGTGCAGCCACCCTCCTGCTGCAACAGCTGAGAAGCGCAGGGTTCTCCTCACTCTTGGATTGTCCCTAGTGATTGCTGCCAAAGGAGGATCCAAAGAGGAATCCAAAGAGGGGTCTCCTTTGTATGTTGCTGTGATGGCAGGTCTCAGCAGATGTGAATTCCCCTGATACACAAAGGGGAAGTGGGTGCATAGAATGGCAAGGAGGAGAGTCTAGGGTTGCAGATGTGTAACCCTTTGATTTGATAGTGTGGACTAAAGTGTGACAGGTGGGCTTTAAGAAACAATGATTTATTTCAAAATTAAAAGTCTCGTGGAAGTTTTGTTTTTCTTTTTGTGGGCCATTTTTTCAGCGATAACCCACTTTTGGGGAAAACACCAACCAATTTTACTACAACTTGAGCAGTTGCAGTGAGTGGAAGTGAGCCTGAGTTTTTTTTTTTTGCAATGTGTTTAATACGAGCTGACATTCACGTAATACCATTTTGGCTGAGTGTAAATTTACATATGTAGGCCTTAATTCTGTGAGGGAGCTGGCTCTGTAAAGCTCTCCCTGTTGTACGTAAGGATGGGGTGGGGACACCACAGCCCTGCTGGGGCCGTTCCCCTCTTTCTCAGGTTGTTGACATTACAAAATGGGAGAGGAGAGGCAAGAAGAGGAATCTGTATCCTGCAGGACAGTGTCAGGGTTTGTCTGCCAGAGCCTCGCAGAAGAAAAGTTCGTGGTAGCTCAGCATCATCTCCCCTGTCCTGACCAGCCACAGGCTGGTAGGAGGACCACATATGGAAATCTCTTTGAAGGTATTCTGTTACATCTCTACTGTCCTGAGACCACTTTTCTGTAAGTAATTCTGTAAGGAAGTTATCCAAACTGTGGTTACTAAATTAACTTAGAAAGACACTGTACAGATATTTAGAGAACACAAATATTCTCTTTTATTTTCCTCTGAAATTCAGAAATACTAAACTACAGGGATTTATATTATAGGAATGTCACCATGATCATGTAAAATTTTGCTGGTTCCTAATCTCTGTTTTTCTTACACCTTGCATTTTAACACAACACAGGTGTTCTATATCACATGGGGAAAATAGTAGCAAAGTGAAGAGGAAAAAAAGTGTTTCATACACTTATTTATGAACTCACATTTGCTTTCATCAGAGTCAATGGCTGGCAAAACTCCAGTCAGCTTCAGTGGGAGTGGGTGCTAAATTTAAACATCTTGATTCTAAGTAACACTGCATAAAGACAAGGCTTCCAGGTCCACGGACCCATGGAGAAATACTTTCTTCAACAGACTTTTATCATCAATCAGAGCTGTATCGGCTCAGGACTGAACAAAATGCTTTTGGGTAGCATGATTGTAGTCTTTCCACTTTTTATTTATTTATTTATTTGGGTAATTTCCAGGTGTAACTCAGTATATTTACAAAGGGTAAAAATAACATGCAGCTGAGAAGAAAAATATCTCAGGTTTCATTTCAGACGTGGAGATGAGGATGAATCACTGCAGAGCTGCACCCTTTGCACAGGGCACATGTTCTGAAAGCTGCTTTTCCACTGCCCCTGCTCCCCTGGTGGTTCAGAAATAAGGCAGGCTCACAGAATGTCTTAAAAACAAACAAACAAACAAACAAAAAAAAAACACTTTTGAATACAATCATTCTCTTGTTGTTCTGGGCACTAAAAATACCATTTTCTGGTGTTTGCTTGCATTTTCAGCTTTGCTTTCTGTGTCATAGAAGTCAATTCCAGCCATCTGAGTTAAGCTTTGGCTCAGTGGTACACATAAGCACATGCTCAATTTGAAGTACCCAAGTAGTCCTGTTAGCTCCTATGGAGCTTCTTACATGCTTGAATTAAACATGATCTTAGAAGATTTGCTGAACTGAGGATTTGTTTGTCCACCCAGCACACTAACACGACAAAACTCTTGACTGTCTCCTTCTGGATTTTAATGAAAAGTTATGACCTATTTATGATCTTCTTCCCCACCCTCTCTCTGTTTATATTCAAATCAGAAAATCAACCCAGCAGCCTTGTCAGGTTGCCAAAAGCTGTGTGCTACCAGTGGATCTTTCACATCATTTACTGTTCCATGTTTACATTAGTGTTTTTTTTGTTTGTTTGTTTTGTTTTGTTTTGTTTTTTAATGTATGATTGCCTGTGGAAGTAGTTTAGGCTAATATTGATGTTGTATTTCATGTCAGCATTAGGATTTTGATATTGCTGTATCCTGAGTTACTTTTCCCAGGAAAAAAAAAAAAAATAGTAACTGGCAGTTAGGCCAAAGGATGCTGCTAGCTCTCTGTTTCCTCAAAACGTACCAAAAACAAAACAAAACAACAACAACAACAACAACAACAACAACAACAACAACAGTCAGTGCATGAGTCAAATTACCTTTTCTTTTGTCTTGGTAACATAACATGACCTTGGCAGTTAGGGTGGGCATCTGCACAGGTACAAATGAGGGCCATGGATCCAAATATACATGTTTACTATGTAGACTTGCTTACACATAGATGCCATTTCTATTTGTTAAAGGTAAACAGAAAAAGCCAACATTTTATTCACAAGCAATCATCTCAAAAGCTCACTTTCAACATGCTTATGTCTGAAATAAAAGTTATTTTGTTTTGCTTAGCTCCATTCAGACAGAAATAAGCTGCCTCCCAGAATTATATTTATAGGTATGTAGTGGGATAGAAAAATTAAACCTGAGAGAATAATGCCCAAGTATTCTGATTCTGTTGGAAAGGCTAAATTCACCACCACTCAATGACAGGCAAGACCACATGCTGGCTGTATCTTCCCTTGTGGGTATTATTCAGTTTTGTTGCTGACATGTACTTATAGGACCCTTACACAAGCCAGATTTCAGATGTACTGTGTTAAGCAGCACCCAAGATATTTTATACCTGAAAAAGGTATGTGCAGCCAACATTTCCCAGGCAACATTCAGGATGCTGTTCCTTCTGCTAAAGAAGATGACAGTAGCTCTGGAATGATTTCTGTGATATATTTTCTTTTTAAACTGAACACCATCGGCAGTTTTTTGTTTGTTTGTTTAGTATATATGTTAGCATAATGCGATAAATACACAGTATCAAGGCACAGAGAAAACTGATATGTTTAAAATGTATTTATAGTACGTAAGATATATACTAAATCTTTTCAGCCTTCAAAAAACTGTTTTTTAAAACACACATGCGAAACAATAGCTACATTAGTTCCTGACACATGTGCTGAGCAGACAACACAACTGAGTCACTTAGGCATTGGATAAAATATCTGCCACATCCTTTTGCTATATGTTGAGCAAACAGTTGGCCAAATGGTATATTATTTTTCCTCTTTTGTCTTCAAACAGTAGTTTAACACTTCTGGGAGAGTGTCTGACCATTGGTGGCCTTACAGTGACACTGCTGCCTAATGTTTGCAATGTTTGCATCAAGAGCTGGGGTTTCCAAACTGGGGAGAGCAAGAGGCTCTTGGTGAAACCCTTTTGGAACCAGGGGATGACGGCAGATCCTGAAACACCCTTCCCAGAGTCTAGGTCCTCAGAGGGTCTCTCAATCCTCTGGACTGCAAATTAGTTAGTTTGCAAGGAACCAAAATGAAGCATAACAACCTGACTTATTGCTGGTGTAGTAAGACCATACTGCAATTTCAGCAGTTAAATGGCAGAACTGAAATAAAGGTCGTTAGCAATGTAGTATCACTGAAGAAACCCAAACCCAAGTAACACCCTCCTTCCCTTGCCAAACAGCCTCTTTGCATTTAAAGGTATTCCCTAAGGCTCTGTTCTTTCTTTTGATTTTTTTTTGCCAATTTTTCTCTCTCTGATGAAACACATTGTAGACATTAAATTAAGGGACAAATATGTCTGTGTCTGCCAGGAAGAAAACTGTGATGCAATTAAAATGCCATTAGGGAACCCACTGTGGGATGTTAAACCTAAAGACTCTATTCAGAAAGTAAAGCCAAAATTAAAGAGGTGTCTGGTTGCAGATCCTCTGCAGATTTCCATTTCTTGACTATAGTACCATGGAGACTGCACTAGTCAGGAGCTGAAAGGTTTTTCCAGTCATGCGTGTGGTATTTTGAATCACGGATTTGGCAAATGTTACTTTTCTGTAGGCCATATGCAGAAATATGTCTACATTGCATAACATAAAGTGCAACTGAGTGTGGCTCACATGAAACAATGACAGTAGTGGAGGTGGAAAGCTGTCCATGCCTGATGAGAACTGTTGTATTTTTTTCCTCTAATATCTTAAGCGCATCACTATGTTTTGCTGAATTGTCTGTGAAATGCTTGGAGAGAGAAGCACAGCTACTTGCAGCCATCAGGCTCAGCAAGCTCATGAAAAAGCCTCCATTCTAGCCCTGTTTCCAGAAATAAGACATTAGCATTTACAGATTTGGAGACAAGGAGACCAATACCCCCAAAAAGAAATATGCTGTTCATAGAGGCTAGTAATTTTTTCTGAAGCAACTGAAGGATTCGGCAGAGTCATTGGGTAGTAGTCATTGGGTAGAGTTTACCAAGACAGCCACTCCTGATGCTCCAGTCTCATTTTTTTCCATCTCGTTCAGCATGATTCTTTGCTGAGGATATTAGTAGGAACTGAAATAATAATCAAAGCACACCTCTCTTCTTTGTCTAGGAATTCACCTGATGACTGCAGCGTGGCAAAAGGAGGGAAAATGGTTAGCGGCTCAGACAATGTTGGGATGAACTATGGAAGCTACATGGAAGAGAAGCACATTCCACCCCCAAATATGACTACCAATGAACGAAGAGTTATTGTGCCAGCAGGTTAGACCCTCTACACAAAAATTTCATGCAAACGAATGCATTTTCCCTCAAAAAATCTATGAACTTCATTTAAGTAGATTTGAAGACAAGTGGCAGTGTGATCAGGAAGAGCAGTAATCTCCCAGAGCTATTAAGAGAATGAGATGAAAAATATCACAATGAAACCACCTCCTCAACCTGTTCTTCCTGTTTCAGAGGCAGAACTGGCTAGTGACAGGCAGTCAGATCCTATCTGACTTACCTCACTCCTTTTTGCAGTATTTCACCCTCACCTGAAGTGAGTAAAATAAACGGCAACTTCCATTTCCTAACCCCATGGACTGGCTGGTGTGGAATGTGTGGGAAGAAGTTGGGCTGGAGCACCTCTCCTGTGAAGACAGATTGAGAGAGTTGGGATTGTTCATCCTGGAGATGAGAAGGCTCCAGGAAGACCTTATAGTGGCCTTCCAGCACCTGAAGGGGGCCTACGGGAAAGCTGGGGCAGGACTCTGTCAGGGGTGTAGTGATAGGACAAGGGGTAATGGCTTTAAACTAAAAAAGAGTAGATTTAAATTAGATATAAGGAAGAAATTCTTCACTGTGAGGGTGATGAGGCACTGGAAGAGGTTGTCCAGCGAAGATGTGCATGCCCCATCCCTGGAAGTGTTCAAGGCCAGGCTGGATGGGGCTTTGGGTAACCTGGTCTGGTGGGAGGAATAGGATGCCTGGAGAGTTTGTGGATGCCATATCCCTGGAGGTGTCTAATGCCAGGTTGGATGGGGCTCTGAGCAACCTGGTCTAGTGGGAGGTGTCCCTGCCCATGGAAGGGGGTTAGCATTAGATGACCTTTAAGGTCCCTTCCAACCCAAATCATTCTATGATTCTGTGAAGGAAAATGGATCACTGTACCACATAATTTCCCTGAAAATGCCAAATGCAGTGTGGTCCTCAGCATGCTAAAAGCAGAATAGCATCTGTGAAATCAGGCAGTGCATGAAAAACATTTATCTAGGTTACTCCCTCAGTTTGGACAGTGTAATACATTTTAATGAGCAAACTGACACCTCTACTGCAATGTAAGAGCATAATTGAGAAATTCTTGTTTCTGGTGGAAGCTTGGTTATGGGATTCAGCAGTTAGCTGAACTCTGGTGTACCTCATCTTCCACACAAAACTCTGCTGGAAGGTTTGTTGCCTAGGTTTGCAAAATACCATGACTATTTCTGAGGTCCAAGCATTAGACCATCTTGAAATATATATGTATTCATAAACCACTGGATACACAAATGACAAATACCTGTAACCTGCAAACAGAAAGGAATGTTTTGCTACTAGTTCCTCTCCAACATAGATGTGCCTCTCAGAAACATTTCTGCTACTACTATGTTGCTTAATATTCTTACAGTTTTTCAGTTGCTAATATATGCAAGAGTCCTAACTGTGGCCAATTTTGCAAGCTGTGATTATTTCAGTTATTTGTCAAGATATGTGTGGACAAATATGTTGCAGTATCCTCTGCAATGGTGTTGACAGTTCTTTTCTGAAGCACAGCAGAGTGATGCACTGAATAATGAGGTGTCCTGCCTAGCTGGAAGCAGACCACACTGAAACTCATGGCATATGAATTTTGTTCTAAAACAAACACTAGTCTTCTTGCTGGCTGTCACTTCTTTCAGTCTTTTAGTAACCCTCAGCATGGTTAGCTCAGCAAGATCTCTTTTTTTCTCAGTGTATTTCTGGAGCTGTGTTTTGAGGTGAATTACAACGACATTCAAGGTACAAGATAGTCAAAGTCACAGCCTTGTTATTTTGAGAAAGATATAGGTAAAAATCAGTAGTGGTTTTTTTTTTTTTTTTTGGCTACCATGTAGGCAGTGTGCTACTCATGTGACAATGCTTAGCAATAAAAAAACAAAATTCACATTTCCAACTGTGGTAACTCATTAGTTATGATAAATAAGAAACATTTAAAAATAGGCATAATGAAAATATTTTGGTAATCATCCTGATGTTTGGTTGTTTACTTCAACCCATATTAAATGTAGTTGCCAGAATTCTCTGCTGTAGGTGTGGGTGATCTCAACCAGACCCCAGGGGATCAGACTTTAATCCCTGTGGTTTGCTACATATTTCACACCAGATGGAGGGGTTATTTTAAGTGATTTCTGGTGTGCTTCTGAGAATAGAGAAACACCCTGAAGCTCCAGAGGATCAAGTACTCTGACTTTCACTTCTGACTTAAAATTCCAAGAGAAACATCAGAAAAGGGGAAGTACTGATGAGTAAGGAATTGGGAATGAGCAGCATGACAGACACTGAATAGTGTCTAGTCAATGGAAAGAGGTCCCCACCTCCTTCAGATCAACCTGAATAATGGTCAGAAGAGATAATATGGCACAGAAGTCAATACATAGAAAATATATTTAGGCTGTCTTTCAAGTCCCAGCTCTTTTGCAGACTTTTGTGCAATGGATTACAGCCATTTGACCTCTGTGTGCTGAAAGGCAGAAACTCTTAAGGAATATGTGTCTCCTTGGCTCTTACTTTTCTCTGCAAAAAGTATAAAGTCTTCATGCCAGGAGCTCTGTCTTCCGTTATGAAGATGTGCATTGCAGGTCTTTAGGGACCTTCAGGCTGGTGTGGGCTTGCTCGCTTGCTCTAACTCACAGGAATAGCAAAAAGTAGAACAGAAGAGGCAGAAATGAGTAGTTTAGAGGAAAAAAACCAACCAACCAACCAACCAAACAAACAAAAAAAAACAAACAAACAAACAAAAAAAAACCTTCAAGTTAGAACTGGAGATTCAAATATGGCTCTTGAAGATTCAAGGTATTTGGGCTTGTTCTTGTTTTGTTCCCCCAGTGGCTTTGCCAGTACTTCAGGTAGTAAATAAAAAACCATGCAAATGTGGGAACATATAGCAAAGCAACACAGAAGTCTAGGAAAGGAAGTGCAGACTATTTTAATATGACCCACTCTAGTTTATAAAATAACACACTAGCATATGAAATAAATAGCCGAATCTGAGTGCTTGCTTAGCCTATTCTAGGAAATAGTGATATTGATTTGAGTGGAAATTTCTCTTGAATAAGAGTACAGATTCAACCGAGAGCTTTTTTTTTTTTTTTCAGATGCAGGTTGTAGCGTTGTTAATAGACTGTCTTAAATGATTTTCTGAATAGTGTTCTTTACATGAGGAAAGAAGTCTGTGTTAATTTGTGGATAGAAATTCAGAAAAATGGCAAGATGAAAATATTAAATGGAAGAAGAAGCCCAACAGTTAATAATCAGGGCTTCCTGTTAATAATCAGGGTTTACAGCTCTTCACTAGTTTTTTTTCAATGGACAGTTATCCTCCTCTCCACCAAGTAAAACAAAGTAATTCCTCATGTATCTCCACCAGTCAGAATGCAGGGGATTAAGGTCTCTCCAATTTGGTTTACATTCTTTTTGCACTGATCTAGCACATCAACGCTCTCTCCTCCCAACTAATTTTATGCTTTGTAATAACACTAGATCCTACGTTATGGAGTACAGACCACGTACGCCAGTGGCTGGAGTGGGCAGTGAAGGAGTATGGTCTCCCAGATGTGGACATCTTGTTGTTCCAGAACATTGATGGGAAGGAGTTGTGCAAAATGACCAAAGACGACTTCCAGAGACTCACCCCAAGCTATAATGCAGATATCCTCCTGTCACATCTACACTACCTCAGAGAGAGTAAGCCTGTTTTCTGTCATTGTGCTAGTGCTTATGACCAATCTGTAGTTGATATCAGACTTTATTTTTATTGATTTGAATGGTATGAATACATCCTGATGAGTTTTCAGATGTCTCTGTTGCTAATGTTGCTAATCCTAGGAACATAACAAGAAGCCCGATCCAAAGACTCTTGATTTTGAAGAAAAAATCCCATTATTTTCTGTTGGCTTTTGCTCATGTTTGTTGAAGATAAGAGTTAGGCAATATTTCTGCATATCCATCTCAGACAAAATTCAATTGAACCCCAGCATATTTATCAGTACACTATAGGAAGAAAATCAGGTGGGACTCAGTGCTAATGTTTTTTCTGGTCACATACTTGTTTATTTCCATTTTAACAATGAGAACACTAAATAATAGTGCAAACATTGATTTATAAAGCAAATTCCAGGCATGATTTTAAGAACTAGTAGCAGTTTGCTCTACTCTGAATAGGATAAGAAAGATTTCACTGAACTGAATAAAAGTATTGTAGATTTGTGGGGAAAAAAAAATAAAAGATAAAAATAAAAATAAAAAAAAGTCCCTGAAGTCCAAATGCAAATTACTTCTAGTGTATGGCTAGCATTTCAAAGGAAAAGAAGGGACTAGTGAATTCCTGACTTGAGCACTTTTATGTAAGCTTGAGGAAATTTTACAGATGTGCCTCAGTTTGAAGAAGTTAAAATGAACATGGTTTTAAAAGAAAAAAAAACAACAAGCATTGCAACACCAGTGCGGTGCAGTCTTCTCCACACGCACACTATCAATAATCAGCCAGAAATATTCTGCATTCATAATTTTAAACAAGTGAATGCTGTTGTTTAAGCTATAACACACATACCTCCCTGCAAACTGCAGACTGAAACTCACTGTTGGTAGATTCACATTCAAACAATCCTCTATGGGAAAATATGGTTTTAAAAGATAATTCTCATTTTTTTTTTTCATTTTGGTGTTGCTTTTTGTTTTGTTTTGTAGCTCCTCTTCCACATTTGACTTCAGATGATGTTGATAAGGCCTTACAAAACTCTCCACGGTTAATGCATGCTAGAAACACAGGTAATGCTGGCACTGCTCCCGTTGCTATAGGTCATTTTCTAAAAGCACAGGATTCCTGTTTATGGGTTGCTTGCTCAAAGTGGAAATAGTAAACAAGGAGAGAGATGAGTGTATCCTCTCCTTGTTGTGTGTGTGTTTCTTGCACATACACATAGAAAAAAGGTGGGGTCACTTAGGGCCAGATGGTGCAAAATGGTTTCCCCACTGATAATTTCTTGTGTTCTACAAGCTAATGGGGTCCCTAACACATGATAAACTGCAGGCTTGGGGCCTTTGTCTCTGAAAGCTTTTTCCTCATTCTGTCTTATTTTACTGTCAGATCTATACCATGAATCCCAAAAACGTTGCTGGAGCTCAAAAGTGCTTCAGTGCTTGCCTAAATACTGTGATATACGGGGACCATTTCCCCTCCCATGCAGCATATATTGCAGACTTAATAAAATTGTTATTTAAGCAGCTACCCCATCTCATTTATCAGCTATAATATGTGTCTTGTGTTGGGATCTCCACTAAATTCGATGTTAGAATCTCCACTGTCTGTTCTGAATGTAAAATTATTTTTGTTAGTACTCACCCTTCTGTTAAGTTAGCACAGGAAGTATAGAATGTAGGTAGGAGAACAACACAACAAAAACCTCAAAAGCGTGTATTTCAAACTTTGACTTAAAATATTTATGAAAATACATGTAATTCAGAATAAATTTTATCTTTCTCTAGCAGTTGTGCAACAGAGGATGGCATGGAATTGTACATATAATATACTATGCATATCAATTAAAGTTGTTTGGAATATTGCATGATCATGCCTGAGTGTATTAGTTGCCTACAGTGACCAGAAATAACAATTATTTATGAGAAATGAAAAAGATAATACAAAGGATAATGAAAAAAAAAAAAAAAAAAAAAAAGGTAAAGTAAAATGAAAAATAAAATTAAAAAAAAAAGGCACTATTTCATATTTCACTTAGTTTTTCACTGTGGTAAATAGCAGTGAGTTTCACAGAGAAATGAACTAGATCAGAAGATTTCTCACTGAGATTAGATGTTTGCCATTTGAAATAAAGTCCTACTGTGAGCTGTAGGCATCCAGGAAATCCTACCAAAAGCAACAGATTTTTTTTTTTTCCATTGACTTTGATGGGGTTTGGAATAAGCCTTAAGCCCTTTTTAGAAATAGATGGCCTTTACAGTCTTTTCCATCTTTGGCTTCCCAAATCCTAATTTGCCAAGCAGCATCCACATACTGGTTATCATACTGGTTAGTTATCCAAGTGTCGTTCAACAGTTCCATGTGTTATCTTTTTCTATGTGTGCACTGACAACACTGTTTTAAAATACAGTTCACCAAAATGAGATTGTCTGCATTTATGCCATTGATCATTGCCACAGGAAAAATTGAATTATTCCATTGGCATAAGAGCTTTGGAGTGGGGTTTTCAAAAGGCCTCAAAAGGATTAGGAACAAGTTCCTCATGAAGTCAGGAGTAACTACACAGATAATTCCTTATGACCCTTTTCACATTCCTAGAAATAGCAATTAGAGGTCTGTTGATGTAGAGCAATTTCAGTTCCTGAGATGTGAGATATCATTTTCTATTATCAAGAAATATTTTTAGTGGGGTTTCTGAGGGTCTGACCCAGACCCCACCAAGGTCTGTGAGAAGATGCCACTGACATGAATAGGCTTTTTCTGCGGTCTCTGTGGGAAATATGAACTTGTTTGGGAAGTGCATGTTCTTCCAAGCATGAAGAGAAGGCAAAGAAGTCTTATTTCAGAAGATATGAAACAACCTGCCCATGTGGTGGGGATGTGTTGGGAGGGCAGTAAGGATTTCCTGAACTTGATTCTCTTCCCCCTTAACATTGATTTTACATGGACATGTATCCAGTCACGAGAGGATTTACACAGGTGAAAAGGCTATCAGTATTCATATAACATTCCTAAGGTACAAAATATTCAGAGTCTTCATTTAGACACACTAGAAGAGGGATAGTATCAATGGAATTAGGGACTGTGAAAATGAATCTTTAGGTGTTATGTCTTCTTCTTTCTCTTTAGGAGGTGCCACTTTTATTTTTCCAAATACATCAGTTTATCCAGAAGCAACACAAAGAATTACAACCAGGCCAGGTATGAACAATGACAACCTTTTGTACTATTCATTTGATCTCTTGAAGCATCTCTGTCTTTTACTCCTTCTATTTTCTCTTGATAAATGATAGGTTATGTTATGTATGTACACACATACTATGTGCACATTTATATATATGTCTGCATATATAACATTGTGTAGAGTAGGATGATTAAATAGAAAAGTTAAAATCTGTGTCATCCACTTATCTCTGCCTTTAAAGCAATGAAGTCTAGTTTTCTAGGCACCAGAGAATCAGAAGACTAGAGCTGTGTTCACTGGTTCTGTTGTGTGATTCCAGTGCAGTCACTTTTCAATGTGCTTTAGCTCCCTGTCTGTGAAATGAGTCAGGAATATCCTTCTTTGTAAGTTGAAATATGTTGGGAAAAAGTACTCTAAAATATTTCTCTTTCTCTCTATTTTTTTTTATTATTTTATACATCTGATCATGAATTTAAGAGATTGAATAAACAAAAACAAACCACAAGGAAGTTATTGTTGTTGAGAAGTGTGAGGTCCATGGAAGTATTGTGGGTGTGCTGTTTTGTGAAAGGCTAAAGGGAATAATTACAAAGATGAGGACATTGCTGTGAAATAAAAAACTTTCTTTGCATCACCCTTCACAACTAATTATGTTGGAAAACTGCCTTATCTGGACATTTGCTTTTTCAGTAATAAGCATAAAGTGTAGTAATATGTTGAGGGGAGTTGGAACAAAATACTGAATGTAAAGGAAACCCGTAACTGAGCCAGAGGCATACATCCAAGTGGTCTGAAGGGACATACACTTGAATTGACTGAGCTCTTTTGAAAAGATACTTTCTGTCATTAAAAACTTTGCTTTTCTTTTTAATAAGAAATATTTTATTTATGTCTTATCAATGCTGTAGGGCATAATCCAGGAGAGTATATGCAACTAACTATTTTGTGTACATTTATATACAGGTATATATGCCTGTCTGTAGATCTGTTAATGCATAAACAAAAAAAGATAGATAGGGAAACATTTACCAGACCAACACATGAATAAATCCACCCTGCCCAATTTATAGATTCTTCTGAAATTCTTCTGCTAGAATTATTCACCTGTAGCAATGCTGTAGTGAATAAAAAGGAAACCACAGATCCAATTAGTATATTTGGCATTTGAATTTCACAAGGAATTTACCAAGGCTCCCCACAACTATTTACAATAAAACTTACATTAGTATATTTTAAGAAACAAAATATTTTAACAGATCAAGAACTGGCCAATTAACCTGCTACCAAGTCTAAAAAGTAAACAGCTTAAATCATGGGTGCTTTAGCATTGCCCGCATTACAAATAGTTAATAGTAATGGGAAAAAAGACACAATAAAATTTGGTATAGACCTTGGAGACAGCATGAGATTTTGACATTACTCAGAACCAAAAATTGCTCCAAAGGATCCATGTGAAGTAGCCCAGAAGTCTTAGTTGAGATAAATGAATTGGCAATATGCTAACAGCTGAAAATACAAGTTGATAAATGCAGTATAAAGCACAAGTTATTTGTATATCTTACTGATCTGAAATTAACCTTCTTCAATCATAGAAGAAGAGCTAAACATAAGCAACTTTATTTATGGCACAATGAAAGCCACTGCTCTGGTTGTTGGCTGAACTGAAAAAAGTAAACAAATATAGCATATATTTGTTTATATTTGTTTATATTTGAGCATAGTGGAGGGTTGCATGGGAAATCTGATTGTACCATTAAATAAACCAACACTGGCCTTGTATAGAAAACCATATGAATCATCAAAAAGGTTATTTGCAGAATTGGTGTTTAGAGCAAGCCATGGGAATATGGAAAATCTTTTGAACCTATTGAAAGATATAAAAGTTTGAGATTGTTCAACTCAGGGTCTGGGAATGAAGAATCATGATATAATTATCAAATAGAATGTCACAGAGTGCCTGCTTTGTCTGTTTCCCAGTATTAGAAAAAAAGAATTTTCAGAAGTTAAAAGGAAAGATATTTTCACGAAACCTTAAAGCAGATTGCGTCTCTCGTGATCACCAGTTGTTGTAGTACCCAAGAGCTTTGAATGGCTTAGAGGAATCTGGACATGAATATGAATGAGAAGACACATCATAGATGTAGAATCAAATACTAACTATGCAATGTTATACTAGATGCCCAAAGCTGTCAGTAGTTTCCAATGAAAAGGAGCATGCGACATAAGAACAGAGATACCTGGGTGTCCTATAGCAAATAACCATGACAACTGAGAGGATTTCAGGTGAAGGCTAGAATGAATCTGTCATGAAAGAATACAATTTTATGGATATATTTCCAGTGGTGTTCAACAAAAATCGGCTTTTCTATACCAGGAGAAATTCTATGTTTTTAATATATATATATATATTTTTATCCTAATTTCTGATGGAAAAATAAAATACTACTTTTCTCTGAAGCAAAAGATATTTTTTTTTCAAATCTTTTTAAAATTTGATATTGTGAAACCCTTCCTTTCAATATTTTTATCAAAATAAAATATCCTGACATCTACAAAACAAAACACTTTATGTTAACATTAAACGCGTCTTTCTGTATTGATACAATTCCTTGTGAGAATTGTACTTTGGATATAACACACTTCTATTCTTCTGTGAGAGCTGCTGTATCCTAACTAAGCATTTCCTGCAACAAAATATCATGTGATTTTTGAAAGAATTATTTTAATTTATCTTTTACAATAGAGATCTGGCAAACATCTTCAAGGTCAGAATGTTCATTTAGAAAGAAAGATTTTTTTTCAGAAATTCAGTTTTCTGTCAAGAAACTATTTTACTGAATTATTCCTTGGCTTTCCTTTCTGTTAAACATTGCATGTCAACTAGACTGCAAAGAAGCTTTTCCATAACAAATCACATTTCATCGAAGAGCAATAGCAGACTCTCGGGACAATTATTTGATGACATGAAAAAGGTCAAAAAGAGGGTGGGTGGAGGAATAAACAAGGTTAAATTGAATTTGCCAAATCCTGGGATGCAATTTTGGAGAAAATAATTAAGCATTACCATTGTTAAGGTACTACAATAGTGAATAGGAAATGAGCAATGTTTATAATGAATTACAATAACAAAGGCATATTACTTCAGTCACCTTTACAACAGAACACGAGGTTTCAGCAAGCTGAAAGTAACACAGTGAAGCTATCAGGAGCTCAGGAAGACCTAATATGGGTTTGTCTACATCTCATCAAACAGAAGCATTCCCATCAAAGATTTGCCCAAGATAAGAACATGTTGTACTAATATTCCACGAACAAGAACAGATCTGCTTATCTAGGATAGCAACATGTTTATCAAGGTGCAATTCTGAACTAAGAATAAAGTTGGAATTTTGTGCTGTTTCAAGCAAGGCTGATAAGTGGATTTTTTCTATTAATGGAGAGGGTGTGGTCAGAAAACCATCTTATGATGTATTAAAAGGCAAAAGTTTTCTCACAGTACTAAATTTGTACCACATGTATTTCAGGGCTGTAAGTGTCACTGAGTACAAGCAGACAGCATCACACAGCCCTCTCAGTGTACAGATATATAAATATTTTAAGGGGGAGAGGAGAGGAGAGGAGAGGAGAGGAGAGGAGAGGAGAGGAGAGGAGAGGAGAGGAGAGGAGAGGAGAGGAGAGGAGAGGAGAGGAGAGGAGAGGAGAGGAGAGGAGAGGAGAGGAGAGGAGAGGAGAGGAGAGGAGAGGAGAGGAGAGGAGAGGAGAGGAGAGGAGAGGAGAGGAGAGGAGAGGAGAGGAGAGGAGAGGAGAGGAGAGGAGAGGAGAGGAGAATACCCACAAGTATGGAAGTATTAGAATGAGTCCAGAGGAGGGCCACAAATATGATCAAGGGGTTGGAGCTCTTCTCCTCTGAAGCCAGGCTGAGGGAGCTGGGGTTGTTCAGCCTGGAAAAGGGAAGGCTCCAGGAAGATCTTATAGTGGCTTTCCAGTATCTAAAAGGGGCCTACAGGAAAGCTGGGGTTGGACTCTTTGTCAGGGGTGTAGTGATAGGACAAGGAGTAATGGCTTTAAATTAGATATAAGGAAGAAATTCTTCACTGTGGGGGTGATGAGGCACTGGAACAGATTTCCCTGGAGAAGTTCAGGATGCCCCATCCTTGGAAGTGTTCAAGGTCTTGTAGGATGGGGCTTTGATCAGCCTGGTCTGGTGGGAGTGTACCTGCTCATGGCAGGGAGGATGGAATTAGATGATCTTTAAGGTCCCTTCCAACCCAAACCATTCCCTGATTCTATTATTCTGTAAGTACCTAGTCTTGTTTAGAAGATCCTGGACTTGTTTGAACCTCCAAACACTGTCCTTCAACTGGCACCATGGCTGAGTTATTCCGTTCTGTACAAAACTTGGAAAACCCTGGAAAAGTGGCTAGAATGCTTCTGAATTTCTGTGAGTTTTCAGGTGATAAGGTTTCTCCAACTGCATCAATTGATAGCAGGTGTTGATCTCAACCTGTCCAGGACATCAATGTGATTCAGTTCCACACCTGTTTTCTGCTAAGAGATGAATGCTTGTACAATCTTTTTTCTCCGAGTATCTGAAAAATGAGACTCTGGAATAGTTCTCAAGAAACCAGGGATAAAAAGGCACTAGTTATTTAAATGCAATACAAAGATAAAATGCGTATGTCAGCAAAAGCAAAGTTTTTGAAGTGTAAGATTCCAGGGCTGGGTAGTGCCAGTCTGTTCCTCAGGCCAAACAGACTAAATAAATTACAAGCAATTTGGTTCTGAATTTCATATTACACTTTATTTGCATTTGATATTCCTGCTTATAGTGCTTGGAAATGGACAGAGAGATACATCTGGTGTGCACAGAGCCACTCTGTGACTGTTTCTTTACTTCCCAATTGCTTTCATTTCCAATAATTTCTAAAATAAAGCACAAGCGTTGTTAATAATCATTATTTGCACCACTTTAGTTCTATGAGGAGGGTACTGTTACCTTGCTGAAATCATGGGCAGGCTACATAACTCTATGATCTTGGCAACAATTTCAGCTAATGTGTTTAAGCCAGCCATAGAAAAGCACAAGCAACTGCAAAAGATTTCAAAGGGTAAAAAGAACGACTGAATTTCCTGCATATACTTTATCAAGAAAGCTTTTAAGTTCTAGTTCTTTATGAATAAAGCTTTTATGGTTTAGTTTCTTCATTTTATGTACTAAACCATTTAACTGAAATAAAAGTAATGCATATGTGGAAAAAAAAAAAAAAAAGGAAAAAGGTAAATGAGAATTTAGTTTAGACACATAAAATTAAGCAGCTTGTCCCAAGAAGCGGAAAGGTATATTTAAATAGATGAAGCAGGAAAAACAAAACAAAACAAAACAAAAAGAAACAAACAAAAAAAAATCAAACAAACAAAAGCATCACTTTTTGAAAGAAATAGAGAATATGTGGAATATGTGTATATAGCTGTTCTTAACATTTAAGCATGTTCACTATTTTCACATTCTAAGGTTTTAGAGATCTGTGAGGATACTGTGATGTGGGAGGAACTGTGAAAGAAAATTAATTATTAAATTTGAAATGACTGGTAAAAGACAAATGAGTGAAAATAATAAAGTGCAACAATCAGTTACTCCAAAAATGCTAGATGATGAGAATTAGACCAGAGGGTGCATCTGGGGAAAAGAGGACTTGCAAGCTTGAGGAATAATATCAAGGAGAGAGCATGATAAAGTACATTACACCAGTGAGAGCCACTAAGAACACAAAGAAGATATAACAGTAGTTTAGGAGAATCTCCAAAAGACAAAAACAAGACTTGATTGTCTCCCATGTCTCTGCAGAAAAAGGAACTCTCAAATTCAACCTATAAACTTTGATTAATCTCAAGGGATAACAGGAACAGACTAGTAAAGAATTGCAAAGTAAATCAACTGAAGTCTATCTTCTTAAAATAAAATACTGTTACATACACAGTCTGGAAGGGAATGTCACACAGTTTATTCTTAATCTGAGCTCTGACCTCTTGGGAGACTTTTCCCACAAGGCTCTAGTATAAATTGTCCACACTGCACAGTGTGTCATTCCTTGGTGTCTTTGGCTGAGGAAGGTGTTGCAGGAGCTATCCAATACACAGTTTTAGCAGCAGTTTAGTTTGTTATACTAAGTAGATTGATATAGTTAATTGATTATGATGACAAGAGTCACAATGACTAATCTACTGCATATTTAAGTTGCTAAATCTTAACATAAATCAGGTATCCTTAAAGACTAATATTTCACTCACCAACAAATGTAGTTTGTAGGGATCTCCTGACCACAAGGAGTAACCTTGAGAGATGTCCCAGTCCAAAGGGAGATCACTGCTGTGCAGCCTGCTGTTTCAGCAAGGAGTGCTCAGATTAGGCTTTCTCTGACTGCTTGGTATCTGTGTAAGATAAAGTGATTGGCTTGCAGTCAGAATCTTACCATGTTGCTTTCAACCTCTTGATGTAATTTGCCATTTCTCCATGAGGAATTTCAGTGAGTCACCTGTTCAAGGGCTCTTTGGTCATGGTCACGGCCATGATCACCCACCTGGTGTTCTATTATTAATGAGCTGTCCAGTTCAGGGAACAGTCATATTGAGGCCTACTGTGGTTCATAAGCCTGACCGATGCTTATGTCAAGTGCAGGAGTTGAGCATATCAGTCAGACAAGATGACCAAAGGGAGTACTCTGAGCATTTGGAAATGTTGGACTCTGTAGAGCATTTGTGCCAGATATTTCAGGCATCTAACAATAGGCACCTCCAAAGAGCACTACAGAAGACAATATGATACTCTTATTTTTAGAAATCATACAGACAATAAAGGGTTTAACCAGGAGTATTCTTCCTATTTCAGTGATTTTTCTAGTCCAACAAATCACACAGAAATGTGCCTCTTATGGACAGGTAACACTTTATACCATATCTGCATGAAGGACTGTATTTTTCCTTTGCAGATTTGCCTTATGAGCAAGCCAGGAGATCAGCATGGACGAGTCACACCCACCCCACTCCTCAGTCAAAAGGTAAAAAAGATCTGCATATGTCCAGCTTCTGGTCCCAATGCACATCTGTTGTAATCCGGGTATACCCTGAGGTGAACTGATAGCAGCTATCTCAGCTCTCAGCTCAGAAGGACTTATACCTGTGCCTTGTTTGGAAAGACTGTTAGCTGTGTATAGGCAATGCTGGGTGGAGTTACTGGGGCAGCCTCATGTTCCTTGAATGCAGGCTTCATCAAGTCTGTAACCATATAGTCTCACAAACCTAAATCCTACTGTGACCATCATTCAGTGGTGAACAGCAGGAGTCCCGGGCATGTGGTCTGTCACAGGATTGGAGAACAACTCCCAGATTGGAAAAATAACTACATGGATTTCTCCATTTTCAGCTACTCAGCCATCATCCTCAACAGTGCCCAAAACAGAAGACCAGCGTCCTCAGTTAGGTGGGTGTCATTTTGTTTGAATTATGTTTGGGTGTGACAGGGTTTGTTGAACATGATCAGAAGGCCATCTCTCTCCTACCAACCAGAAGCCAATTGTAAGATCTAATTCAGTGCACGAATGAGATTTCCAGCTGGTGACGAGTAATTCCCTAGACCTGTGTATGAGCTGACTGTACATCTGGATCTTAGATAGAGTCTCCCATGCCTATTAAAACTTGCTTTTAGTAATGTTTAGTGGCAATGACAATCTTTCAGAGTGAGAAAGCTGTTAAACAAAGTACCTATGTTCAGTTTAGACACACAGCTGGAAGATAAAGATGTCAAAAGAAGATATATTCCACAGTAATTGAAATGCTAGCAGTTGGAAAATATGCATAAACAAAGAGATGAAAGTGGATTATAACACATAGAAACCTATTTGAATTTTACATCCTAAGATCTTGAAATTAAACAGGAAAAAGAGAAGGATTTCCTACCTATCGAGAAACTGTGAGGAGAAAATAGGGGTTTATTGAATTGTAGGCTAGTGTTTCTGCAAGATGGGTGCATTTTGTGGTTTCAAAGCAGCTAATCCTTGGGGTAGGACTTAAGCCCTTACTGTGAAACTAAACTGTAGAACTGTCTTAGACAGGTAGTTAGAAAGCAGTGCAGTCTGAGTCAGTGATGGATTTTGCTAACAACAAAAGGGTGGAAGTAGGAAATACAGGAGATTTGGAGGATATTCTTAGCTCAGAAGACTCTGAGCCTGTTTTTATCACATGGATTTCAAATCATTATTCTGGTTTTTGTTATAGCTGGATAAGACTGTGCACATGACTATGTCTCATTAACTTACATGCATGCTGCCTGGGAAGTATTAAACTGCTTTTTGCCCAGATAGCATTTTATCTAATCTGGCCTCCCAACCATGAGAATCTTTCCAGAAATATATTGATGATTTATGTAAGTCCTTGGGACCATTAAATGGCTGTGTGTGAGCTGCCCAGATTATTTAAATGTATAAGAAATGTAACCTGATTATATTCTTGGCTGTAAAACTGATGGCCATTTGAGAGCAGCTGTTCAGAGACGAGACAGCCCAGCAACATGATTGTTATACAGGGACCTACACGCTGTACTTGCTGACCATTGCTTTGTCTTTCCTACTTCTGTCACAGTCTTTCCTTTTTCCTGTTGTATTTCAGTTCAGGTCAAAATCAGCTTTCATTTCCACAGGGGATCCTCATTTCCACATGAGGAAGTAATTGAGATGTTATGGGATTTGGAAAACCCCAATTGCAAAGTCGATTCAGGAGATCCCTCACTGGACTGTGATGTTAAAGAAACAACCCAGTCACATTGCCTGGGTTCAGCCATGCCCTCGCTGCCCTCTTTTGGAGTCTGTTTTGGCACAGAAAGAAGCAGCAGTGACAAGGGGAAAGCAAATGTAGCCCCTCAAGTTGAGAGATCATTGTCCTTTCCTCACCAAATCCATGCCATGGTTAGCAACAGGACTCTGGCCTGTGGGCTCTTGCACATTGCAAGGGTAGATAGTTCCAAAGGGTATCTTTGTATTTGTATACTTTGTTTAAATGGGAAGCAGAATACTTCTAGACCAAATTTACAGTGTGTCTGAACATTTGTTTTTTCACACTAATACAGGAAAAAAAAAAAAAAAAGCAAATGCGTATCCTTGCAACTGTTCACTTGCACACCAAATTTTAAGGGAAAATATGCAAATATTGTGATGCAGGGAAAGGAACAACTTTTGCCAGTGTTGGACCTGCTGTGTCATCAGGTGGCACTTGCTAATCCTCTACAGGGTTAAAAATAGCACTTAAAATACATGACATTATTATGTGATTTAAAATCTTTCTTTCACAATTTTTTAGATCCTTATCAGATTCTTGGACCGACCAGCAGCCGTCTTGCAAATCCAGGTGAGAAAGGGCTTTGCTGATTTAGGAGCTTTTTTCTTCTCTGATAGTGCCCCCACTCCCATTTTTAGGCCTGAGTCAGAAGGTGATGTGACAAACTTTGCCATTCTTCAGTATGGCTCAGTGGGAGCTGATGATAGCCAACATGTCGCAGGATTGGGTTTCTGAATTACTTAAGAGTGGGATTGAGCTCACAGATGTCAGTCCCACCCTTAAGACACAAACTCAGGTGTCTTAGTGTAGGTGTCTAGATATGAGTTAGGTGTCTTACTTACCATGATAATCATTGGAGATGTAGTTAATATAGATGTTTATCTCATCCTAGAATAGGTGCTTATATTCAGTCAAATGTCTCAGTAGATTCCAGTAACTATATCAATAGGGGTTCACTTCTGTTGCCTAGACATTGGGAGTTTTCTTAGGTGCTGTAAGATATCTCTTTTGGCCTCCAGGTACTCCTCCAGAAGGGCATGTGTCTCTTACTGATGTGTGTCATATATGCCATAGATTCTGTTAATCCACAATTCAATGACATACTGACCTTGCAAATAAAATATTTTTTGGATGAATAACCCAAACCAACATATATATATATGTAAAATGGGAAAGCAGAATCTATTTACAAAGAATAACTGGATTAGACACGTCAGAAATGTTAGCCCACTCTAAGAGGAAGGTAACTAGGTGCATAATAGACAGGGCCTTGTAGGGTATTTTAGCTGAAGATGAAGATCCTTCCTAGTGAGCTAACGGTGAATTGTGAACTGTGCAGATTTCGCTGTTGCTTCTCTGAGTCCACAGGACACACTGTGGCCATATACCACTGTAATCAAGAACATAATCTGCCACAATAGATTGACATTATTTGTGCCACTTCCTACTTCCCTTTCTTTAACAGCTGAAGGGCGCAGTGTGCTTTTTTCCACATTGTGGGTCTCCTCAACCCCCAGTAATGTTTCATCTTACAACAACAATCTTACAGCCTCTCCAAGCACAAATTTGCCAAAATACTGCTCCATTTCATTTTGCTTTATCCCAAGTGACATCAAGCACTTCTAGATTAGATAACTTTTTAGACAGTTTTTGCATTGCATAGGAAAGTAGTTAAATAAGTATTAAGAATGGTGCTTTCCCAATGGCCTCAAGTACTGGGTTTCCAGGTAACACAGATCTTAATTGGATTGGAGGAGGGGGCGGGGGGGGGGGGGGGGGAGGCTACCTCCCTTTAATCTGTTTGTAAGTCTCAGGCTTTTACAATTTTGTCAAGTGTGCATTTGGTAGCCTTCACTACTGTGGAAGACACTAAAGTAATCTGGATTGGGATACTTTTTTAACATGTGGGTATGGAATTTCTACACACCATCATTCCTGTGCTTTAACATGTTTTGTGTGTTTATAAATTGGTGGAATTAATCTCTCATTAAAAGGAAATTGACAGCAACCATTTATTTTCATAGGACCATATATTACATTTGGAAGGCAAGTGTTTATGTTAGAACATATGTTGGATTGCTTATTCAAAAATTTGTGTTTTGTCCAGTGCTGAACTGTTTATTGATTTTCAAAGGCTAATCCCCTTGTTATGTTTCGTGTATTAAAACTTGCATGCCTTGCTCATACCATGGATTCTTTTGTTTGTTTGTTTATTTAATGCATGTTAATGGAACAGAAGAAATTCATTAAGGACAGTTTGGATAAATATCATTTAAATGAATATGGGTTTCAGTTGCACTGAAGTATAAACTGCTAATGGATTTCAGATGCTATTCTAGCTTGATATTATAATTTACCACTATAAGCTTTCTAAAGAAAAGCTTGTTTATTATACCCACATATCTGGTTTGGGAAAAAAAAAGAAAAAAGAAACTCAACCAAATCCTGGTCAGAGATGTACTTAGAAGTTAGCATATGCAAGCTGGTTGGCAAATTCTGCTGACATTGTGCTTGTGAAACAGATTGCCTTGCAAGCTGCTTCAGCTGTATTTTGCATCATTTAAGTGCTGCTTTATTAAGAAATGCTAAGCTTTTAACATGAATATCAGTGGCAAGGCCCTTCACGATCTACTTTCAATTGCCTAAAATGGTCAAATTTTATTCCTATAACTGGGCAACACACTTCTGCAAAGTTGACAGCAGACTAATTATTTTCCTTTTAAAATGAAATTGGCAGAGAAGGGAGAAAAAAAAAAAAAAAAAGCCAGTTTTATGTCTTAACTTCAGTAATCGTTTAAACTCTTGTTTGACACAGAACAATGATGAGAATGAATTTTATGGACCTTTTCACTGTTTTTGCAAATGTTTTGCCCTATGGTTGTATGCAGTGCAACAGCAAGCTAATAAGTTTCCGTTCTGCATTTCCCCAAATGCTGCAAATGGGTGATATGGTTTGGCATGAGTCCAGCTTTCTCTAAACTTCTCCATTTTGTGTAGGCTTATTCCATAGCAGAGAACATTTAGTTGCAACATAATGCTGTGAGAACAAGCAAAATGTTACGCAAGTAAAAGCTGTTTGTCCTGAACTTTAGAGATTAGTTTCCTAAATGAGTACTGTATGATTTCCCCATCAATTGTCTACACTGAATGACATTAGGTAACTATTAAATCTCCATGTAATGGCATTCTGCCACCCAGATGAGGGAAAACATGACACATTACTATTATCTCTGCTCTTTAAGATTTCATGAGACAGGGCTAGGAGAAAGGGGACTAGTTAGGGTAAGAAGTAGGAACTGACATTGCAACATTTCCTAATAGGGTCCTATGTGAGAGCCTGAAAGAACTGGTGTCTTAACTTTATTATTCACTAGTCCTGACAATTCCATTCTTTTTTTTCCCTAACAGGGAGTGGGCAGATACAGCTATGGCAGTTCCTGCTGGAGCTTCTCTCAGATAGCTCCAACTCCAACTGTATCACCTGGGAGGGCACCAACGGGGAGTTCAAGATGACCGACCCTGATGAAGTGGCTCGGCGCTGGGGGGAGAGGAAAAGCAAGCCTAACATGAACTATGACAAACTCAGCCGTGCACTCCGCTACTACTATGATAAAAATATTATGACTAAGGTTCATGGTAAGCGCTATGCCTACAAATTTGATTTCCATGGAATCGCTCAGGCCCTCCAGCCTCACCCCCCGGAGTCATCCATGTACAAATACCCGTCAGACCTCCCCTACATGAGCTCCTACCATGCGCACCCCCAGAAGATGAACTTTGTAGCTCCCCACCCCCCTGCTTTGCCTGTAACCTCATCCAGCTTTTTCGCTGCCCCTAATCCATACTGGAATTCACCAACTGGAGGTATCTACCCCAACACCAGGCTGCCAGCAGCTCATATGCCTTCTCATCTTGGCACCTACTACTAAGTGGGGAAAAAAAAGAAACACCAGAAAAAGGAAACAAAGACACTGCTCACTGGGACACAGTCCCTGATGAGCTGCAATGAACTCTAATGGAGTACATGAATTAAAAGTGCCTAGAGACAAATGATGGTTTGGCTGGGAAAAACGCATTTAAAAATAGATGTCAAAAAAGACTATTTGTAGTAGGGATTTAAAGGAGATACTCATGAAGTATTAAGATACTAAAATGTAATGTATATGGGCATCGACTCTGTGGACCAAACAGTAGACTATTGTAGGTAAAAGCATGAAATGATAAGGAAAACCTACAAAATCTAGTGGTCTTAAAAAGCTGATAAGCTTATGTGTAAAGTTTGATATCTTGCTAATGCAAAACTGGGACTATACTACAGCAATATAAGGATAAGTCTATAGTGACCTAACACAATATATGAATCATTACAAAAGAGGGGGGCGGTAGGGGAAAAAAAGAAAAGAAAGAAAAAAGAAAACTACCTGTATTTAAAAAATAGAAACATATCAACAAAAGGGACTGGTTTAGTGTGGAAGGTGATTTGGAATATAAAGGCATTGTTTTGGTTAAAATCACATGCGTTCCATTCATCAGCGTGTTATCAGCTACTCAAACTGTGAAGACAACCCAAACTTTAGGATTCCTTGACAGTATTACAAGAACCCTGAGCCAAACATTGGAAATGAGAACGTGCTGAAGGGCAAGTGTATGATAGTAGATCAGAGGCCTACACCTGACAGAGGAAGAGGAAAGGAGAAAGAGGAGGACAAAGGCGGTGAGAATGGGAAAAGAAACTTCTTCACCAGTAGAGACTGAAGAGACTGAAAACTTAGTAGTGTTGGGACTATGAAGAAATACTTGTTTGGACTTGCAAAACATTTTGCTCAGTATCATACCATTCCCAGTATTACAGGAGGAGCAGACTTGTTTTTAGAGTAATAAAAAAGTGAAAAAGGGAAAAGCAGAAGAATTCAGAAATCAGAATATGCATCTCTTTTTTAAAAAAAAAGTAAAACTGGAATTGTGTTTTATATTTAAAAGTTACCAGTTAGAACCTCATCATTATTAAGGGGGTTTCTTTTCTATTGGTTAAAGCAAGAGACAACCCTTGACTGCCAAAATCAGAAATCATCTAAGTATTTTTGTTAGGCGGGCGCCAGTTTTTCTTTATTGAGTCGCGAACGCTGTGCGTTTGTCAGAATGAAGTATACAAGTCAATGTTATTTTTTCCTTTTTATATAATTATTATATAACTTATGCATTTATACACTACGAGTTGATCTCGGCCAACCAAAGACACAAAAAGGGACAATCAAAATATTGTGGCCTTGAATTTTAACTCTGTATGCTTAATGTTTACATTATGAACATATTAGTACTTAGAATGCAGAATGTATGTAATAAAATAAGCTTGGCCTAGCATGGCAATTCAGATTGACACAGTAGTTTGTATTTGCATTTGCATTTTCAGTGCCTGACACACCTATCAGAACTTCTCACCAAATTAAATTATGTCAGGGATTTTGTTTTAAAATTTTTTTGTAAAATCTGGCAATCATGAAAATGTAGGAAAAAGTAGCAATGCTTAGCATAAACTAAATGTGGACAGGTGCTATGTATATTCTTTTCCAGACAATTGTGCAAAAATGTTTGCAAACCTTTGTAACAGCATCTTGCCAGTTGTGTCCTAAACTTCTTTTGCCCAGAGATTGCATGCCCAGTTCTTTGACAACTTCATGGCCAAGATTGAAAATGAAGTCTAAAGGAGTCCTTTAAGGAAGAATCCTGTTACCCAGAAATTATCTTTCATTGGCATCAGATTATGCAGCATTATCTCAGCCTGAGATGTACCTTCATACTGACACATACGTTGAATTACTATGCCCCCTTCCTATTAATACATACTGTATCATTATTAGTAAATAAAGTGAATAATGAATAATTTCCATTATTCCTCACTTTAGAATGGAGTGTATAGTAGCTTGTTAATTTGTCATTGCAATCCATCTTGGCTGTTTACAAAGGGCAGGATGTTTTCTTTCTGTTCTAGATTTAGAGGCTTCCCACACCATACCCTGGGCCCCAAAACTACATCTGGTGCCTAATGGCATGATTCCTTTTTTTTTTTGTTTTGTTTTGTTTTGTTTTGTTTTTACCCAACACCAGCTGAAGAACTGGTCTGGAAAATTAACACTGACATTTATGAGTGGTTTTCCACATCAGGCAGTGTTTACTGCAGACACCCCAGTCAGCTTAAACCTCCAACTATATCCCTTTATTTTGCTGTTGTTTTGTCTCTTTTTAAGACAAAATGGGTGTGGTTTCAGGTTTTATAGTAAGTTTTCTGCATATCCGTTTCACGGAGCATTAATCGGTGCTCTGCAGTGGGAGCCTACTTGCCAGACTCCTGTGTTATGGGTGTCTTGGTGGCAGTTTAAAAGAACAGGATTATATTACTAATATTTGAGACCTGAGCAGTGGCATCATAAGCCTTGTGGTTGTTTGGGAAACAAGCATTGTAAGTCTGTATCTCTTAAAAAATAAAAACTTACTAAAAGGTTAGAAAAACTGAACTCTTGGAAGAGGTTAGTCACTCACTATTTTAGAAGGTTATGACAGGCACACCTCTATGCTGGCTATAAGAATAATAGTTTGCCTTTCAATGGAATTACATCTACAGATGCTTGCTATCTACTTCGTGTGTACTTCGAACTCAAAAAATGGTAAGTGCATTGTTGAACCACCTCTAAATTAAACACTTAAAAATCCAGATAAAACAACCATTTTTGTTTAGATTGGACAGAATATGCCTGGAGGCCTTCAAAGTATCCCCAGAGCTCACAGAGCTGCCCACAGGATTTCCAGATGGTATTGCTCAGCTGCTGTCATGTACAATGGCAGTAACATCCTGACATGGAGAGGTAGGGTCCAAGTCTTCACTGGGACAGGGATGGAGTCACAGGAGGTGGGTGTGATGAAGACCCCTCACAACTGAAGAGCAAGATCCTACAGCAGGCCTCAGGTAACTCACTGGCAAATTAGTCCAGGATGTGGATCTTAGTGCTGTACTTACAGCTTGCAGCTTTTTAGGGGCTTTGGAATACCTGGATTTTACAGCTCTCAGGGAGAAGATGGAGAGCCCCTACTGCTGCTAGGGAACTTGGTTAGGGTAGGTGGCCCATCTGCTGGTGGGGTCTCCCTACAATCCTACAGCAGCTGCCTCACAGGGTCTACTTGCTGTGGGGCAAGCACCAGCCCAGTGTCCAAGGGTATTGGCTGAGGCAAAACAGGCAGTGGATCCATGGCAGTGTCTCTGCTCTCTGCTGTTCACTGCCTGCTACCTGATCTGGTCTTGCTAGATGATGACTCTCTTTCATGGCCTCCCCCCCCCCAAAAAAAAAAAAAAGAACAGCACAGCCAAAAACAGCCACAGGTAGACTCTGAAACCTCAGCTGAAAGTGCTTTATCTTTGCCCTTTAAGCACCTGGATGCATGAACAAAATGACCCTGATCAGTCCCCATTTGTACAAGTTGGTCATGCTAATGCCTTTGTTTAAATTAGGACTCCTTTAAAAGTTAGTTATCAGTCAAGTCTCATTCCTTATTACTGCACTCTGTGGACTGCTCTGAAAGCAGCAACTTTATTTTTCCTGAACTTTAGTGATTAATGTGTGCTTCTCTTTCACGAAGAAATATCCTTCTGTCCAAGAAGCTGCACTGTTACATGGAAAGTGATAGTGAAACAAGATTTAAAAGCAAAACCAAAAAGTTCTTATATTGCTGTTCTTGACCAAGATGTTTTCCCTGATATTAAATTAGATTTAGTAAATACACCAAAAATACATTTGAAGGACGTATTTTACATGTATAACACTTGTACTGAGACTCTGATCAACACCGATTTTCTCAAAGTTTACAACAGCACAGCACCAGCCATATTGAGCACCTTAATTCCCCTCACTTTCCACATTCAGAAGAGTCCATGCTGGGTATCTCAAATGCTACATGCTTTTTAAACTGCCCACAGAAAAACAGAGATCATCAGTGATTTAGACTTTCTTCTGCAAACTCCTGTTTCTTAGACTAGCTAAGAACTTTTTTTTTTTTTAACTGTCTGTGCATTGATGAAAAAAAAATAAAAAAGCAATACAGCTTGTATTTGTTATATTTAATATATTATATTATATCTGTAGTGATCCCATTATCTTTTTCCATGGCATCTTCTCAAGTTTGGTCACATGAGGGAAATGATTACTGGTAAATTGGAATGACACCATGTCTGTCCAAAGGACTCGGTTAATTCATGCCTGAATTTTAACTGTGTCTTGAAGCAATCCTGATGCAACACAAGCACTTAGCTCCCTATCTGGTCTGTGGAGGGAGCCTTAGCATATTTTTACAGCTGATCCTGCCTATAGTCGGGACTTATGTTAAGACTAAACACCACCATGGAGGCGCAAAGTGGACTGCAACTATTTTTGGGTTTGTCTGGGACCTTGCCTAGCATCAGCGAGAGGAGTCCTTTCATGAGCAACAGGTAAACCAGTTATTTGGCAGCAACACCTTGGTGTGTGTGTGTGTGTGTGTGTGAAGGGGGGCACAAAGTAACAGAGCTGCCCTTTCTCTCCTTTGTTTTTTTCATAGAGGGTATTTCTTCCTTTTTCACCTCACTGGAATTGTCACCAGATCAGGTTGTTTGGAGAACCTCTCTCACTTGAACTCAGCTGAGAACTCACAGCCCACAAGGCTATGAGGTAGCCATCCTTCAGCACTTGCCATTGCAGTGAGAGAAGGAAGGGCTAAGGAGGCCATGAAACCTTCTTCTTGTTTAATCAACGTTATGCCCCTCCCTCCTTGCTGAGCACTGCCTATACACACACCTGGTCAGGTTATGCTGCTCCCAGCTACACACTTCATCATGCTTCTCATCTTCTGGTCATGTATTGACTTCTGTGCAGACCATATCAGTGAGGTCACACCTTGGTATCAGCAAGAGAAAAAAGGAAAATGACATCAGAGTAAGTCACATCATCTTCAGGAAATGTGAGGTTGCTCAAAACACTATACTGTCTCCCTGCTTTTTCTTTTTTCCAGTCTCCAGTTACAAACTTCAAAGCTGCTTGGTTCCACTGTTGCCCATTGCCCGTTCCTTCAAGGCACTAGCAACTGAGACTACATCAGATACATGACCCAGTGACAGCCTTGCTTGAAGAACAGGACCACTTCACCAAGGTGGTGTCTCTTCAGGCTTCTGGTGTCTGAGAACTATATACCTTTACTCTTCTGCATCTCTGCTGACAATGGAACACAGATAAAGGGGTGTCCATGGGATGAGTGTGGGCCCACCAAATGGAGAGCTAGTTGATGAGGATATTAGGCCAACTGTAATGTGGAAATTGTGTCTAAATGTTATGCCCTCCATTGTTTAAAAGGACATATATTTTCAGGAAAACAAAGTATAGCATCCAGGTTGGTTTTATGAGATGTACTCTTAAATCACTGGCATGAGGATTTCTCAAAACCAGACTCAGAAAATTTCTTGGCTTGTGCACCGGAATCTTGGGCTGTATATATTTTATAAAAGAATCATGGGCAGAATAGTTTTCAATGAACAATCTTAGAAGAAATAGTGAGAAAGTTTACTCAGGTAACCCTATCTGTCTCCTTCACTATTACAGAACTATTTTCTATTGTACATTTATTGATGTTTCCTTAACCCTCTGCTCATTTGAAAAGGTCTCAGCTCTAGGGTATTTCCACCCATTCCCTTAACACAAGGGCATTGTCAAAGAGTTTTTATGTTTTCCTGCTATTTTTCCCTTTTGCAGTTTCTTGTGGTTATGCTCCCCATGCATCACACTCCAGAGATCCTAGCCTGCCTCAATGTTTACAGCTTTGCAAATGTTTGTAGTTTTTTATCACACTCCCTTTGACTGGATGCTAGCCAAGCTTAGGCATATTTCACTTCACAAACCTATCCCTCTTCTTCTCTGATAATTGCTAATGGGCCATTTTTCTTTTTTTTTTTCTTTTTTTTTTTTTTTTTTTTTCTTTTCCCTAACTATATCCATGAGCAAGCCTGACATGTTCTGTCTAAGTGATTTCCATCTATGATTTCTCTGACTGCCACCTCTCTCCTACTGGACTTTTGCCCCAGTTATGCAGCTAATGTGCTGAAAGATCTTCCTTGAACAGCTAAAAGACCATTCAGTTCTGAATGGACTTACATACTTTTCCCTGTTTGGAGCCATTTTTTTCTCATAAACCAAAACCTTCTCTTCTTCAGATAACCACCAACACATCACTAGGAAAGTTTTTCCAAACTATTATTGTGAACTGACTGCAGTTATTCCACCACCTCATTTTGCCCATCTGTGCAGTGTTTATTTTGGCCCTATTCTTTTTGTGTCCTGGCGAGGCTGTAAGCTGTTTCAGGCAGAAAATGCACATCCACAGAACACCCAGCAGTGTGTTGCTGTTTAAGACTACATGATCATGTGTAAGGTTTCCAAAACAAGTTCCTATACATTTGCAATTTTCCTCATAATAAAGGTGTCATTCTACTCTGTTGGAAACTTCAAAGCTGCTCTGTAAACAATGAATGTAGGGTTTTTAAAGCAGGCACAAACACTTAGGCTAAAAGATTGCCAAGGTCCTTTTAAACTTCAAAGCAGTCCTAGCAGAATATGAAAGATAGGTTTAAACTTTCAGACAAGTCTTTCACTCAATTCTTCTGTATAGTTTTGTACAATTAATTACCAATTTGTACCAGCAAATTGGCTGTGTAGACTTCTTGGCCAACTGAGACATCAGCACAGGACTACCAGGAATGATGTCGGACTTCAAAGAGACCTGCACCTTTCTGGAGACGAGCTGTTAATAACTTGTGAAGCTCTCCAATATATCTGCAACAGCACTAGCTGCTGAAATGTTCACTTTTTGAAATAATGTCCCCTTGTGGGAGGGAGAGAGATATGTTTGAATGCATTACAGTAACCACAATACAAGGGGAAGAAAAAATAGGGGAAAGTGAAATTATTCATTAATTTTATGGAAGACTCCTCCCTCTCTACCCCCCTTCCCCCCCAGCTGTATAGTTCTCAGAAATACTAGTGTGATACATCAACATATTGTGGTTTTCTAAGATAGGAATGGCATTTAGATGACCCAGCCATGAGTCGATTCCTATTGTGCTGGAAATGGTAAATATATATTGTGACTAATAGATGATGCTTTGAAGTGCTCTTTGCTTTAAATACACGAAGCTAATAAATGTTGAGAGGCTGCATTTTTTTACTAAGACTAGCAGAACAATTTCCATTTCAGTTCTTCCTTGAAGAAGGGAGGGATTGGCTTTTTCTTCTAAAGTACTCTAAGGATAAAGCAAAGTGCCATGGCACTATGGTCTCTATTAGCAATTTATGAAGTGGGTATACGTAGACCTTTTAGACATTCTCACAAGGATTATTTGGTGCTAAGTGTTAGACCCAATTTGATGATGGTGGAATAAGGTAAGAACTGAGTTGTCAGTAAATGAGTAGCCAACCAGGTGATCAAAATTTGGGCTGACAGCATGAAGGCTGTCCAGGAGGCTCTACCATGTACACCTGGGAGAAGATGGAATTGTATATGGTCAGGGGAAGCGAGGAAGCTTCAATGCCTGGGGAAGACCAAGCAAATTATTTTCCTGCATAGAAGTGGGAATTGAAGGATGGATGTGAGGAATATAGAGAAAGAAACAGAGATTGGATATCAAGAGGTTAACAGAAAGGGAGATCAAAATGAAAGGAGACCACAGATCCTGGTGATTTTAGTGGCTTAAGAGAACAAAAAAAAAACTCTTAAAAAGAAGATAAGGTCAGGCTTAATTCCAAGTGCTGAGCCCAAAGAAGATGCTGGAGAGGCACTGCAATGTCTGATGAGGTAGGAGGAGGCAGGTAAGCACATCTGCGGTAAAGTAACAGCTGAAGCCAACTGAGCTGAAGAGTCAATGGAATTTGTAAATGTTCAGTTCTCTTTCTACTCTTACCACTTTAGTATATTTTCAGCTAACATTTCATTATAATTTCCACAAACATTTCATGTCACAAATTCATTACAATGTGGACTGCACACTGAACAGCTGTAAAATAGCCTTGCCAATGCTGGTAATTTACACTGGGAATGTAATATCCAGTTCCAATCACTGACGAGTGCTATGCAAAATGAGCTAACCAGCATTTTTCATTTCTTTAATAACTTACCTCAACAATTAAATGTATTGCGATGCTAAATTTATGGTATATAATAAATCATTCCAGACCGTATAAAAGCATCAGACAATACATCTCTGTTGTTTTGTCATAAGCTGTACAAAATGCTAGCTTAGCACTCTGTAAATTGCTTTGTTCACTCTTGTTATTTTAATTGTATACCAAAAAAAGTAGAGTTTTATGCATTCGGTGTTGTGTCTCACACTGTGTGCCAGATCCAATATGCTCTCCTTTCCTACTAGATGCAGATCACAGTGAAAGCTTTTAGCATAGTAGCTTATGAAGTGTGTAGCTAGTGAATACTTTAACATTATGCTCTTCTATTATAACTGTTGGAATAGCTTTATACAGAGTTTAGCTGTGGTAGGTGATCCTGGCTAGCATTGTATTTCTATAGCCATATGATTCCTTTCCCTACCTTGGCTAAAAGCTGAGATGTTTGGTTTGTGGTTCAGTCCTCTGTTTCTGGAAAATATCTGGTGGGCCTAACAGTAGTAGTAATTAAGGTATAGAGACTCATTGGGCTCTCACACTCCTTTTGTCTTCAGTTTTGGCACAATACAACATAAAAGTAGAGAAATGATAAGAGGAAGGACAGCTCTATTTAGTCAGAATACCTGGCAGAAAGTAGTTAGTTAGGTGACTGATGCTGGGGTTTTCCAAAATACCTGAAGTAGCTTAGGGTCTCAAATCTGATAGATTTATGATGTCATTGTGCCCCTCAGTCTCTCAGGTGTTGCAGAAGTCCTTTACTGGTTCATTGTTTAACATAGCAATGTTCATCCTTGCAGACTTGGATCTGAGTGTATAGCCCTGGGGGTGCCCATAATTTCTGTTACAAAGGTACCCTCCAGCTAAAGCAACCACCAGAGGGTAAAATTCCACCATACAAAATGATCACTGATAAGAAAAAATTGTTCACCAGAACACCTTTCAAAGCTGTTGTTGATAATTTTTTGTTCCCATGGTAGGGTCTTGGAGTGGTGCTGAAAATAAAACAAGCTGGGCAGTGATGTAGATTTGGGACTGTGTTTGAATGCCCTTGATTATGAAGCCTACCATATTGGTCTGACACCTGTCTGTCAATGTGCAAATGTAAACTTCTCTCCCCAGTACATCCACCTACACAGACAGGTCTTATGGCTCTTGGATGTCAACAAAAAATGCCGTGCTTCTTCTAATGCATTCTGTGAGGCTGCTGGGCCCTCCTACGGTCTTCAAGGTAGCAGCAGCCAACAGGCACCTGAGCAGTCCCTTATTTCCAGGCAACAACACTCTTGCAGACTGTGAAGGTGCTAATGAGTTTCCTGAACAATAATGTAATGACAGACTAAGAAAGGCTTGGGTGCTTGCTGCATTGTCTTACTGCCAAGTGATGTGGGTAGGGATGTGATTTCTGGTGGTCCACACGGAGAACTGACAGGCCTCCAGGGAAGGAGCAATACTCCCACACATCTGCCTGGCCTTGTTTGGTTTGTGCAATCAGACATATAATGAGGCTCCTGAAGACTCACAGGCTTAGTGTCCTGTACCTCCTAGAGAAAGAGGTGACATGAACTTTTTCTAGGAGTGATACTCTGTATTGAAATATGTGTTGAAATATGTACAGGTGTGCATGCTGGGTTTAGCTTGTAACTACATGCCTCCACTTTGACCCTCTCCCGTGATACAAAGCAATTGAATCAGCTCCTGCAACTCCTACTGTTCCTTATCTCATGCTTTGAGATCCAGAAACCATGGCTCCAGTGGCAGCTGGACAACCCTGACTGATCAATCCCTACAGGTAAAGTGGGAGTACAAAGAACCACACATTTTTCTCTTCAGCAAAGGCAAGTTTTTAAGACATTATTGATGTCATTCTCTGTATCTTATGTCAGTTAGTAGTATTCAAGGGCAAGGAAAGCTTCATAGGCTGCCAGTGGTCGACTTGTCACATCTGTCTCAGCCTCTCACCTAAACCTATAGTAACACCTGGATTGCTCTACATCTTTCTCTTTTCTGAGCTTGGTTGCTGTTTATCTTGCCCCTTTTGTCTGGAGAGGATGGGGCTGTGGGTTGTTCCCAAAATCACAACAGGTTTGGATCTTCAGCAGCAGCTGCTCCTCGTGCTGACCAGAGGCCAGCTCAGGTGGCTGTGCAGGGAAGAGGAGCCCTTGACAGCCTGGCTCCCAGCTCACACAGTGCCTGTACATGCAGCACTGGGGAAAGGCCATTCTCCTGGACTTTGGCTCCTTCTTGGTGTCTGATTGTAGTGCAGTCAAGAAAGCATCCTGAGAAATGAAGCAAAGACAGAGAGAGGGTGAAGATGCCTCACTCTCTGGTTCACCCTGATCCTGGCAAGGTTAGCTTGGGACTAGCAGGGCACAGTAGGTGGGGCACTAAGTCAAAAACTTCTGTTTTCTATCCTGTGAACCAAAACCTAAGTGATTTCATTCTCATAGTCACCAGACACCATCAGTACCTTGTTCCTGGTATCCCCACAGTGGCTGTCATGGGTGGGACAGGCCTGGCACCCTGACATGGTCCGTGACATCCAGCAGACATTGTGCTCCTCCTGTGGTGGGCCTCATCCCCTTCTCTTCTTCATCAGAAGATGTTTCATAGAATCATAGAATCATTTCCCACAACAAGCTATTTCTTTGTGTGTGAAGTTTCCATGCCCCTCTGGTAAAACTGCTCAAAAGCTCTCACCACAACCTTGTATTTCCCACGGTAGTGCTCTCCTGTACTGCACTGTAATACTGAAAGATCTGAAGGGTTTTGCCAAGTGGTTTGTAACCGGTTTCTTGAGGGCTGGCTTTTGTAGTACAGGTCACATTCAGCCTCTTTGCACTCTCCCCTCACCACCTTCCTCCTGGGCTACACCTGGGTTGCAGAGGAGAGCTGAAGAGACAGGACCTCTTTTAGAAGCCCTCTGTACTTCAGGTGCTCCCTAAAGTTTCTGTGTAAAGATCTGTCTGTGGTCCTCACCCCATGTTGGGAGCGGGCTTCAGTGTTGTGTCTGGTCCCCACAGGCAGCCAAAGGACAAACAGATCTGTGTGAGAGAGGAGATGAAGGCAGTGTGGGCTGGGAAGGCACCATAGCATGCATTTTGCCAATTGCCCAAGCGTGACTTCATACTGCTGCCCTATTGTAATATGGGTGCTATCCTGCTGCTCTTACTGGGAAGAACCTGCAGCTTTCCTGTCCCTTTGCAGGTTCTTGGAGCAAAGGTGACCATGCGCTTGCCCTGCAAAGGTCAGGTGGCTCCTGGCCCAGCATTTACCTCCTGCTGCAGCATTTTGTCCCCAGGGCCCTGCATAGTGGGTAGTGAAGGCCACACTGTCCCATGTGGCCTGGGACATCTTCCTGCTCATGAAAGCCAGCCCTGGTTTGTCTCCTCAAGCTGCTGCAATAGCAAGGCACCCAGGAAACACTGTGCTTCTGTCTCTGTTCTACATGTGCATCAGCCCCAGGGACAACCTTTTCTTCTGGGGATGAGGCCCTGCTAGCAAAGTAACAACTCTGCTCAAGTGTGTCAAGGCATTTTCTGTCAAGGCATATTCCTCTTTCCCCCAAAAGATGGCACTAGGATTCATCAAAAGTGAGCAACTCAGCACCGTAAATACTTTTATCTCTGAAAAATGCCACTGAGGCCCTCCACTGTGGTGCCCATCTCTCTCCTGCGTAACTGAGGGACACCTCCAGAGTGTGCTACCACCACATTCCCTGGGCGCACCCAAAGGGCCTACAGTTATTGGCAACAACAACAGGGTAAAAAACGAGTTGCCACCTGCTGAGAGTATTTTGCAGGAGAGAATGTCTTCTGGTAGGAAAAAAATGCCATCACTTCTACCCTGTAGTTTATTTCTAAGGCAATGAGGAAACATACAATATTGGAATTAATGTTCTTGTATAGTGACATTAGCTGCTGTAGTAAAATTAACATCTTTTGGATTCTTACCAAGAAGTTAATTATTTTTTCATTCTGGTAACACAGCCCATAAATAGAGAGCCTGTCTGGTAATTTAGGCACAGTTTTAAGTTTTTTTGTTTGTTTGTTTGTTTGTTGGAATGCAAATGTTTGTACATAATGATAATTAAAGAAATATTTTCATGATTAAAATAATAAAACTAATGAAGAGAGATTATTTTTCCTTGCAATTCTTATCATATATTAAAAAAAAAGTTTTTATCTGTCAGTGAAGCAATAGTTTTTTGCCTCAAAAACAATCTCCATTCCAAGATAATGGACTTTTTATATTCATTAACATCTCTAATAGAGCTATCACCTTAATAGCTGGGATTTTTCTATTCATTAAAGAAAATGATAAGATCATAGCTGTATAAATGAAAACAAGTTAAAGTGGGCAGATAACAGGTTTCTGAAGAAGGCAGAACTCCAAGGCTGAAAATGCTGTCTCAGTATGTCTAAATATGAAGAGAGTGCGTCACCAAGGCTTACCTCCTTTGGCAGCTCAGCAGCCTCCAAGAACTACTGGGTCCCACAGTTTCCTAAACAAATATTTTTCATCAGCAGTAGCAAGTTCAGCAGTGACACTTCCTGCAAGGATGTTGTCTGGTTTTTGCTTTCTTTTGTAAATGTTGGTGTCTCATGAAAGCCAGACACCTGATTCCCCTGTGCCTCCATTTTTTTTGGACCAGAGGCTAGCATGCACTTATTCCTAATGCTAGCAGAGAGAAAGTTACCTTTGTTTCCTCCATGATACTGCCACTAAAGCATGATTAAAAAGCAAAGTGTGAAAGACAGTTACACTGCTGAACACCCCATGTGACCAACCTGGGAAAGGTGAGATCCTCGCAATGCAGTTATTATTCTAAATATGTAAGCTTGGAGGTGTCCATTGAGCATGCTACCAACCCTGAGCATTAGCCTATAATCTGTATGTCCTGCTTATTGTATCACCTACTTTTTTTGTTATGTGTAGCAATATTCTTTTGCTACTCATATCTTTGCATAGGAAACTGGCCTGTTCACAGGTCTACAAACTGCCAGGCACTGTTGTAGCACAGCTGCTTATGAAACAGTGAAGTGGGAACACAGTCTCAGAGAGGACTGCTCTGGGTTTGGCTCCCACTGTTCCCACTGTCCTTCTGAAAGACAGCAGCTTGCTGCCTTTAGTACACTCTGGAGACCCCAAGACAAAATATAACATAGCAACATAATATATAACATAGCATAACACAATGCAGCGTAACATAACATAACATAACATAACATAACATAACATAACATAACATAACATAACATAACATAACATAACATAACATAACATAACATAGCATAACATAACATAACATAACATAACATTGCAAGTAGAGCCTGAGTGTGAAAAAGAGCTGTGTAAAGAGAAAGTATTTAGGATGTTTTGGAACAAAATGCGTGGGTGTGGGGGATTTAAGTGTTTTTAAATGTCCTGACACTAGGTGGTGCGGTGGTTTAGAATAATCTCCTCTCTGCAGGAGACCCTGTTTTGAGCGGGTTTCAGGCCTGTCCTGGGGTTTGGCAGGACTGAGCGTGTTTGTCAACCCCCGCTCAAGAGGCACCACGGTCTGAAGGAGCTGTGTGGTTTTGGGGTCAGGATGGAGGTGCTGTGCAGAGGCACGCTCAGCTGTGTGCAACTCTGACTGCAGCTTCACTTCTTCTTCTCTTGCTTTCATTAACAGCAGCATTGCCTGGTGATTACGGGAAAGAGAGGAGAGGAGAGGAGAGGAGAGGAGAGGAGAGGAGAGGAGAGGAGAGGAGAGGAGAGGAGAGGAGAGGAGAGGAGAGGAGAGGAGAGGAGAGGAGAGGAGAGGAGAGGAGAGGAGAGGAGAGGAGAGGAGAGGAGAGGAGAGGAAAAAGGAAAGGAAAGGAAAGGAAAGGAAAGGAAAGGAAAGGAAAGGAAAGGAAAGGAAAGGAAAGGAAAGGAAAGGAAAGGAAAGGAAAGGAAAGGAAAGGAAAGGAAAGGAAAGGAAAGGAAAGGAAAGGAAAGGAAAGGAAAGGAAAGGAAAGGAAAGGAAAGGAAAGGAAAGGAAAGGAAAGGAAAGGAAAGGAAAGGAAAGGAAAGAAAAAGAAAAGAAAAGAAAAGAAAAGAAAAGAAAAGAAAAGAAAAGAAAAGAAAAGAAAAGAAAAGAAAAGAAAAGAAAAGAAAAGAAAAGAAAAGAAAAGAAAAGAAAAGAAAAGAAAAGAAAAAGCTAATTATTTAAATTAATCTTCCTAAAGAGAGCAGAAGCTAACCTATAGTGCCAAAATAGGCACTGACATGAGTTGAGTACTGCTGCAGGGACTTTCTCCCTGTTGACTGTATGCATGTGTCCAGGTCTTACTGACCAATGGGGCTGGTCATGGGTGCAGAAGTCAGTACATGTGCACATGCATCACCATACTGCAGCACTGACGCTTCCTCTGGCAAGCACTGAGATGTCACTGTGGGTGCCTGCCGTGCTTGCTGATGTCAACAGCAGCAAATAGGATTCAGGGCTGTGCGGGACAGCTTGGCACCTTGCAGGCAAAGGGCTTTAATGTGGTTTCTTGGGTGTAACTGAAAGCAGCTTTTGGCCCAGGGGAATGAATATTTTTTGCCTTCGTATATGCCCTTATTTTTGCAATTGTGCCATTAAAAGTGTCTTCTGGAGAGCAGTAATTAACAGAGTATACATTTTAGTTACTTCTTCTGAAGCCATTTACTGTGATTATTCAAGGCATGATTTTTCCCTCTTCTGAAAAGATGTGTTGTATTTAGTTAGTTAGTTAGTTTATTTACTTTTTTTTTTTTTTTTTTTTTTTTTTTTTACATCAACACATGTGGCAGCACCAATTTGGGGGTCAGAACAAAGAGTTTTGGGAGGATTTCCTACATGGCACCATGGACTGGGCACACCAAGTCCTACCAACTTGCACTGAACTCCCTGCTATTGAGACACTTCAGCAGTTTTGATCACTCTCGCACTACTCCAATAAATATTTTGAGTGCAATTTAAACCTGTCCTGGTGTTTGATACTTACCTGCTTATTAGGCACTTCTTCAGCTATGTGCATTTGTGGTCAAAACTGGGAAATGAGGAGAAAGCAAAATGTGCCTGCAGGGGCTCCAGCTGAAGTGTTGCCTATAACTAATGAAGAAATTAAAAGAAAGAAAATGGGGAGCATTATAATATCTGAACAAGTCCTTCTGCACAATTCTACCATAACTCTTTTTCCTTAAATGTGTCCCTTGCAGTGTATACCTTAGATTCCCAGAAAAGTAAAGTTTCTTTTAGCACAAGAAGTAGGTTTTAAAAGCTAGAGCTTCAAAAACTTGTGAATATATAGGTATTGAAATGATGTATGGAAAAAAAAAAAAAAGACTTGGGGAGGGAAAGAGGTATAAGATAATTATCTCAGTAAAATGGTTATGAGCATGATTTCATCTTCAGGAATGCTGCAGAAGGAATTTGAGATTTTTTTTTATCATCCACAAAGAGGTACACAACCTAAAAAATTGACTCGGAAATATTTTTATGAACAAACAAAACACGTTTGTTTTGCTGTGACTCCTGGATTCACAGTTTTGAGACAAGTAGGGATGAGTTGCTCGTCTTGTTTGGCCTCCTGCATTAGCAGAAGCCCTTTCCAGCTACTTCTATAAAGAACTTGACACCAGGAGGGACAGGTTCTTCATTTTTCATGAATATGCAGACCAAACCAGAAGAATACTCTCACTTTCATCAACTTTAGTACAAGTGTGAGGTTCTGATGGACTGTCTGCCACTGTTGTTTGTTTTTCTTTAGTTCCTTGATTTGTTTCTTGCCTGTAGCAAATATTATCCTTTCCCCTTTATAAGTGTCCATCTTTCAGTCAGGGAGCGGGAAACAGTCGCATCACTGCGGTGACTCATGCACCTTGTGGATACTGAATCACCATTAGGATGAGGTGAACATGTGGCGTGTAAAGCAAGGGCTGGAACACTTTCAGACAAAACATTCAGAAAATACTGGTACACATTAAGGAAATCATGGGAGGGGAAGAGAAGCAGCTCATGGGTTATTATTTACAAATGAAAGGATTAAACTAGCAATTCCCAAATGCTTGTGGTCAGCACCCTCATTACAGGCCACTCATTTTTTGTGACCCCCAAACCAGTTAGAAATACAGAAAATTCAGCTGATCTTTGTCTAGCTTTAGTCCACAACCACTTCTCAGCAGAACGTGCTCCAAGTTTGGGCACCAATGGGCTGACCTTTTACTTGCTGTAGCATTACAAGTGCCAGTAACAGCGGTACACTGCTACACACCGCCCAAAATTCACTTTGTGCCCTGAAGTGAATTTTGAAGTGCTCTGCTGCCCTTTCTGTCCCCAGCAGTGGGCTGGTGTCAGTAGCACTGTCTCTCCAGGATAAGATGCTGCCAAGCTGTAATGGGGGTTCCTGCTTCACTGCCCACTCATAAGAAGGCTGAGAAGGAACAAGGCAGATCCTCAGTAGCTCTCAGGCAGACTCATCCTCTGACTGGACACAGGGCAGTGAGATGCCTTGTGTGCATTAGTGTGGTGGCTAACAAATCTGGCTACTCACCAGGACCTGAGCATGTGAGCTTGGAGGCAGCATCATGTTGTGTCTACTGCTGGGCACCCAGCAGTGCTGAGTACAAGCAAATCTCAATTTTGGAGGTAGGACAAAAATCAGATACCTTACAGAGGCTTTTGAAACTCCATTCTTGAGCAACCTGGCAAAAGCCATGTGGGAAGCACTCTGAAATCACAGGAGCTGTATCACAGATCCCAGAACAAGCATTCATGTTGGATGTTTTATAGGTTAGAGGTAAATCCTCTTTAAGAAACTTTTTTTTTTTTCTCCTCAGGTGAAGGTAATTTGGGATGGTTGTTTTGTTCAGAGTTGGATGCGTGATGTTATTTTGTTGTTGCTTGAACTAAGAAGTTTATGCGTTAAACACTGTTCCAGAGCTGTACCCAATTGTGTCCAGGTTAATAGACTAGCCTTTGTCAAGGACATTGTGCAAACACATTTCCACAAGACATTATTGTCTGGACACATGAGCAAATATTTGCCTAAAAAGTGTAATTGACTATTGTTCAAGAACTGCCACCTGCCCCCTGGTTTTCTGGCACTCTTGTAGAAGGAATTATGCTTTGCAGCACTGACTTCAGCCAACATTTTCATTGGAGCCAACTCTTTACCAACAATTAAGTAAACATTCAGATTACTTTTTTTTTAAAAAAAAAAAAAAAATCTTTTCCCCAAGGCTGCAGGATAAAGGAATTTTTATGAAGAAAAAGAGAAAAGGCAACCAGCCTTGTCTTAGCAATAGCACTATGGAGAAATCATATTTGTGGAGAACTATAGCCTAATATGATGGACATGCTGGCATAGTCATGGACAAGACCAGGCAGCAACACAAAGGATAAGCTCATCTGTGTTGTAAAATTCATTGTGTCAGCTGAAGCTAAGAGAAGTGATGACAGTCACGATGCCAGGGAATGGTCAGACAAAAGAAGACTGTGCAGCTGTCCTGTTATATGAGGCGCACAACATGCCAGGTGGCTTGAGCAGAAGTTTTGCATCTCCTGCAAAGCTGCCCCAAGATGTACAAATAAATGACTTCAAAGACAAATACTTACCCACCCACCCACCTTAATCTTAAAAATATGTTTATCCAGAGATATATTTTGGAAAACTATACTATGTTTCAAAGTGGAAAATTAAATATTTCTGTCTGCAAATCCTGAAGCTGAATATTTTGATGGCTAACCATTGTCATCTTAGCCCTTTTTTTGTTGAAGTTCAATGAATGTAATAGGAATTCACCAAAATATTTGGTCTATTTAAATTGATATTTTTCTGGCTTAAACACTTCTGTCAAAATGGTTTCCTCCAGTTCCAGTTGTGGAAACTGTCTAATTATCCAAGCTGACTTTTTTTTTTTTTTTTTTTTTTAATATTTATGTCATCTTTATTTCAATTTTCTTCTCTAAAAAGAAACGACATCACTGCCAGTTCTAGTTGCACCACTAGTGTTTTGGAGGTAGTCGCTAGCTAGAAATATGTAATTGCAGTAGATGTATTCCTTTTTGTTTTGCTCAGTGTAAAAACAAAAAGGCTTTTCTGTCAGTAATCAGAAATTAGGATTTCTTGTTACATCTCTCAGATTTCTCAGCTGACTGGCCCCTGTGATCCCGGCTATTGCAATTCAGCTGACCTCAGAGCTCAGCAGACAAGTTTCTTGGATACCCTTCGGTTGTTTCTTCCTCTCAGACCTCCATTACCTGCTGAAATTCTCCTTTCTTTTCAAAACTTTACAAAAATAATCCTAATCATGACCCCTTTGCTTTTTTCTCTTTATCTCATTTCAGAAAATAGACCCCATGTAATCTCTGCTTTGTTAAAGCCTGACTGTACCGCCAAAATAGTTTTTCTTCACCCCTGTTTTTTCTTCTGTGTTATGCCATAGCAATCAGCTATCACAGCTCTACAGATACTTAGGCTGTACATGATATTATATACATGAGTTTCTGAGGCATCTCTGTGGCCATCCTTTCCTTCTCCATCTTTGCTAAGAAAACATGATTACAATGTGAGGGGCAGCTGGCTGTATCTGAGGATGACAAGGGTATGACAAGGGGATGACAGGAGAGAAGATACCTGTGCTTACACTGTAGGGTGCAGATTCTGACCTGAGACCCTTAACTTCCTTCATCTTTTTCCTTTGATCTATCTCTGTATTTATGTTGTGGTAACCATCAATGCTGTTGACAAGAAGAGTAAAATAATGTTACCAAACCTTCCCCAAAATAGCCTCCTCTCCACCACTCGAGAAGCCCTGTTTCAACACCAGCTGTCAACTGCCCGCAGCAGGAAATGCTTCCTCCGATGTGTTTTCCTCCTGAGGGACTGTTAACGCTGAAACATGCCATTGTGCAGAGCATGGATTCAATACACAAAAGGCTAAAAACTGCACAGCATCCTGTCCTTGCTATTCATAAAGTGAAGTCCTTCTCCCACTCTGTGTCATGGTGAGGGGCCAAATAGAAAAATGCTGGTGCCTAACCAGTAGTACCATAGTTGTAGCAGCCTAACATCCCCAAAGGCTGAGTCCGTTCAAGCATACCCAGAGGTGGGTATGCTCGAAAACAGAGCAATGGTTAGAGAGCTGACGGGACAGTCCCTGCCTAGGAAGAGGAGGAAATGACACGAGAAGCTATTTCCTTGCAGGAGGACTGATAGATCTCCAAAGCAGAAGGAAAGAGAGGTGCTGAAGAGTTACAGTGACTTCTGCTAGTAGATTGTTTGTGCCACAAACATATTTCGTACCATTTGAAAAAATGTCATGGCTGTCCTTTGGCTTTACTGATGTTGGTAATGTCTCTGCTGTCCTACCCTTCTGGAGAAGGGAGCAGAGGTGAGTGAAGGTGGGCCACAAGGAACTGCTTTTGAGCTGCCAAGGGTGTGAATGGGGTAAGCACCAAGAAATGTCTCCCTGCTGCTTTTAAACAGAACTTTACCCATAGTCATCAATGGTGCACAGGTGCACAGCTTCCCAGCAGTCTGTGCCCTCTCTTGAGCCAAGGTAAATCCAAGAGAGTTTTTTTCTGCCAGCTCAGGAGCCAGGGGATGTTTGAGCAAAGGTCTAACTGATGAAAGAGGAAATCATTTCTTGATGCATGCCAAGGTTATAATTGGGGGGATATGCGCAACTGGGAAAAACCTAGACTTTTCTTCATCTCTCATGAGGAAATTGAGAAGCTCAGTAGCCAAATATCTGTTGGGAGAATCAAGAGGAAGCTGAGGTGTTTATTCGCCGAAGGAAATGGGAGGAGCTCGGCTGCCGCAGCGGTGTCATTATCTGAGTGCAGGACAAGCACGGGACCGATAGGCCTGCGGTGACTCTCATCCTGTTGCCCTTAAGGAGCAGGAAGTTATCATACAGCCCATGCTTGGCCCGCAGACATGGTCCGACCCTCGGTTCTGCCAGTGCCCATGCTGTGCTTAGAGGGTCACAGTCCCAGTGGGATTTTTTTATTTTTTTATTTTTTTTCTGAGCCACCATTACTGCATCAAAGATCATGCGTTTCTCATTGTGTGTGTGTGAGAATTGCTTCTCCATCCATGCCCTCTGCAGCTGTCTTATTTAGCTTTTCCTGTTGACTGGAGGTTTGATTCCACTCTAGAGAAAAAATAAAAACACCAGAAATGCCTCTGTGTGAATCTCACCTATTCTCTTCTTCAGGTTAATGGAAATAGTTCTGTGGATTTAGCAAACAGTGCTGTCCAGGCTGTTCTACTAGCCAGAGATTTTTTATTTTTTTATTTTTGTTTATACAGCTTTTGTCCTCCCAGAAGTTGCACATGATTCCAGGAGTATTTTAAATCATATGATTATTATATGATGCATGTGGTTTGTTCTTTCTTTCCCAGAAGAAAAAAAAATACTTCTGTAATTTTGTGCTTTGATTTAGTGTTTTCAGCATTTTTAGGAAGAACTTTTTTCTGGGTATCCTTATTCCCACATGCTTATATTAGAGGTCTCAGTGATTGAGGTAGTCCACCGTTACTTTGGGCAGATCATTTCATGGTCTAGGACCAGCTTCCAAAATGACCTTTTCTTCCATACAGAAGAACATTATATTTCTAGGGGGCCATTACTGGCAGCAGAGAAGCTGTCCTCCATCTCAAAGCTAGAGACAGTCTTTCAGAAATGCTGGGCTCAGGCCTGTGACATGTCTATGGCAGCTGGCATGGCCAAGCAGAGTACAAATGACCAAGTCACAAAAGAATGGAAACTCCTAGACAACTGGAGTGGAACAAAAATTCTATTTATTGGAACCATCTCACAGTGTGTTACACACACAGAGGACCCAGGAGCTTCCTAAAGTTATGAGTTAAATGAGTCTGCTGCAGTTCAGCTTTAGTCCCGAGCAGCTGGCAAATAGTTGCAAACTCTTCTACATTCTGCCCTTGGCCCACCAGCCAACTTTGCCCTTCAGTTTGGCATTGGGCCAGATATTGTGCTCTTCCCTGGTTATACCTGCCTGCCTGGTCTGAAGAACAACAATGCTTATCCATCTTTGGGACACCTCAAAGATTTGTTAAGTCAAATGTAAATGTTAAAGAAAAGACAGAGAGCTATCTGGCATCTTTTGTGTTGGGTTAATGTTCCTCTGAGAAATAACAGTGCTCTTGTGAGGACAGAAAGGAAAAGGGTGAGCATATGTGGTGTGTTTGCCCTCCTTTGAATGTGGAGTTGGAATGACAAAGCATACTGGGCCTAGGGCACGTCACTGAATTGCTGCACTCATTTTTCTGTCCTTTTTTTTTTTTTTTTTTTCCAGAACAGCTCAGCCTTCAAAACCCATGAGACTGCAGAGATGGTGCCCGCAGAGCTGAGCCCAGTGTTGTGTGTGCTCTTCATCAGGTCTTCCAGGAGACATTCCTGCCAGGCCTGCCAGCTGAGCAATGCCACCTTCAGCACAGGAAAACAAAGGAAAGCAGACTGTGTTTTTACAGCCCTGTATGTAGCTGTACCACTGCCCAGTGCAGTAAGCGTGTGGCTTACCAGTGAGCTGTGTGCACTTTGGACAAGGATCAATGCCCAGGGTCACAGCCCTTATTCTTCATGCATGCATGAAAGATGTGTCGCCCTCCATCAGCTGGCATATGCCCAGTGGTACAGAACCTTTCTAGGACAATCAAAACATGCTTTTAAAGGATCTGCCTATTTACGTAGTAAAACCAGATCACATTATCATAGCTCCTATCAAAGTCCAGGGAATATGTCCATAGAGCAGCCTGGCTTGGCCTTTAAACAGGAGACATCTTACAAAATCAAACAATGCCACGAAGGCAGAGCCACTTGTAAATAATTTATTTTACTTTGGTAACAATGGGAAAGGAGAGAGCAGAGCAGGAAAGGAAAGGGTACCTGTGTCTGCAGCCAGCAGCTTAGCAGCCATCAAGATTGGTATCAGCCCTGGAAAAATACCTGAGTAGGGATCAGAGAAAAAGTTGACAGCGACTGTACTTTGTGTGCAATCTGCCATAACAAAAGGGGGTGTAAATGCCTTCCAAAGTAAACAGCAAACCTTCTCTCTTTAGAGACACAGAGCCATGAGATGGGTGATGGCAGCAGCTCTCATAATCATAGCTGGGGTGGGTGGTGAGGAGCACAGGGCAGTGGGGAAAGTTGTACTCCTGCTGAGGACCAGCTGCAGCCAACATCTTCACCCACACTCGCCAAATCTCTTTTACCTGCCCTGACCCCCCAGCTCTCCCTGTGCCAGGGAAGGGGAACCCCTAGTCCTGTTGGATGCAGTTTGAGGTACTTTCTGTATAGCCCATGTTGCTCTGGTCAGCCACCCTGATTTCAGTTCCACTGGGGCAATGAGGTGCTCTTCAACAACAGGTACAGCTGATGCAAAGCCAATGACTTGTATTTAAATTAATTCCACTGCAAAGAAAATAAGAAACAAAAAACTTGAATCTAGACCCTTCTTAATGCTTAACCATTCCCTGTTCCTGGAAGGGTCTATGTCCCATCGTGGTTCCTTTAAAAAAACAAACCTGCTGCTTACATGTTTTTACCCAGCCTCTTATGTCCCACCAGAAAGGCTTTGGGGCTCTGTAGTCTCCTTTAGATCCTAAAATCAGCTGAAATATAATTTTCAATGCACTGGAGACAAGACCTCTGAACCTAGTTCCTGATTATCTTTTTGTGCAACCTGAAATTGTCTCATCCAGAAAACTAGTGGGTTGCTTCCCTGTTTTCCACAGATCCCTTTAAATTAAAATATATCATATCTGTTCCTGAACCCTGATACAGTTTATGTAGCCTTCTTAACAACCTTCATAAAGTCATTAAGTTTATTAGCTAATAATACATAGTTGGGAGTCATAAAATTTATTTACATTAGATAGTTTAACCAAGTATGTGGAAAGTGATTAAGCACCCCCAGCCTGGATTCTGATAAGGTCCTAAGAATTCCTTAAAATACAGGAAGCTTACTGGCAAATCATTTTTTTTTTTTAATCAAAGTAATATTCCTGCCAGCTCTGAGATATTTCTCCATAATGTGTTGACTTTCAAGAACAGCGTACTTTGTTCCTTTGTTCCCGTCATGCTGCAGTAGGCAAAGCTGTTCACATTTTTTGTTCCTCTTGAACCAAAACAAGTCACTCAAGAGCCACAACTGGCTGATGTCCCAGGCATTGCAGAGAGACCTTTGGAGGCAGAGGGCTACCAAGCCGTGCAGTTGTTCTGCTCATCAGCACTGGTGGCACGTCCCTGTGTTGTGTGTCAGGACAAGTCCTAAAGTCACCTTCAGGTCACAATTCACCTGCTGGGGTCTGTGCTGCTGAAGCATGCCCAGGTGAGAGACAGATCAGAGCCCCCTGGCAGCTCACCTGGTGTCAGGTCACTTTGGGTGACTCTCTGAGTGCCGCTGCTCTCATTTTTTCTCTCTTGGTTGAAAGGAAGGTTTTGCGATTAAAGCAGCTGCCTGGAAATCAGTGTCTTGGTTCAGTGTTGAGCTCTGCCACAGACTTCCTGAGATAGCGTGGGAAAGTCGCTTCATCTCTCTGTGCTGCACAGTGTCTGGCTGAGCATGGGGGAGGGAAAGATAATCTCTCATTTCTTCCTCCCTTTGTTCATCTTGTCCTTTAAGACTGTAGCTTCTGAGGATAATGATTGTTTCTCATAATCTGAATGAGTACCCAGGGTTTAGTCAGCGCCTGTAGACATTACTCTCATATGGACAATGAATAGTAATAAATGAAATTGATGTCTCTGGTTACAAACTAAAAGGATGCGAAGTAAATGTCATGTAGCTGAACTCCTGTGTCTGTGGAAACTGCTAGTTTGCTTGGTAATCTGAGCTCCCATGGTAGGTCAACATGGTAACTTCTTTTAACACTAAAAATGTCCCAGTATCTGAGCTCTTCTGAAAACCTCACATCCTACAGTCAAGTGATTATAGTGAAGTCTCAGCTTCCACTGAAAAACAAGTTTTTCTACTTCCAGTGGTCCAAAGAAAATCTTTAAAATATTAAAAAAGCTTCTTAAAAATTCTGAAGAGAAATGGAGAGATGTGGGGGAGTGAGAGTGAGAGTGAGAGTAAGAACAAGAGCAAGCAACCACAAGAGCAAAAAAGAAAAAAAAAGAAATAAAATACATAATAGAAATGCATAAAAGAAATAAAATACATAATTTCCTTTTTTTTTTTTTTTTTTTTTTTTTTTATGTCTCATGATGTTTATGCCACTCTTAAGATCTCTAGTGGCCTGATTCATGGTTTCTGAATGGATATCTTTGGCAACACAGGAATCTCATTTAAGACTTTAAACAATTATATACTCAGCCTCCAAATAAAATGTCTGTGCTTTAACAAATATTGGAGAAATGAAAGGTTTGGCTTCTTTCCCTTTTGGATCAGCAATGGAATGAATGGAAAACTGGTGCAGTGTGCTGCACAGATAAAAGAGCAAACAAAATTATTTCTAGCAATACTGGAGCACATCAGCAAGAAGGATCTGACGCATATTTCATCTGATGCTGCTGGTCTGTGGGCAGGTCTTATTGTTTCTGCCAAAAAGTGTATTTCTCCTATATGAGAGTTGTCACCTCAGGTAGTTTTCAAGACCCCATCTTCTTTTTGAGTGTGCTGTCAGATGTAGTGTTGTAGGATGCTAGAGAAGGAGGTCTCCCAGGATTGAATAAAAAACCCTGAGAGGTGATAAGCATCACCTATGTAGCCTGCTAGTGCAAAATCAAGCTCTAAGAGTAAGCAGCAATGAGTATTTATGATACAAATCTGCCAGCTGGCACAAGTCCCTTAGCCCAATCCCAGTACTGGGCATTGTCTAGATATTGCATGGAGGCTAGAAATCATGGTATCTTTTGAATATCAAGGGCTTTGATCCTCACAAGCAAACCTGTTACAGTGGATACTGTTCAGCATCAGAATAAGAAAATCATAAGGGTTGCAAAGTCTAGATTTAGGGCTTGACTACAAGGTCTTCTGGTCATACCATAGAAATCAGTGGATGTAAAGGGGATACTCTGAGTCCTGCAGGATCTGTGTTCTGCTTCACATATGCCCCAAATCCCAGGACAGCAGCTGTATGCACAAGAATCCTCGTCAGACATCTCCACTTCTCATGTATGAACATGAACTCTGTTTCTGGGTCAGCTTTGAGCCACAAACCAAATCTAAACTTAATCTGGACACAGACTCAGCCCCCTCACCCGTTCAAAACACTCAGGAATTCTAAAGGCAAATTTTGGAATTTTCCATGGTTTGTGATAGTCTCTGTGGAGCTGCGTGTGGGCAAAACAAGCACGAAACAAGGCTACTGAGGGCCAGATGAGTGGAAATAGTTATTTTCTTTGTGGGTAATACCTTGGAAGCCAATGAGGCTGCTCTCTAGGGAAAACATGGGAAATCAATGGCAGAATCTGGCTCCGCGTCTCTAACCTCCTGAAACTACAGGGTTCAGCAAATGTGCAAGACGCAGAGCTAACAGAGAGCACTAGGTGGGCTGCTGCTAGGCCATTGAAGACCTGTTTTCTCCAGACCTCAAAGCTTATGGGAGAAAAAAGAAAGGGACTACTAGAAATTTCTGTTTGAGATTCCCATCCTTCATATTGTACTCCTCTAGAAGAATTTGCCCTGTGAGCGTCCGCCAAAGTGCAACGAACTATTCAAAGTGGATAAAAGCTCTGGGTTATTCAAAGGGCCCACACAAAAGGCTTAGCCAACACCCTAAAATCAGCAATTATATTTGATCCCTACTTGGTAGGCTGTGTGACTGGTTACATGGGCACAGGGCTGCCTCCTTGCCCAGGAATGCCTGTTACCCCATGAATCCTCATCTGTTTGCATTCCAAATGCCACTTATACTTTTTTTTTTTTTTCATGAACCTATTTTGCAAAATTGTCAAACTTCAGACATGCAAAAAAACCAGCAGTGGAACTGGTTTGTGAAGCACTAGGCAAGTTTGCCTAGCAACTGCTTCAGATATATATTGCACTTAGAGAGCACAAATGTTAGAATTCCTTGGCTGCTTTCTGGAGTCCTGGGTCTTTTCCTTGGCTTCAGATCTGGATCAGACCAGAACTGCTGGGGAGAGATTTTCCTTTATCAGCTACTTTACAGATAATTTACTAGCAGTCCAAGCTGCATATTTACTTTGAAAAGCAGAAACTTCATCTTTCAGATAAGATTACTCCCCTTCAAGTAAATACTGGGCAGAACACAAGGAAAGGATGAAAACTGAAAAAGAAAAAGGAAAAGGAAAAAGAAGAAAAGCAAAAGAAAACCGAAAAGGAAAGGAAATGGTTGATTAGGTTATTAGATTGTTAGCTCAGGTTGAAGTACCTTCAAAACTGGTTGGAAAGGAGATTAGAGAAGGAAAAAGTTCATGACTCTAAGACCAAGTGCAATGCTCTACACTGGTTTGGAATCCTTGCTGCATTCACCTGCCAAGCTCAGTATTTTTAGGGACACTAAACACTGAAAGGTAATTCAGAAAGAGTCAGGAAAGCTAGTGTAAATACTATCCAGCTAAATGGCTGGGTAAGTACCACTAAGTGGCTCTTCAGTGTAGCCGAAACTCTTCAACAGAAAACTTAAAGCCCTGTCTACAAGCCTCCTCTCTGGAGGGTATACTGCAGTACAGGGCAGGTGCCAGGCTTATGCATGGATCCTGTTAAGAAGTTTTTGGAGGAACAAGCTTTTCTAACAAGCTCTGTTGGAGAGGATGCCATGGGAGGCATGCCAGGGTTTGGAACCTGCAAGAGAAACAGAGCAATGATGAGCTGCATCAGCTGCAAACCTGGGTGCCATGTTTCCATGTGGTGCTTGGCTACCCTGGTGACAGACACGTTATAAATACCTCAAGACAGACCCATTTTGGAGGGGTGTCTGCAGCTGTGAGGAAGCTGCAGATCAGAAATTCCAACTGACTGGTCACAGGCACGAAAGATATTTCCCAGTGCCACTCCATGCTTGGCGGGCTTTTCTTAAACAAATGAGACTTCACCAGTCTCATTTAATCACAGTTAGCAAGGCTTGTGAGGGCTGCATTGAGCCTGAAAACTAATTGCTGACGTTGTCAAAGCCTATATAATGTAATGCTTGCCCTTGGAACAAAATAACAAGGCTAGGAGAAAGCTGATTGTGGCTGAAGAGGTAAAGGCTTGAATTGGCTGTTTAATGGAATCACTGGGGGCCAGCAGCAACAGCCCACACGTGCACTGAGCCAGTAAGCCACACAGACCAAAATTGCTTGGAGGGCTTATGTCACCCATGAACATCACTCAGCAGAAGACTGCAGACAGGATTAAATCACTAGTACAACCTCAACTTATATTTGGGGAGACTACATTCACATTGAAGAGCACACTTTAAAATTACATTTAACATTTGGTACAATATCTGAACAATCCCCACCCATTTGTTCTTGTCCTTTGCACTTCTGAACAAGTGACCATCACACAACCTACAGTGACCACCTCACAGGGCAGAGAGATATTAACAGAACTCTTCACCACACAGGTGAGCCAGATTTTATCATGATTTATAATTCTCCCGTAAGTCTATCCTTTTCAGGATAGACTGATATTATGACAAATGTAATCATGAAGACTCTTGTAGTCCAAAAGCATTTCTATTTTTGAAAGGTAAGCATTTATAGTTCTGACATTTTAGCTAACTCTGTTCCAAGCACTACAAGGTGCAGAAAAAAATCAAGGCTTTGTTCCTGTTCAAACAATAGGAAGTACAGGAAATGATGCAAAACCACACTGGAGCATAAGTATTCCTCCTCATGAAGGCATGAATGAGAAATCACCAGGCTGAATCATTTCTGTCTGATAAATGACTGTGTTAATTAAACATAATCACTCTAGCATAGCTCCTTATACAGCTCTTAAATTGTTACCAGTATACTAATGATCACATTTACAGAAAGTAATTGGGATACCTTTTTATTAACATTATTAGAGATTTCCACCCATCACTAACTTGTTCCTTCCACCACCACAGATCCCTCAGATTTGCCAAATGCCAGATTAACTATTTATGGGGCTGCTGTCTGCCTAAAGGGGAAGAAATATCCAGAGTGGACTGGGGAGCAGGTGTAATAGGGATTTTTAATAGGGTTTTTCCTCTTTGTTGATCACTGGTGGTGTTTATAATTAACAAACAAAAATGAAATAGTGAAATATTCATTTGCTTCCCCATAAATGCCATTTTTCTCCACTATCACAAAATTCCTCCTGCCCAGACTGATATTAACAAAAGGCCTGTAAGTGCTCTTGGGGCCCTGAATCCACCCACTACCTCCCTTTTCCAACATGTAATGTATATTTTTTTCATATATGTTTTATGCACTCATAAAAAGCTCTAACCCACTTGACATCTGTTATCTGGATTAAGGCTTTTCATTCCTCTGGCCAAAAAGGGATGGAAATCTGTGGAGCATTTCATTTGCCACAATCCACACATGATGGCTATTTGTCAGGTTGCTAGTATGAACAAACCCAGAAAAAAAATAAAAGTAATAATAAAAAAAATCAGTCATTCTAGGGACTCAAATACAAATCAAAATAAAACAAAACAAAACAAAACAGAGAAGTCCTTCTATATAATGCTCTCCTATATATTTTTTTTGTCTGTGTGATCTTGCAATCATAAATGTTGTTGTTACAGCCCACATGTCTTGCTTGCTTGAATAACTGAGCAAGGGATTTATCACCAAGACCTTCTAGAAGATAGAAGACAAAATATAATGTTTTGTAGGTCTCCTCTGACTTTAAATATCTGAACTGAAAATGGTCAGTATTGAGCCAACTCAAAATCACTGCTACATTTACTAGAACCAGTAATGTCCAAAGTTGTTTCCGCCCTGCTCTTTTACAAGTCATGTGATTTCATTTCTCCTCTATCAGCACTGTAGTAAATGAGAACCAGACTCGTAATCATACAATCAATTTTATTATATTGCTACTGTGTGAAAAGGAAGGCTTCAAAGATTAAACAGCATTTTAGATAAGGAGGCTGAACGTGTAAGCAAACCATGACTGCTTCAACAACGGCAAAGAGAGAACATTTAAATAAATGATTGTGGAAAAGAACAATCTTACATAGTCAAAAAGTAATTGGGTGCATAACATGGCTGATATGCTCATGGCCATGAAAATTTAATTTACACTCTGAACCACTGAATGAATTATGCAGCCTCCGATCCTTGCAGAACAAAGTTTATAGGCCAGATTCACTGTTGGCACAAGCAAACAGAGTTACATTGGCTTCCATGGTGTTGTCATCATTTGTTCCAGCAGTGAGCTTGGCTTGCCGTCCCTGCAGTGCAGATCCAGAGAGAGTCCTTTCAAGTCAATGGAAAGGGCCCTTGACTTCAAGGGACTTTGGATCATGCCTGATGTACCATGTGTTTTTCCAACTGGATTAGTTATACTGCAGAGCACCATGTACATACACATTCAGTGTCATGACACGTACTGACCCAGGAGTAGGACTGGCAATGCATCCCTAGCAGTGAGTACTCTATTTCTGTATCCTAGGGCTGCATTTGGAGCTGGTCTCTTCACAGAATATTTCCAAGTAGTGCCCAGCCCCTCTGTTTGCTTGCAGTTTAATTCCTTCCAGCATTTTATCCCATCACCTCAGCACATTGCTCTGTAGTAGCTGCCTGAAAATTGAGGCTGTTTTAGATGAAGCTTCACTGGAAAAGATGTGGTTATAGTCTTACATATCCATAACCAGCTGTCTGCTCTCTAACCCTAGCTGTGAAGATAATTTTCCTAAGAAAGCTCTCTGGCAGAAGTTAGGCAGGAGAAGAATGACAGAGAGCATGATCATGCATTTTAACCATGGGTTAGTAGTGTTTAGTTGCAGAGCTTGCTCTTGTCAAATGCTGTCAAACCTGGGTGGGGAAGGTACATGCGAGCCATGCAATGACTCCAAACATCACATAACTGAAGAAATGCAGAGGTCCAAGAAGTCCAATGAAGCACAAAGTGCTTCCCAATGACTTGGTGGGGCATCTCAGATCACATCTCTGGACAAGTTCAGGATACATCACTGGGTGGCTCATTCTAGTCCTGGAGACCAAGCCACAAGCCTCAGCACCTGCAGTCCACCTACCCTATTGGCAGGCTGAGAGAGGTAGTTTTTATTTGTCCGTCTCAGCACAACAAATATGTGTGAGAGAAGTAAGCCAAGGAGAGAGAGAGACTGAGTAGACATAGAGAAAAATGACAAGAGAGGGTATGCTAACAGGCACGCGTGGCCGCACAGTTTGATCAAAAGAACTGAAAAGAATAAAAAATTTGCTGGAAACAGCAGTGTTTATCTTGATGGATGAATATCAGTGTGAACTTCAACTATCTCCTGGGTGATAAGAGGATATGATAGAAAATCTGACATATGCTATGTCTCAGGGAGCATCATATGTATTAAAAAGATTTACATACCTAATGTGACCTAATTGCAATTGAAACTGAATTTCAGCCTGAACTAACTAAAACTCAAGTCTCCATCTTCCACACCTGGCACTGACATTCTGGGTTATCCTTTCAATTTTGCTATTCTGTACCTCAGTTTCCCAGCTACAGAGAAGAATGACAGTAGATCATGCTGGATGTTTTAATAAGGAACTAAACAACCTCCTTCTCTAAAACAGAGCAAAAGCAAAATAGGTAGTCACTACTATTCAGCAACCGTATTCAAGTATGACATGGACACTTGGTAATGGGATGTTGATCTGAGATTGCAGGTTTAAAATAGACCCTTTCAGAATATGAAAATCCATAGATGAACTTGTGAAACACCAGTTCTATAACTGATCATGGATTAGCAATGAAATCTAAGTTCAAATTCCAGTTAAAAATCTAAATTTATGGTTATAAAGTATAATGTTTAAATAAACCTGAATCTGACACTAACTTATCATTGCAAAACAAAATTAGAGCTGGCCACGGTTCTTGTGGGTTAGCATGAAACTACTGGAAGTTTAAAGCTTTTTCATGTTTTGTCACAATCTCGATAATGGGCTTATTATGGGGGGTTGTAAAATTTCATTACAGCACATTCATTTCTTGAACAAAATGAGACTCATTTTTCCAGTGGAAATAGCCTGGTCTTCATGATGCTCCTCTTTGCGCCAGAGAAAAGGTTCAGCTGGCTTCTTGGATCAGCTTTATGGCCTCTTTGCAACGCCAGAATGCTGCAGAAAGGTGAAGTATGGAGCCAAGAATTTGGCCTCTGGATTTCAGTGACATTAACACCCAGAAAGAATTCCTGGGAAGGACTACTTCCATGAGTGAAACTGGAGCCATTCCTCACAGTCTGGGACTTGTCTGCACATGAGAATAAATGCATCTGGAATAAGAGAAGCTGTAAATTTAAAATGGGAGTGTGGTAAAATGGAGTAAGTCATGTGGCAATGTGATTATTTCTTTTTGCTTTCTGATGGAAGTGGTCATGAAAGACAGTTAAGTTGATGCAGGGAAAGACACTCACATTTCAGTCTCCCAGCATCCACGTGTACTATTGTTCTGGACGGAGTTACTTGGAGCTGTTAAATGACTGTGCTGGAATAACTCCTCCATGTGTAGACAGGCCCTCTTTTTCTATAGAACTGGGAGTAGTCTATCCAGGAATAAATTCAGCTAGGTTTTCCTCATAGAACTAAAGATCTGCCTGGGTGTGCAAGTTTAGTATAAATATAATTGCCAGGATCAAGCAATCAGTGCTTCATAACTAAATGCTTTGCAGCCTGCTAAATATTTTCAAAATATCATCTGAAAGATTCAATCATTTTTGCCTGGATCACTGCTTGTAAATGTCTTATTACCCCAAATAAATTTTGAGCCACTGTTCTACCTTTTAAGGAATTTGACTGAAGGAGAAAAGATCAGCTGTTTTATTTATCCAGGTATAGGTCAAAATATGGTTTAGGGCAATTTTCTAGGGGAAAGAAGGAAGGAAGGAAAAGGAGAAGGAAAGAAGGAGGAAAGAGAGAAGGAAGGAAGGAAAGGAAAGGAAAGGAAAGGAAAGGAAAGGAAAGGAAAGGAAAGGAAAGGAAAGGAAAGGAAAGGAAAGGAAAGGAAAGGAAAGGAAAGGAAAGGAAAGGAAAGGAAAGGAAAGGAAAGGAAAGGAAAGGAAAGGAAAGGAAAGGAAAGGAAAGGAAAGGAAAGGAAAGGAAAGGAAAGGAAAGGAAAGGAAAGGAAAGGAAAGGAAAGGAAAGGAAAGGAAAGGAAAGGAAAGGAAAGGAAAGGAAAGGAAAGGAAAGGAAAGGGTGCTTTACATTTAGATGCAGCTAATTTGAAGAGAAAAGTGAGTCTCAGTTCTGAAGCATTAAATGTTCAGAGATGGTGTTTATCTGTTCCTCTCTTTCTTGCCTGTCATTTGGTAAACATTTCCCTATTTTTTTTGCCAGCCATAAGCTGTCACAATATGCACGCAATTCTTCCACTTTTATAGATGCTTTGTGTTCATACAGAGCTGGTAGGGATGTAGTTTATTATTCACTGCTGTTTCTGGGCACTAGATTTGCAGGATAGATCCTCTCAAAATGAATTCACAGAATGTGGGGGGGGGGGGGGAAAGGGGGTGTAGAGAGAAACGTGGGGACCTCACTTAAAATTATGCTTAACCATTCTGACCTCCCCTGGGTGCCTAGCAGTCCTGTTTCAGGGCTAAAGTGAGATAGCAATTCTGTCACATGAATATTAGTCAGACACACTTTGGAAATGAACATTGCCTATACCTTTGTTTTGCACAGGAAAGCAGCTATATATCTAAAGCTTTACATAAAAACCTTCTCTGACTTGCAACAAGAATCTTTCACAGGCTACTAAAATTTGCCTACCATCAGGGTAGCATTTTCAATAACTTTCTTCTGAAAATAACAATCTGTTTTTTTCCAATAACTAGCAAGATTGGCCATTTAGCATGATTCACCTAATTCATTCCAGATTTTGGACTTTGGTATTTATTTTGAGATATTTCTTATTTTGGAGCAGAGTGAAGGGTACATTTCACAGACCATTTTACCAATTTCATTGGGTAAGGAATGAATAACAATTCCCTAACTTGAGAATTGTTGTTTAACCACAGCTGTTAAGTGAAATCTTACTCTGCTTATGATTCAAGTACATGTCTTTGTTGTAAAGGAAAAATAAATAATTGTAATCCTAACCAGCACCAGATAATTAGATGCTTAATATGAGCAGGAGAAGGGAAAAGACATTGAAATAGATCTATGGAAGGTGAACAATTTGTAATGCAAAAACAATTAATGAGTACTGGAGTCATTTGACCCCATTAAATCTTTTCCTCAAATACCTCGTCCCTTTTTAACAAAGAATAAATCAGATGACTGTGTTTTACTTCAAGATTGGTGTTTTCCCAAGAAAGCCCAGGTATACAGTGATGGTGGCTGAAGACAGCTCTGAGATGATGACCCCATCAGACAGTTTTGGTGTGATGAAAGTCATCAAAACAGAGCACACATCTTGTACCCCCACAGTCCAGGATCTTAACATCAGCTTATCTCCACGTGCTGGTTTTGGTGTCATCAGAGCCTGCCACACATTTGAATCTCAGCTGGAGCCACAGTAGTGCCACTCACTTCTCCATTCTGCTGTTGGTCCTGAGGATGCTGATCCTAAGCAAAGAAGCAGAGCAGGCAGGTAGAGCAGCAGTCTTAGTTCCATGCAAAAGATTCAAGACAATGTGGCTGTCAGAGTCATAAATCCTGTGTCCTAAAGAGTTTTCCTCTCCTCAATACCATTAATGTCAGTTATCATGTCATATTTTTTCTGGATAAACATTTAAAGGGGATAGTAAAGAAGGAATGAATTTGATACTTATGTGGTATAGCAAGGTGCACAGCGATCAGTGTACAATTTACTGTTATGAGGAGATGCAAAACACATATGTGCACTGTGCTACTTGTGGAATTACATTGTTTTGCTGTGTGTACTATGTGCTAACAGGACAGGACAGCTCTGAACAGTCTTTGCTGAGAGAATATATGACATTCTGGAAGGACTCCAAAAGCCCTTTCAAGCCATTTAGGTACAGGATGTTCAACCAGTACCTATTGCATTGAAAGGGCTCTGCTCTGGTAATCTAATATTTGAAGAGAGTATCTGCTGGAGGCTGAGCAGCCAAGTTAGGAAAACATTCCATTATTTATGTAATCCCAGCAACACAGGGGTGACTGGGACATGACCGTTTTGCAGCCAGTGTATGTAAGCAAGAGCTACAGCATACACTATGCCTTTTCAAGCTTCCCTACATTATGGATTTGATAGAATCATCACAGAGTCTTACCTGTTCTCTTGCAAGATCAGACTAACACTGAGCAAACAAAACACCTTCAGAAGTCATCAGGAACTTTTGTTCAAACACAAAACCCGCATTCACTTTTCCCAGTCCCTTGTGTCACCTCAGCAAACTGGAGAGGTGGGTTTTTTGTTGGTTTGGTTTGGTTTGTTGTTTTTTCACCTGCTATCCTATGGAAGTGGCAAATATTTGGTTGTACTGGTGAGTGTGACTGTGCATAAGTGTTTGGTGTTTCTTTTCTTTCTGTTTTTCCATTCTGCATTTTCCTACTTCTGTCTTTAAGACCTAATAGCTATTTGCCCTGCTACCTCTATTCAGAAAATAGGAGAACCACGTTTTTCCAGAGACCTTTATTCCACATCTTCTCCCCCTGTCATATTTTTGGCTTTCCACAAACACTAGCATCATTTTGGAAGATGAAATGAAATGCTTGTGAAGAATGGTGGATCTGACTCTGGTATAGTCAGCCTGCAGTCTCTAAGGGTTCATTTTTTTCCCTTTCTAAATCACTGCAAGGAAGCAGCAGAAGTGAAATTATGTGTCTTCAATCACCTACTTCCACAGAAAGAAAGAAAGAAAAAAAAAAAAAAAAAAGAAACATTGAAGTATTGAAGCCACAGCCAAAGCAAATAATTCAGAAACAGCCCATGAGCTGAAATATGTTCCTATTCAGATGTGGTCTGTACAAGTTCAAATAATTAAAGTGACTCTAAAAATGATGTTCTGTTCCCTAATAACACATGAGCAAAAGAAATATAAACATATTGTATTCCTCAGTAAATTAATATATGTATAAATTTAACTTACCATGAGTATTTTCTTCTAAATGATACAGTGTCTGGAATGAAGGGTGTGCCCATGCTCTTAGGGCACACAGAGCATGGGTCTCTACCACTTTCTTTAGGTCCTGAAAGTTTAGATTCAGGTCACTTTCTTTAGGTCCCAAAAGTTTAGGTTCAGGTTTAATTTGGACTTGTTTATAGAGTTAGTACATTTGAGAAGCTAGCATAATCATCCAGCTCAGCAGATCCCAAAGCAATATCTACAGTTTGTGAGACAGGGAGAGCAATGAGAAGATGCTGCTGGCTCTGTAGGGATCTGCCCTACTGGAGCTGTGGGTGCTCTACCCACGAAGCCATAGAAACAAGCAACCAGAAGACATGAAGGCTCTCACGCCCTCAATCACCAAGTGGGCAGAAAAGCCTTTACTTATGTGTAAGGCAGTTTTATGATGACCATGGTAGTTTTGCTTTTTGGTTCTCCATCCTTTTAGTCCTCAGCTGAGGTAAATCACCACAGTGGTCCTTACACAACTGGAAGAACTGACCACAGGCAGTGAGAGGTGGTGGTTTTGTTGGTGATTTATATCAGATCCATGTTACGACATTTCTCTATGGCAGTTCAGTACTCTGCAGCTAAACATGTTGTGCCAAGGTAGTTTCTGCTCTGTCCTTAATTTTAGATAGGGCAATGGAAATTAAGCTTACATGAAAGCAAGAAAGAGAAGTGCAGCTCATTGCAGAGTAAGACAGTGTTCTGAAGCTGCAGTGAATGACAGTGTATATCACATACTATATATGTGATACTATTGCAGTCTCTCACTACCTGTTGGATTCACGTTATCAAAAGTTTCTCTTCTCTTCTCTTCTCTTCTCTTCTCTTCTCTTCTCTTCTCTTCTCTTCTCTTCTCTTCTCTTCTCTTCTCTTCTCTTCTCTTCTCTTCTCTTCTCTTCTCTTCTCTTCTCTTCTCTTCTCTTCTCTTCTCTTCTCTTCTCTTCTCTTTTCTCTTCTCTTCTCTCTTCCTTTCCTTTCCTTTCCTTTCCTTTCCTTTCCTTTCCTTTCCTTTCCTTTCCTTCCCTTCCCTTCCCTTCCCTTCCCTTCCCTTCCCTTCCCTTCCCTTCCCTTCCCTTCCCTTCCCTTCCCTTCCCTTCCCTTCCCTTCCCTTCCCTTCCCTTCCCTTCCCTTCCCTTCCCTTCCCTTCCCTTCCCTTCCCTTCCCTTCCCTTCCCTTCCCTTCCCTTCCCTTCCCTTTCCTTTCCTTTCCTTTCCTTTCCTTTCCTTTCCTTTCCTTTCCTTTCCTTTCCTTTCCTTTCCTTTCCTTTCCTTTCCTTTCCTTTCTCCTTTCCATTTTTAATTACAGTTTAGTAGGACTGGAAGTTCAGAGAGAATCACTTCTGTGATGTAATACTTCTTTCCAACACTTTTGCTCATGATGACTATTTCCTTCAGTATAACTTAATGACTGGATCGGACTAGTGATCCCAACAACTGTAGTCTGTGATTGGTGTACACAGGGACATACGTCCCTACCTGCTTCCTTAGGTCAACAAGTTCAAATCCTAAAAAATTACTGCTTTGTATCTGTTTAAGCCTGGAGCAGCCTGGTCTTCTAATTGGCTGCCCCAGAAGTTCCCACACAACTGCATTGCTGCAGCTGGATAGCCACAGGACTTCCTAGATATAATCCAGAAATATGCAGGCTCCTTGGGACTTGACAAATGTGTCCACTGCAGGTTTCAAGACATTAGTGGTTTTTTTTGTTTGTTTGTTTTTTTTTGTTTTGTTTTTAAGATACAACCAAGAAAGTGCAATTTAAAAAAAAAAAAAAAAAAAAAAGTTATTGAAATGGATGGAATGCTCTCCTGGAAGACACAAATTTCCAGGTCTGTTTCCATGGGTGGGGATAGGATGGGGGGGGAGGGGCTCAGTTCAGTTCATCACGTACTCCTGGAGAGGATCCAGCTCACTTGTTGTTGGTGAAATCTGTTCTAAAGTCACTGTTTGGAGAATGACTTTAGGAGTGACTGTGTAACTGTGATCTTACCTAGATAAGAAAGAATTATATATTTGATTGTTGAACTATGGAGTCTAAGATTTGGCAGAAGAAGAGTGAAGATGCCTGCACACTTTCACCTCAGAACATTCCAGAGCAGTGTTATTTGAGTTGTAGGACATGAACCTGAGGTCTACAAAGTGACTACAAAACTTCACTGAATAATCACAGTTCCTGCCAACAAAACAAGCAATCAGACAAAATGAAAGAAAATTGAAAATGAACAATCAATAATTTAAATGTTATCATCTTCTATAGATCGTTGCAAATGAAAACTTGTATGACAGCACTGCACTGTATCACCTGGAAATTCCAAAAATGCTAGGCGGGCCCTGCAATTACAATGATTTGAGAAAACTTGCTTGAATCATGGTAGGTAGGGAACCTTTTTCATTATGGGTTAAGTCTCTCTTTTCAGGCAAGTACCTGGATCTTTGACTTCTCACAAAAAGACAGCTAACCATTTAGGTACAGGAGAGTTTTAAGCCTCTTATTCAGCCTCACCTCTTCCCACCACCTCCCCACACCCCCAGTATTCCCACAGTCTACATTCCCTCCTTGGCATTCACTTTTGGTGCCATGGGTAGGTCTGCACTCAACTTGCCGAGTGCTTCTTTCGGAATCAAACTAAATTCACTTATAGTTTAGCATACTGTATTGCAGATTCCACCAAGCCGTACAGGGCTGCAAAGCTAGGCCCAGTAACAGTAAGTATGATGATAACAAGTTCTTTCATCACTGCAGGCCTTGGTGGCTCTCAGGCCAAGACATGGACCTCAGACCCCAAAATCATACTTAATACAGCTTTTATTTGCCAGAGCTTTAGAGAAGTAAATCCTCTAGAACTCGTGAGGTTTACAAAGTTGTACAAATCAGAAAAAAACAACTAATTCCCATTAAAAAGCTGACCTACACATAACTGGTATGTTATATGGACACCGCTGCTACCTGGTTTGCTCCCCTTTATCTGACCACTGTAGTGATATGATGAGTTCCTTGTTTGTGTGCTGAATGTAGCTGCATATGCCAAGCATTCTGCTCTTTCAACATCTCCAAAGTACCACACCCTCTCCCTGTGCCACAAAGAGATCAGGAGCTGTTCAAATTAAATTCCTTTATTAATGGAATGGTTTTAATAGACCAAAAATGAAATGGATGAAAGGAATGCTTGTCCTTTATGGTTGCCAGAAAAAAGTAAATATTGTCTACAGACATTATACAGCTTTCTTTTAACCAAATTAAATATGGTCTATAGCAAAGCAAGCAATCTGTAGAAATGTATTGTTATGCTGCTGTTATAAACTATTTACATTGAATAAAAAACAGGTGTCTCAAAGTCAGCTTTAACCTTAGTTGATTACTGTTATGATTTTGTGTAGCTTGCCCTCATCTCCCCTTTTTTTGCTATTATACATAAATCAGCCGTTAACAAGGTTTTAAAAAGTGAGCGATCAAAAAACAGGTTGTGTGTAGCAGAAACAGAGGGAGAGCTCCCTTCCCCACCACCCAGCACAACTACTATGTCACCTTCCTTTAAGATTTCAGAAGGAGTTTATCACTTCCCTGCAGGCTTTTCCCACAGTTAACAGTTTGTCTCTCCAATCAACTTATTTTCCATGCCAGAAATTTCCACAAAGGTAATAACTGGTACGAGAATATACATATTTTAAATATACATATTTTAACAGAGCATATTTTCTTTTAGCCGTACGGTGTGCCGTCACTGTGAATGCATTCACAGTAAAACCAAGTCAAATAAATATTTGTAGGAATCAGCACAGTGCATCCAGTTTCACTTTCCAAACAGAAAGTGATGTGTCTGCTTTTAGTGGTGGTATAAAGCAGAGACTTAATACAAATCCAACTTCGCTAAGTCAAGATCATGAACAAAGAAATCCCACCTAATTACAAAATACTTGATTAACAACTCATCCAAACAAAGGGATAGGTTTACTCTACACCAAAGCTATTTTCTGAAAAGGACTTCATTGCTGGCTTTATAACAGACATACAGCACAGAAAGAATGTTTTCTCAGTTTGCAGAAAGGATTAATCAGGATAGTTTGTCCACTCAATCAAACATTACTCTGCTGTAACAACATTGTTCTCAGTTCCCTCTCTCTTTGATCCTCCTGCCTGTATTTCTCCTCTAATTTTTGTTTTTCAGAGTCCATACTATAAAAAGAAGAATCTGTGCTTCTCCTAATCTTCTCAAACTGACTGAAATCTGCAACATACTTTCCATTTGGAGAGAGGGAAACCACAGGCACGAATTCGTAACCCCAGTGGATCTCCTCCGGGATGTAGGAAGTTCTACTTTGACAGACGGCGCTGGTGGACTCCACTGTGGCATTCAGGAGCACCACAAGCTCAAAGTCCTTCTCCTTGAGATTTTGAGGTGTGAGATCTCTTAAAGGGCTGCTTTCATCCAAAATATGGTAGAAAGTTAAAGGCAGAATGAGAAATGGACTTTCTGAAGAGGAGTCAACGTTGAACTTGACACTGGCTTGATTCAGCAGGATTCTCTCCCCTTCTTTGGTTTCATATGTCTGAAGAAGCTTCCCAGACAGCTGACACTGTATCAGAAGGCTCTTCCTCATATTTGCTACTCTGATCACCAGGCAAAGTTCTCCATTGTGTTTAGTAATGACTGCACAGTGGCTGAACTTAATAGTCTCTGCCCTTTTTTTAGGTCTTGCAATTTTGGCCAGAAAGGTACCTGTAATGAAGATTTCAATCAAGGTGGTGATGACCAGTTGGGCCACAAGCAAGAAAATGGCATGTGGACACTCCTCTGTAATGAAACGAAATCCATAGCCAATGGTCGTCTGTGACTCCAGAGAGAAGAGGAATGCCCCCGTAAGAGAGTCTACGTTCTTGACACATGGCTCCCTCTTTGGGGTGAACTTGTTTATTTCTAAATCGCCATGAAGGAATGCAATGGCATAGTAGATAACTCCAAAAAGGAACCAGGTCATAACAAAAGTAGCAGCAAATAAGGTGAGTTTGTACCTCCACTTCATGTCTATAACTGTAGTCCACAAATCTTGAAGGTAGAGTAGGTAAATGCCATCAACTTTGTCTATCCGCACATTGCTGTGACCGCTTTTGGACATCACACGGGGTTTGTGTGCTTTGAGTGCGGTGTCGATGCCTCCGTTAACCAGCGGAACACGGGACATATTAATCTGTGTGGCTTCCATTCTCACTGCTTCAGTCCTAAGGAGAGAAGAACAGAAGACTGTTACTTAAAGAAATCAAAACACATAACTGTTTCTGAAAAGCATTTAAAAATGTTGATGGATAGAAGGTACAAACATAATATAAACACAGCAGTAGTGAAAAAAACAGCTGAAATATAAAGCTACCATCATACAATATCTGACATTACAAATAATTTGATATATATATATACATATTTTTTTTCCCAGAAAAAAAATTAAAAAAAAATTCTTTGATTCTGGTGACTGCCAAATATGGAGAAGTAGGTTTCTTTTATGATAGCCTGCAAAAGAAATTTGACCAAGCTGAAATTTTATATTAGTACTTTATTTCTGTAAAATACATTATTTTTTTTCTTACGTTTCTCTAGAGAAGAGGCTCTTTTTGACTACTGCAAAGGTTTTCTTTAGTGCCCTGAAGAGAGACATCTGATCAAAATTAAAGTCGCGTCAGTGCTTGGTTTAGAACGCAGATCCAGTACACCACTTCTGTCTCTTCCTGTGACAGAGGCAAAATGAGCCAGACCAGCTTTCACTGTGAACAATTAACTTCCACAAGTGATTTACTCAATCGGATCTGGCTCTTTGTTGCGAACCTACAACTGATCTACAGGGAAACAAAGCAGACCTGAACACATCAAAGTTGATTTTCGGAAAGGAATATTTACACCTAAAAGCGCTTCGAAGCTGTTTGTACTGTATAGCACTCTGACTTTAAGCAGTCTAAGGAAAAAAAAGGAGGCGATTCACAAAGTCAGCATTCTTAGCTGTGGGCCCTGACCTGCGCGAACCCAGCAATCATTGGACCACCCGACTTCTGAAGTTTGTTTACTGTTCATCGGTCCGGATGGAGAGTAAGTGTGCGGACACTCAGGACGGAACAAAGCCCACAGAGTGAAGCAGTACGGTGCCTGTGCCAGCTTGATGAGGCAAGTAACAAGACCCGGCTTGCAGGACTAGACAGTGGTTACATAGAGCAAGGACAGTGCATGTTATACTCGTTTCCAACAACAAAACTTCCTGCTGAAAAAAAAAAGCAACAAAGAAAAAAAACATCCCATGCATCCTTTGTGCTTTGGCAGGTCATACAAAAAGCATTGTTTTGTTCCATTGTTTTCCTCAAAAAGCTCCTTAAGTAAGTGATTCGTTTTTGTGAACCACCAAAAAATAAAAAAATAAAAAAAGAACATCTTCCTTAAAACTACTTAAAAGAAATTTGCAGGAAATACGAGATATATTCGTGGTACACACATGTGCCAGCCCAGGACATCAGTGTGATTGCTCACCGAAGTACCTTTCCTGTTATGTTAATTAAAGAGAATTTTTGCTTATGACTATACCCATCACAGTGTTGCAGGTTTTCTGGGAAAGGGTAATAAAACTTAACCCCCATTAACACCTGTAGCTCATTCCAATTTTGGTTTAACCACCAACTTTTCTCTTCTAAGTGCCATTGCCATGTATATATATATCTGTATCTATAAGAAAGGAATGTATCAATGATATCAATGATCCCAGTAGGAGATTCCTTATATGACAGTCAAATCAACACGCAGTGCACAGCATGTCCGGATAATAAACAGGAAAAAACCTTCAAGTGATCTGAAAAAGAACAACGGGAGGAAATGGTGGGGGGGTGGGAGGGGAGGGGGGGGGTAAGGGTGGGAAGGAGCATACAAGCAACTGCTCTTTAGGCAAAATCAAAATCAGGCACTACTGTCAGTGTGCGGTAAATACATGTAACCTCTGATGGGAAGCTTTTTAGGAAAACACATGCTGTTTTGTGAAGAAGGCCCCATTCCCCACACTGAACCTTACCCTGGGTAAGCCGTAGATATCAAACATATGTAAAAATCTGTCTTAAAATAAGTTTGCCTCTTCCTCCCAAGAACACTTTGCCTTAGCCATTAGCTCCAGACCTAAACATTACATTCTTGGTCTAAATTTCTATGTCACAGATTGCTAGGGCAGGGGATGGCTGGCCTCTCCAATATAGTTCTCAGCCTACCTGAACACCTGCTCTTGGGAGCATACTCCCCAGGGCTGCCAGCTCCTCCTTCTCTGGTGGCCACTAGGATGGAGGCAGCCAAGGCTCCACCTTCCCTCCTCAGTACTCCAGCTGGTGGGCTTGAGCTGATGTCTCAGGAATAGTGCTCACAGTCTTTGCAGAAAGAAGAGATCCCTGGCTAGGGTCAAGGGTAGCTAAAGACAAAGGGCACGTGGGCACTTGGCACTTGCCATGGCTCTATCACATCCTGGGCTTGCATATATAAGGTGCATATGTAAGGTGCAGGGAAACCTGGGCTTGCATATGAAAGGTGCATTGGGTATGCTGAGCAGATCAGGTCTGCCCCACATATGTTGTGGCACTGAAACTTCCTTGGTGTACCAGACTTGGTGTGGATACACTGTACCATTTATCTGCAGCATCAGTAAGACCTATAGTTTCAATTCATATGATGGCCTGGTAAGATTTCTTGCCTCTTCCTCTTCTTTTCCCTGAAATGAGTTGCTCCTTGTCTGGAAGCCCTGACTAGAGAAAAACCTGACATTGCACACTGCCACATTTCCAGACCCGGTGAAGGGTACCTAACATCACAGATGTACCAAAGTGCTGTAGTAAAACAGTTCCTTCCACAAGACGGGAGGTAGAAAGGTAATTGCAAGGCACAACATCTTCCCTGGTCTACCTCAACAAAAGGACAGCTGCAGAATTTACCAGGACACGCTTAACCCAAGAAGTGTGGCTTTGCTGCAGCCCAAGGCAATGTCTGGCATGTACCAGACTGTTTCAGCTCATAACCAAATACATTTCTCACGCTGCATCTCTAGTGTCTCCATTTGTAAAATTAGTCTCCACATGTAGGGACATCATGAGAGCTGTTAGAGTATGGCTGTATAAGAGCTTCTCTGTCATCTTCTATATCCTCCCCTGATCTGTATTTCTGTATGTGACAAAGCTACTTGGCTTTGCAGTGATTTCCTGAAATGGATCCCAGCCAATTTCTGGTGCTTTTTTTGGTTGTAGGGTATTTTTTGTTGTTTTTACTTCCCATTTTTTCTCTTACATCACTTTTTCCTGTGTGATCCTAAATTCTTCTAGTGCTCTTTTCCTCCCCTGGGAAATTCATGTTGGTTTCCTTTCCCTGCAGAAATACTTCCCTTCTTTGCCACGCTGATACGGGAAAAGAAGATCTGTCACACTGCCTCACAGCAGCACTGCCCCTGCTCCCTGCCCTTACCACTGCAGCCAGAAGGAGTTACCTGGGGGAAGAAATTCTGATGCAACCACCATTGGAATAAAACCAGGCTTCCAAGGAGATTTATCCCCTGCCCTCCACTTCCCCACTGCTTCTTGAGTGAATTGACCAGTGCAGTACACCAGAATAAACTTTTCATGGGTGTTTGTATGTATAAAACATATATTATAACACCTGCATAACTATTTACGACCCCATACCTTCCATAGGCACCTCACATATTCTATCACCACCCAACAATCCCCAGCAGAAAGATTTTAGTTTCTTTTTTTTTCCTCCCTATCTTTCCCTCTAAATCAGAAAACATATCTCCTGTGGTAAGTTAATATAAACAAACAAGCCTGGAAAATAATAGTAGTACATATTTTTACATCAAGAGAACATCTTTTGTCTGATATTTAATTGATTTTCTACTGCTGAAGTATTCTTTGTTACTTAAAATAAATAATTAAATAAATAGATAAATAAATAAAAACAAAAACCACAAACTGTAACTGCAAATAAAAGTGAACTGAAGTACAGCAAAGGAAACAGATACTTCAAGAGGGAAGAAAATAAAGTAGTCTCAGGTTTGTCTAGCACTCTAATATCCTATGAATTACCTCCTTTCTTCACGAGCCCTTTGGAACAGTCAAAGGAGACTCCCCATTGTAGCACATGCTGGTAAAGGAGTTTAGCACAGACAAAATCAATAAAATGTAGAGCTACATACCAAACCAACAACCCTGAATACCTTGATCTTAAGGTAATTCCAGCAGCCAGGGATATTACAAGTACATTAACACTGCTTCCAGAGACCACATTATCAAGAATTTGAAGCCAGTTTGAATACACACAAAAATGTTCCTGTTGCATGAAGCCAGATTTGCTTGTGCAAGATCTCTTCTGGCAGACGTAATTGATTAAAAGTGTACGAGAGCATGACTTGTTCAAATGGCCTCAGATGTTTTCTTGTTTTCAAATCAGATATGCTTTTCCACTTGAACAACCCCTTCACACCCCTATACACTTCACTACCACTTTGACACAGGGGCAAAACTTGAACTGTTTTTTCAACCAGCATAAGCCATTAACAGGTGTGGAATAAAATAAAATTAAATATATATATATAATGAAAAAGCAAACAAACAAAAAAAAACAATGGTCAGGAAAGAAAACATTAAAAAGAATTACACAGTCTTACAGTCTTTAGATCTTTCTTAAGTTTGATGTGGTTCAGTAGGTCATAAAAGTCCTTCCTGAATTCTCAGTGCTCTGCCTAGCATGAACACCTTCCTTTGGGCTATCCAGGCTCTTGGAGGCACCAGGCTGTGCTGTGTGCTTACAAGCCATCAGAATCCTGCTCTGTGTCTGATTTATGGAATACAAAATTACAGAATACAGAAGCAATGGTTGCAAAAGGAATCTTCATCTCCACTACCAGTTGCTGCATGCAGTCATACAGCTGGACACTACTAGCCTGGATCCTTCAACAAAGAGTCCTTCAGCTCTTAGACTGACCAACATTTATTTGTGTAGTTGAGAGTCAGTGGTGTTAGGCCAGGATTTGGTCACACTGTGAACAATGCTGCCTTTAAAAACAAATTAACACCATTTCATATTCTTTCAAGAGAGGACCAACCCCTGAGAATTGCAAATACACCCTCAAGTCCAAATCAGCTCCTCAGACTGTATATTTAGCTCCCCACCTCTCCTCACAGCCACCCATCAGTGTAGGGCAGCCCTGTGGATGGTGACACTCAGGAGCAGGTGACAGTGGTGGCACAGCAGAGTCTGGCTGGGGTCCAGAGGGCTGCAGACCTGACTGTACTGGAGGTCAGGGTGAGTGGTGTTGTGTGGGAGTTAGCAGCATGCTTTTCACCGCTCACAGCATGGCCAGGGCAGCCATTGACAGACCGGTATTTAAGAAAGTGAAAACCCAAATCCATCTTTGTCTCTCCTAGGCTGCCTGCCTGACATCTGGCCATGAAAGATGAACTAAAGCTGGAGAAGAATCATGGCACATTGTTTCTGAGAGAGATTTGTACAGGAATCTTGTTCCTTCCAAGGGCAGGATGTAAGGCTTTGCAGTAACTATTGATTTACGCAGATGAGCCTTGGAAACTACACTGATGCAAGCAAATAGGAAAACAACCAAGTAGGCAGTGAGAAGGCAAGAGATGACTCAAAGCTTATTGAGGTTAATAGAGAAACTCCCAGTGATTTCACAGGTCTCTGGATCAGGCCGCTAAGTGGAGAAAAAGCACATACCGCTAGCTTCTGAACAGCTAGCATACTGCTAGTGAGCTGTCTGTCAGTCCTTTCTAAAATCTGCTCTCCAGCCTCTGCCATGGGTTCTGCAGATAAACAGGGGACTTGGCTGTGCACAGCCTTCTGTCTGGAAACCTTCATGTGCACCAAAGTCTTCTTTCAGAAAGAAGTAAGTAAACTGATCTGTTTCTGAAACTCTTATTTATTTTTTTTTTTCCTTTGGTTATACGGTTAATACACTGCTGTTGGAAAAGAGAGATACCAGAAACCTCTTCTGTTATTTCATTTTTAAGAATGTCTTTTCTTCAGTAGTGAAATATTCAATACTTTAGAATGTCTCCCTTGCTGTATACTTCCACTTCAAACTCTCCTTTTTCAAACACTTCATTAGCACAGTTTAGCATTCAAAACCTGCCTCCAGTGTGATGTTTTTCCCACCCACTAACCCTTTCCCTGTTATTGCTGTGCAAATCTTACCTGGCTCTTTCTACATGGACAAGTCTAAACAGACTCTGGGAGCCTGTCCTTTCCATTTCTGAGGAGCTGGGTGCCAGAACTACCTGAAAGGCTGACAGGAGCATTATTATTGCATTATATTTATCACACTCATACTCTGTAATTCCGTGCTACATCATTGACCTCTTTGATCAACTGTAAAAACATTAGTTACTCCTCACATTAGGCCTCTGACACAGATAAGCATATCAGCAACACCACAGTGGAGAAGATGAACTAAAGAGAGGATGGGAGTGATGTCTTATCCCACTCAGCAGTAACAGTCAATACTAGGACCAGGACTAGAACTTCAGAAACCCTAATAACTATAGCGGTCCTGTTTTCTAGGGTGCTTTCAGGGGCTTTTAGTAGCAAGGTCCTGTCCTACTTTCTCCCTGAAATATTTCTCTTTTCCATGAAGTTATGTCTCGTTATCTTATTTTCCTCCATTTTGAGAAATAGCCCATTCTTCTCCTCTTTCCTGCTCTCTGTGAATCAAAAGATTCAAACTAGTTATACTTACCACAACACCAGAGATGTGTGTAGATGGTCAGCAGAGTTGTTTCTCACAAGACTGTACCCTGGTTTATGTTCTACAGATATCTTACTTCAGGTTCTCAGCAACTACTCTTGACCTCTCTATTACACGGTTCCATTTTCAAGGACTTCAACTTTGCAAGGCCTCAGCTGTTTGGGCTGAGGCTTTTGTCAAGACTGGTCACAAGCAAACACACATTCTTATTAATTTGTTTACTTCATGTATCAATCAAAACAAAATAGCCATTTCCAAAGTCAATGCCAAGACTATATGCTTTGGGGTTATGCTATTATGCATATTATAGCATAATTATAGCATAGCATATTATGCTATGTTAAAACAGTTTGTGTGTCTTTTTCTTCAGGAGTCCAGAAGCAATATAAGCATTCTTTGGTGTAGACACTGAAGCTCACACTCTCCATTGCCAGCTGAGCACCCTAACAGCTTGACCACAGAGTGGTCTTGATGCCTTCTTGCTTTCTGTCCTTATAAATCCTCATCCATGCAGTGGTGTAGCTTAATTAGGAAGAGTAGTCTACCCATCTCCCTAGGTCCTTATTAGCAAACTCCCCTACAAGGGTGAAAATATGGGAATGATTCACCCCAGGCATGGGGATGAGTCTCACCTCCACCTCCTTCAATGGTCACATTTTGGAACACAAATGGCAGAAGCCATGCAGTGCAGGTAGCCTTGCTGTGCACGAGGGAGTGGGGAGAAGAAGAGGAGGGGACATGCTGGGAGGAGGTTGAAGTCAAGCCAAGGAATGCCTCATTTCTGGCTCATCTTGCTTAGACACAAGATAAACACTGAGACATTTGGTGTCCCACAGTGCACTTTGTGACATGCCTGAACTCATAACTGTTGGGCGCCCTTCAAAATGAGGGCCAGAAACAGAGGCACCTGCACACTTCAAGCACTTCCAGCTCAAGACAGAAGCTGGGCAAAGATTTTCTGCAAAATACTTTTTGACTTAGTCAACTAAGGCCTACCTAAGTCCTACTTAAGTACTTAATTCCTTTTTTGGGAACCGGCTTGTCCAAAGACAACTGCTTTGGCTCCTATGAGTATATGCTCTCTGACAGCTCCTGCTGCCCTTCCCTTCTGAGAGGCCACCTGGCTAGAGCATGCTCCTATGTGCTTGGTAGCCAGGGAAATCAGCAGAGAAAAGGCACCCAGAGAGACTGCTCTGCTCCTATCTCAGATTTCAGGTGGTTTAGTTGCTTGCCCTGAGGCGTATTTTACCTTTCTTTATGCGTATCTATGTACTACCTGGTATCAGTCACCTAGGTGTAATCTCACTGCATAAGCTCATGTGCCAAGACTGTTTCATGTTTCTGTACACAATCAAGAGTGGCTGTGTTTCCTTGTAGTATTTTAGTCACATGCTGGTGACTTTTAGAACTGTATAGAAAACTACGAGCCTGAACCCATCTGCTATTCACATTGAAAAGTCTGACCAAGCTTACAAAGAAGGGAGTCCCCTTTCAGGCCAATGCAGAGAACATAAGTGCAGGACTGGGCTACCACCTAAGTTTGCCAGGACTGTTATTCCCTGCCCACTCTGTGCTGGTTATGTCCTAGTTTTCTCCTCTTTCACAGCACGTAAAGGGCAACACCTTGATTTTAACCTCACTAGTACTCACCCACTGCTTCACACGTTGACAAATGCCTACTCAGCCATTGATTGATAGTAATATTTGTAAAGTTAAACTCACAGCAACTGACCTGCCAACCTGCAGGTGGTTTGAAATTTGCTGGTTTTGTTTCAGACCTGAGGAAGGGTTTGTGGGACAGAAAGCTTGTCTAGTTCTTTTTGTGTTTGTTTTTGTGTGTGTGTGTGTGTTTGTTTTTCTCTCATTTCTTAATCTAATAAAAATCTGGTCTCATTTACAAACAAACAAGCAACCAAAGCCATAAGCACACTATTACTGTAGATTTTTAATTTAATTGTCAGCAGGTGGCTGAAAGCAAGTAGCAATGTGCCTAGTCATGGTTATGCAAGAAGCAGGGGGGAAAGTCAACATTCTTCTGATTGTTCACAAAAGCTAGCTAAAATGTCTTCAGTCCGTCTTTCACCAGAGCCACTTCTATCTGTTTTTCATCTACCACAGCTGGTGCATTAAAGGTATTTGTCATGCAGCAGGGGGATATTTCAAATCATTCAGAGTGGTTTGTGCCTCTGGTTCCTTTCTTGGACTACAGATACTTAGAGTCTCAAATGCAACTTGGGACACCAAGTCCCAGCACCAGCCTTGTCCCACTCTGACGAGCAGGGGAATAGGCTCCTACCTCCATGTCAACTGTACAGTACGAATTCATCCAGCAGCTCAGCAGCTCTCTTTTTAATTACCATCTGTGATGCCAGTTCATTGCACTGTATCCCAGTCAAGTTGGGTTTTGTTTTTCAATTAGTCATTGCACACCACAGCTCTCATAGCTTAGCGTAGGTGTGGCAGGGAGGTGAGGCTCCCTGCAGCATGTCAGGCTTCTGCTATGGCAGATTTTTTTCATGTGACCTCTACATATGAAAGCTGCATTTCTTGTAAACCACAGCAGTCCTTTAGCCCATACAGTGAGAAATTACGCTGTTGGAGGAACAACCTTAGTACCTCATAAACATCTCACTGTATGTACACAATTGCAGACACTCATGAAATGAACGCTTGTAATTTTCCATCTCTATACAGCCATTACATTTCAATACTTAAATATCAGTCTATGCAAAGAATTTTCCATTTAAAAAAAAAAAGTATAATAAATCTGCTTCTTTTAAATATATAAAAATATCCATGCTGTTGATAATCTTGGTAGGGCTGCCTGCAAAAGGCAAAGAAACCAGCAAGGGAAAAAAAGCATTACACCTACAGGTCATTATATTGAAGAAATTTCTCTAATCTTGTGCCTGATATGGACAGAATCAAATATAATTGGAGAAATAGCCCACCTTGACCCAGCAGGAGGATGGACCCAGTTATAGCAAAGCTATCTGTGACCATTTCTGCATTTCTCTTCCTGTACTGTGTAGCTGCTTTGTCCTACTTCATCTATGCAGAGTAATAATAAATACAGAGTAACCTGTTAATTAAGCCAGATTTATGTCTGGTCTCTGAAGGACCAGGACATACAAATGAATTTGGCTTTGTGATTTTTGTAATAGTGCAAAGCACATTTCCAAGAAAGAGGGATGGGTTTGTCATGGTTTCATCTTAAAACTTGTTACAAGCTGATTTTCTCAAGAAGCTATTTGGTTAAGAATTGCCCTACCTGTGTGAACAAGTTCATACAGTAGAAAAAGTTTTCAAAAAAAGTGACTCTTCTTTCATGCTAGCAAAATACAGCCTGTGAAACAAAGTATCTACCTCCCTCAACCTAACCTAATGATTTTTAAGTTGGATGTCTTTCTCTCATAGGCAAAGCACAAATGATGATGCTGGCACAGAAGACATACATACAGACTACTTGATTATTTTTTGATAATGAATTACTTTGTTGTGAATTACATAGTAAGTCTGTCCAGCTTTCTCTTTGAGGTATACAACAGCTTCAAAGCTGTTCATTTCTACTCCATTCTTTCTGCACTACAAAGGTTTTATATTCCATGAAGTACCCATTTCCCCTAGTTGTTTATATTGGATATAAGGAAAACAAGTTTTACGTGATTTCAAATGATTTTTTTTGACAGATATTTAACAAAAAAAATAAACATTACAACTTTTAAATGCTGAAAAGAAAAATCAGTTCTGTCCAATAAAATTAGGACTTATACTATTTCACAGGAAAAAATATATGTGCGCTTACATAGAAATCACAGCGTCATATCTACTGTTTAAAATAATATTTTATGGTATGTATATTTTCATAAATGTGGTGGTTATTCTGTAAATCACTAGCAGTTGCAAATGTGAAATATTGATGTGAGAGATTTTGATGTATTTAGAGCCAGTATTGAATGCCTCTTCATTATCATATGTTTGTCTTAGTGTTACTATTTCCTTTAATAAAATCTCTAGATGGTGACACAGAAGACTGTCACATCACAACGTGACATCCACAAAGACCAGTAATCACAACCTGTGGATACGGTCTTGGAGTAAAGTCTTTGCTCAGTCAAGCTTCCCTTGAGCTTTGCCAACGCAATGCCCAAATGGGCACAGCACCATCCCTGGAACACCACTGGGGTTCACACACCCCATCCCCATTCCTGGCCACATTCCCATCCTGAATCTGCAGCTGCCCCTGAGCAAGCGCTGCCTCCTCACCAGCCTTGTTGAGGGTGGTCTCAGAGCCCAGGACTGATAGAAATGGTCACAGGGGTCCCAAACATCCTCAGAACACTGCATTGGTGTATAAACCAGAGGCTTTCACCTGCTGCTTCAAAGTGGTCTGGGCCAAATTAAAAACACCAGTGGCACTTTCATATTGGTGGAGGGCTGCTTATTTTCAGTAATGTCTAAGAGTTTTATTTCACGGCAATTCTTTCCCTCTCTTATTTTTTTTTTTCCCCAACCAATCCACGGATGTGGTTAATTTAAGGTTTAAAGGCTTTTTCTCATACACACACACACACATACACACACCCATATATGTTTTCCACTGAAGTCTGTGCTTTTTCCTAGACCCACCCGAATTCCAGTACATAGCTCACTTGTGTGCCAAGCTTTCATACTCTCCATGCACTGAATGGAAAAATACCCTTTTTTCCACTTCTGCACATTTTGGGGGGAGAAGGGGGAGGGCGGGTAAAGGAGATGGAGGAAAGGCCTCTAGAGGAATTTAGTTATACCTGTTATTTCAGAGTAAAGACCTGAGATTCCCAGCATCCTTGGAAATACTGTTTCCACACTTGGATGGAGGTACGTGGGGGTCTGATCCCCACTGCTTCCTTGGGACTCTGTAAATTTGGAGTGCTAAGGAGATTTAAGTATTAACAGTGATAAGGTAAAAGTAGTATAAACTGCTGACTGGTGTGTGTCTCTATTTTGTTTATATGAAGTGCTCCAGTAGCGCTCTTCAATGTATTGATATTTTATGAGAGGGATGAAAAAAAATCAAAGTTTTATAGTGAGAAACATTAGGGAGTTTTATATGGAAATTATAGTTTTCAGCTGTATCATTCTACACTCCATTTAGTAGGGTATTTCAGGCCGTGAGTATCTTGGTGAAAGGTGGTATGCTGAGACCAAAGGGCTCCTCTTCTCACTGGTAATATCCTGGTAGAGAGAAGACTGCATGACCCCCACCTTTCTACTTCTGCCTGTTTTCCCTCCTACAAGGGCCACAGTTGTAGCTCATGGGGTGGTGAGAGCTCCCAGGACATGGGGAAGGGGCCAGAAAAGCCCTGTTCCTTCCCTCTGTTGCATCTGCAGGGTGAGCCCCAGGGCTGTAATAACATGCAAACACTATATGCAAAGCCTTTTGTATGGCACTGTCCTCCATGTATATTCTCTGATGTCCAATTAAGGTTGGTCCCCCTTGATTTCTTCCCACTAAAGGCATTAATAAAGCCTCCCTGGCTTACTAATCCACCTAGTTTCATAAAGCCTGTTGGAACATCATTTTTGAAGCATCTGCTCACCTACCAAATTAAGCTGAAATTATCCTGTGGATTTAAATACATGGACTGTATCCCTTAGTTGGGACAGAACTGAACTGAAATTAAACTAGGTTAAATATTTAGCCTTTCTGCCAAGAAAATGTTATAATTGTCCAGAACCTTATTGTCACTGTTATACTGAAAATAAATAAATAAATAACAACTATATATATATATTTTTTAAAGAAAATGATGTTTCCTAAGCCGGTAGACTAGGAGGTTACTTAGTCCTAGACTGTATGTCTTGCAGATAAACTCAAAAGTAATCAGAGGGAAAAGAATATTTGTTTTCCTTATTGCTTTCCCAAATTACTCGGTCCCGGCCAATTTCCATGACACAGACCCCTCAGTCTGCAGCAGAGACTGTGGCTTCTGAAAGAGAGGAAATAGCATGAAAGTACTGGTGCACATCAGTGTTTTGCAATTTTCCCGCCAAGCCAAAAAAATCAAAACAAACAAAAAATTAACTGAGATTGAACCAAAAGAAAAGCCAAATAAAAAAATAAATAATAACAATAATAATAAAAATGCTGTTCTGGACTGAAGACACTATTTGTTCAAACCAAAACAAAACCTGTTATTTTGATTTTATGTTTGTATAGATATGTGTGTATGTCCAATTTAACTCAGGTGAGAAACAAGGACTTGATTGAAATGAAAGACCATAATATCTATCTTCTACAAAGTCAAAATAAAATTTTATACTTTTGAAAATTGTTTTCAGACTTCGTCAGTCTAAGCTGCCTTATCTTGTTAACATGAATGCACTAAATCTTACATCTGACCTAAATGTGAATTTTCAGTCTATAAGACTTTTGGCTGAAAAATCCCACTCTTCCGTAACTGGAAAGGCCAGCCTGTGTTCTGGGCTGCTTCAGTGACAAGTGAAACTTGTGCAATGAACTACAGTCCATCCTAGCCGAAGACAGCAGAAGCAATGCCAGCCTGCACTGTTGAGCTCTGAGGATTTAAATGTGTAATTCACAAGTCATTTTCCTTTGTCTTGTAGCTTCTTGGGAATCTCCACGAAACCTTTGTGGTGCTAAATTACAACATGCTGAAAAAAAACCACAACACAGTGATAATGTGCACAAACAAGAGAAAAAGCTCATGCTGGTTTTCAAAGTCACTATATTTCCTTATGCTCAAAAGAGGTTATTTTGCTTGTTTATTTACACATACCTTATCTTTATGACGGTTCCTTTATGATCCCATATCATCTCAAAAGCTCAACAATCTTTTACAATTGGAAACCTGGGAAAGTCTAACTTTGATCACTGAAGTAATTACACTGAATTGGACATTGTTCATGTTCTGTTGGGAATAGTTTCCTACGACATTCAGAATACCGCAAACTTATTTTTAAAAGTCTACAATATTCAGCAACTTCTACCTTGTGTTTTTGTAGGTTTTCCAGATGCTATGAATTTCAGAAATTGCTTTGATGTTTTCCAAGCAGCCTGATTTATGGGAACAAAAACACCACCATTCCCCAGTTTCTTTCTGTCTCCCTGTTACAAGGCTTGATACATCAATGGAAATATAGCCTGGCTGAAGAGTCCAGGCATAAAGAACAACCGGGGTATGAGGAAATCAACTACATTTCCCATAAGAGATCATTCATTCAGTGGAGAATCAAACTTTTTGATCTCTAACCTCCTGTACTTTTCCTGTAATATTTAATTTTAAAAAGACGCAATTTTCTTTGTAAAACACTGTGTAACCAGACCCAGCAGACACTTGTGTGTCATTTTAGTACTACTGACTAGAATTCACATTTAGCAGGTAATCGTTGAAGATAAGTGATTGCAAAAAGTAGCTAATTCAGATTATGAATATATCAAATTGCAGCAGCATGTGTAAAAATGAAGTTAGGATATGGAATTGCTAGAAAGTCTCAGACTGGTATTCCACTAGGCAGCAGACAGCTTAATAGCAATACTGAAAACTCCTTTCACTGCCCTGGTAAAACCCTGTCACACCCATTCTTTCCCAAACCCAATGTTCTGCCTGAGAGTGCTTCTTCTAGTCCACTCATGGTACAGTTCAGACACCTTGTCCGTAGCCAGCTTGATGCCATAGCATCTCCAAAATCTACCTTTTCTTCATATCAGTCAAGCAGAATTTCAGTTCTTTAATTAGCCATTTCCCAATGAATCTCTTGTTCATAGTCCTTCTCATCTGTCTCAGGAACAAGTCACTCAAACTTCTAGAGTAAAAATAGTATTTCCTTTCTAATATTTCTACTGTAATTTCCCACTTCATTCACAGAAACATCTCTTTACTTCATACCCATAAAGCTTGTGCCCTAACCTTTCCACAACTACTGCCCTAGTATTCATAACTTTGTTTTCTTCTGTTCTTTCTTGATAACTCACTGCTGTGTCTTATGAATGCTTGTTCATTGGGATTTTTTGTTCCCTTCATGTTTCAGGCACTTCTTATTACATGCCAGACCAGCTTCCCATTTGACATATATGAAATTCCACCACCACCACCTTCCAAACAAGTCCAGAAAATACACCTGCTTTGAGACACATTTCAACTTTAACAAACATCTGCTAGTCATTATGTTCACCTAGCAAGTAACACATCTGTGTTGCATCATGCCTCACTTGCTGTTAGATTTGGAAACATTTTAAGCAGATCTAAAGTTTTCCTGTTCTTTGTTCACTGCAAAGTATATTGTTGACCAACAGCATGATGATAAATAACATGGTCAGATTGTAAGATATGTTCTGCATCAGTATTAATAAATTGTTTTCTTAGAGGCACCCCTTCTTCAGAAAGGCTCTGACTACCACTCTTGTGAGGCCTTGGATGTTTCTTATTTATCTACCAGTAAGTTTGAAAGAAATTTGGATATTTGTTTTTCTTAAAATTTGCCCGGGAATTTGAGATAACTAGAAACCTCAATGTGAGACAGTAGTTTTGATTTGATAGTTCTGAATTCCTCTCTGTTCACTTTAGAAATCTAAAAGATTTCTGTCTAGTTAGTCCTCTAAATTACTAGAATCAACTGAAAGAGCTTGACACCTCCACCCAGCAAGTCTATCCTTCTTTCTCTATTCCTGAACATGCCCATCTCCATGCAGTGCCTGAAGATCTGAGACCAGATCTCTTAACTTATAGACAGCTGAGATTTACCTTATCCTTGCACTTGCATATCAAGTACAGTGTTTCTGAGAGGTCGCATTTTTATTACTTGTATGGAAATCAACTGTTCCAGTGTACGTGACACACTTCCTGGTAGCACCAGGCTTATGTATGTAAATTGTATCACATATGTATATACCTTAAGACAGAATATATTAAAGAAATATATGTCAATTTGACTCATACTGATGAAAAAATTCAGGTTAAATCCTATGACAGATGTGTGGTGTGGAACCCAATGTAAAATTAAATAACTTGGTGTACTTTTCCATCATACATATAGTTTAGTTATCATAAAAGAATGTATAATATTTACTGAAGTAGACGAACAAGGTTCTTCTGTACAAAGCAAACTATCCAAAAGCAAACTAAAACAGGGCATAGGAATATGTCAGCTCTGTTTTACAGGTTTTTGCCAATGACATTCTCATCATATGTCAAGTTGCTTGTCCATGTCATCAACATGTACACTGTCACCACTATACTTACCAAAGTACAGAATCATTCTGCTTGTGCTTCAAAGGAGATGTATGTAATGTTTTTACATACACACCTCCAAAAATGATGTCTGGGTCTCCTTGCAAACAATCTATATCCCACATTTATTTCAGCTCTGCTTTTTCACACCCACTAATGTCCTGCATCTTTTTCACTACTGCTTCCTTCAAAGGTTCCTCTTCTCACAGTGCTGATCAAGTCTGCCCATGTTTTTCACCATGCCTAAAAGCCCATTCAGCAAGACAGAACTAGTAATCAACTGAAGAAGAAAAGAAGACTAAGCCAGAGCCATTCAGTGACATGTCATGTCTTCAGGTGAGCAAAGCTGAAGAATAGGGCTAATTTATTTCTGTTAATAGCACATGCAGTTTTGGGAACACAATAAATTATGAAATTTTGACCGTTGTTTTCTTCTGAAGCTGGGGAATGGGAATCTGATCCTCATCCAAAGAATTTTGTGGATTCCAGTGTTAATGTTTAAGTTCATATAGTATTATTAGTTACATGCCTAAATCAGTTTCTAGTGAGAACACAAAGGTTATTGACTTCTGTGACACTTTCAGTCTTTATTCAGCAGCATGGGTGGTTCAAAAGCTTCTTAAGATCATTTAGATTAATCAGAAGCAAAAGCTTTTCCTTGATTACCTAATCATTATTTACAAGATCTAAACAAGTAATGTAGCATTTAAAGACACCCCCCCCAACACACACACACACACACACACACACACACACACACTCCTTACGTTTTAACTATTTGCAAACCAGAAATGCATCTGCAAAGGCAGAACCCTGCACCTAGATGCAGTAGTAGGATGCGTCACTGGGATCATTCTGCTGGACTGTTTTCTTGGACCTTGGCACATAAACATTATAAAATAGTCTTGAAATATTATATGTTCCTTATCACCTGAGACCTTACCTAGGGGAGGGAGATTTACTACCAATAAATACTATTCTGAGTCATGGTCAAGGCCCAGATTTGATCATTTCATTCTGACAGAAAAAGAAATCAACACTAAATTTCAGATATTCTTCTTCCAAATATACGTATGTATGTGTATATATATATATGTACGTATGTGTATGTATATATATGTAGCTGCAACAATAGAACAACAGACCAGGAATTAACTGGACCAGGCACTCCTTAAAACCTGGGGTGAAGCACCCATAATGTTGTGGCTTGTACTGAGGAAAGTGAGTGAGGTTTGTAGCCTTAAGCTTGTTGACAGAATTAACTCAAGAAGAGCAAAGGTAGGAGGAAAAATAAGATACGTTATTAGGATTCCTGGCAGTATGACAGACCCTTAGACCTGTAAAAATCTAACTGAAGTACAACATAATTCTCTGAATTTTGCTTGTTGAAATCTGTCTCACAAATGAAACCAAACAAATCTTAACTTGGAGCTCATGGTGAGATGCCACCAGCTGAAGAACCTCTACAATTCTCATAGCAGTATTAAAAGGCACAGTGCAAACAAGAACCAGACCTGAAACCTTTTGTTTGCCCATTATACATAGATATAAATTGCATTGTTAGTTTTCCCACACCTGCCTAAGTTGTGTTCATTCACCTCTAGTCTTCTGGAAGCATTTTACACTGCAGGATATTTCAGTCTTTGACTCTTTTTTATGCCTTGACAAGAGATTTTCGCACCTTTTACTTAGCATATTCCACAACGTGTAGTCCACATATTGAAGGCCAGCACCCATGAGCTGATGTTCACTATGCTAATTTATAACTCATAAATGGAGTCCCTTATGACAGATGCCTTTCTACCTAGTCTTAGTTAAAGAGGGGTTATAATTTAAAAACAGAAAACCAGGAACAGGCAAGAGACCAACCACCATGTACCACAGAGGCCACTGTGTGCCTGTTAATGAGGCCCAATGCAGGAATAAAATAAAATGCAGTCTTAAAATACTCTTTTTTTTTCATCTTAGGCTTTTGCATGTTCAATAATGTTTTGTCATTTGCCTAATAAAATGAATCATATTTGCAAGTGTTCTGTATCACCCCTACACCTCCTCAAATGTGCTGATTACCTTCAGTGTTTGAAATAAGCCCAGCCTTGCTCAAATGCTGTGAAAGTTGCAGAAAGCACACCTTTTACCCATTGCTGTGCTAGCTGTAGTTTGGCTGTTTATTGTGGAGAGAGGGGACTGTTGATAGGTTTGGTGTTTAAACGTTTGAGGAAGGAAACTTTCAGGAAACATTATTGCTGGATAAGGCAGCAGGAAACTGAAGCCTGTTTGCTTGGGTGAGAGGCAAGAGGGGGGTTCAGAAGAGGACAGCTGGCATGAAAGTTAGCAAGAGTAAGGGCAGGAACAAGGGCAGGAAGCTTTGAGTAGGATAATCACTAGGCACAAAACAAAGGGGCATTTAGGGAGCATGTTACAGATGATCAGAAATATACAGAAACGTGTTTTGGTTGAAATTTTCCTTGGAAAGTTTACTTAATGATCAAAACTTTTCAAACAAATATTTAATTTTGTCTGTTTGTTTGTTTGTTTATTGTCAGACTGTGCAACCCAAGTAAGAAAAAGGGGACATTTTCATCATACTAAATTTTCACCTCTTCATCATTTTATGCCAATAATGTACCTGTTAAGTCATCTAAATATGTGTACCATTTCCTATATTGCTTCATTACTGATTACAGTAATTTTTTCAACAGACAAACATATTTATCATATTGCCTCAATCCAAAAGTGTTAATTTTAGATAAGGAAAAGTTCAAAGTGTAGAACTACAGAGGTATCCTGTAAGCTATGGTCTAACTAAGAGTGAATCACCTCAGTTAAAGAAATAGAGATTAAATTAATCTAATCAGGCCATACTATTGTTTCAGTTAAAACTTATTTTACTTTATCACTTTTGATTTACAAAGGAAAGGTGGCATACCTAGTATCTCTAAGCATGGACAAATCTAGCTGACAATCTCCATGAGAAAAACAAACCAGGAAGGAGTCAAATGAGGTTTTAAAAGCTACTAAGCTTCAGTTCCCAAGCTTTAGACTTCTCCACCTTAAGAGCCAGCTAAAATGCAGTATGCCCTGAAGGTCAAATTTCAGGGGCTAGTTTGAACCTAGTGGAATAAAGACATCTCTTAAACAGAAAGCCCTCCTGGGAAGCAACAGAAAGGCAGCCCTCTCCTATACCTCGGCAGACACAACACAGGAAGGGCAGGGGATTTTTGAGTATCAAAATGTATAGATCAAAATGAATCACTGTAAAATGGAAGGATGGTGTCACTGGCCACTGACACCTGCAAAGTGGGACAGATCTCCTGAGTGTGGAGGCCAAGGGACTTCTCAAGCCTTGGTGACTAAAAACTTGCAAGGCTCTTCAGTATCACCAAGGGTGTCCAGCAGACAGACAAATTCTGCATATCACCATGATACTTCCCTGAGATACATGATGGGTCCAACCTATGTCCCAGAAGTCTGGTTTCAGCTTTTCACCATAGACAGCCCAGGGACTGCAAGGGACTCTGTTGGAAGATGGGATTTGCCAAAAACTTTTCTCCCCTCAGGTAAAAATGACTGCAGATATATTTTTCCAAAAGGGTGATAATACTTGAAGCACTCATGTTGTTTCTTGTTCCCTTTCTGCCTAATCATGACCCCTAACTTCCCATGAACCTCAGGGGTTGCTTTGCTAGTCATACAAAGACGATTTCATACTCTTAGGAGGTGAGCAAGATGTTGTGGTTACTACTTGCCATTTTTCTTCCTTCCTCCAGTCCAATTAGTAATGTACCCACTGATTTTGGCTGCTATCCATGTACATTTCACACCATTCAGGACAAATAGATTTAGAATGAGCAGGCAGTTCAATTAATTTACAGCCAATACAAGAGAGCTGCCTGTTTGAACTGTGCCCTGTTTATTCCAAGAGCATGTACATGCTTAATGCCAAGCTATTTACCATGTTAATGAAACAAATATATTGAGTGCTAAAGAGAGCCTCAAGCCTGTAGTAACTCATTCAGGTAAGTCATTTCCAAGGAGTTAGGGACAGCTTAGCAGGAAGGTAGCTTTCAAACATTTTACATTTAACATTTAATGAATTTGTTTGGACTGAAATGTTTGATTTTAACTGTTTGATGTTCCAGCCAATATTTTTTTTTCTTCTAATGTTTATATACATAGGAGAGCCAACAAAGTAAAGAGTTTTTCCCTTCATAAATTGAAAAAAAATATATATATATATCCTATAATCAGTTTTGGTTTTCCTGGAAGCAAAGAGAATCAAAATTTATTTCAAAACTTTCTGAGGTTGAGCATGCAAAACAGTTAAGTTTCTGTTTTTCTTGGCCCCTCACAAGACTACCATCTGGTACTTCACAGCTTTGGTCTCTACCTGTTCCCAAAGAACACAGCCTGTCCATGTGAACTGTGTGTCTTAGGAGAAAGAAACAGGAGAGGAGGAGAGAATAATATTCCAGACTGCTTTAATGAAATCTGGACAAATAGAAATTTCAGCTCCAATCAGGGCTGTGGGTTGATGACTTGTTTGTTTCATTACATGAGGAGCCAGGATAAAAAAGAACTGTTTGTTTTCATTTGAAACTCTATAAAAAGTAACAGAACTGAAGTATTGTATGTACACTGGAAGACTGAAGCCCAAGTCATCTGCTGCTGTTTTTGTCTCTAGGCCATGCCTCATTTACCAGGGTGAAATTCTTGGGGAAGTTTTTGGTCTCGTCTACGCTCCACTCTACAAAAGCAATGCCAGTTTGTACTGTACAACCAGCTGCATTAAGTTACTTTTCAGGCTTGTTTCCCCCCTTCCATAAAATGATTATTAGAGAGTGCAGAGAGCATAGTGACATTTTACAGCAAAGGAAATAAAGAAGACGTTTCTTTAATAGCATGTTGCCCCCTTTCCCTTCCAGTTTTGAAAGAAGAAATCACAGCTAACAATATCACTGGAGAATAGAGTCAAAGGACTTGGAAGATAGGTACTCGGGCACTGTGTTCAGAAAGACCTTAGCAATGCTTCTATCAGCAATACAACTAAAGGCAAGTGAAGAAACATGGTTAGTTGAAAAGTAATGTAGACACTGCTGGTTTACAAAGGAAAGCCAGCTTTGTTCCTTTTTGCAGTCAACACATCATGGAGAGAAAAAGAAAAAAAAGAAAAAAAAAAAGAAAAAAAAAAAGAACTTATCTGTAAATCTTTTTACAGCATGATCTCTATGAGAAAATAAAAAGGGAGGCAAAAACAAGCTACACTGAAGGAGAAGGGAATTTGCACCACAGCTCGGACTCTGATTACTGAGGATAAGCCAAACCTGTTGTAAACAAGTAATGTGAAGACGCATGCAAAAGTTGGAAGAAAATGCATAATGTTCTCCAACTCAGACATGTTTACATTCCTTATACCTACCACAGAAAACTTACATAATCTTTTCTTATACAGATAGGTAACAGGGACTGGATAAAGTTCTAAGCAAGTTTCCCCAGTATGTCAAGCAAAACTGATTTCTGCACTTAAAAATGAGCAAGTGACTGAAAGACATGTCTTTAAGAGCCCACATAGTGCTATATGTTCCTTTAAGAAAAAGTCTCTACTTTTTTTTTTTTTTTTTTTTTTTTTGTAAAATCATACATTTACAAAGATAGAACCAGGATTTGTCCTCCTCCCCAGCACACAAAAATATCAGCCACACACATTACAAACCTTACATTCATTAGTTTGCACCAGTGGACAGACCAAACCATGACAGCTTTTGCCGTATCATCGTTAAACTGCTGTATCTCAAAGTTCACAAGAAGGAATAAGCTTATAAACAGATTTTTCTTTTACAGACAGTTTCTAAATCCTTAAATTACTAAAATAAGATAGAAATAGGAAAATAACCTACTCATTAGCTTGCAGTTCCGCAGTTTCCAAAATACTGTAAAGCATGTATGCATTTTTGACAAATACCTCTTACCTGTAAAAGAGCAATGTTCAGATTCCTTACTAGATGTTATCGTCATGACAAGTCAAACAATCTGTTTTTTTGTAAAAGGTTGGATGTCTTTTCAATAAAGCACATGTACACGGTTTAAAAAAAAAAAAAAAAAAAAAAAAAAAAAAAAACCTCAGAGAGTCTCCCTTCCCTCACTGTCAGTCAAAAACAAGTTGGAATAAGTCTGAGTTGGAATTACCTGAATAAAGAGACTGGAGAGAGAGAGGGAGGAGAGGGAGGGAGGGGGAAAGAGAGAGAGGAAAAAAAAAGTCTGAGAGGAGACTCAGTGATGTCAGCAGTATGTCTTAAGGAAATCTACAGCTGAGCCCGGCAAACCTTATAACTACATAGCACTCAACACCCAGTTACGTGGTAAGCAAATACCTGCTTAAGAGGAAACTGATGTACTTTTACAGAACGTCAGTTAATCTTTGAAGAAACTTTAGCCAAGCTGATCAAAGTCCCTTAAAGGCCTTATTGCCTAAATAAATAAGGTTACAAGTGGTTGTATAACGTTAAGAAAAGAGTAAGAACTAAAAGTCAACATTATTGATTACCCTTTTCCTGCTGGCAAAAGGGAGTTTGAAACTCATCTGAAATACATTTGTACCATGGCTGTAACACACTGAGCTGTAGCAGCCACGGATGCAGTTGAAATCCCTGACCACCAAAGTTTCCAGTCTGTTTAGCCACTACACTTTTCCTCTTTGATGACTTATTCTGGGTTGGCTTCAGTGTCTTTCTGCTCATATAAAATCATATGCTAAAAACACAGAGCAGATTGATTTGGGGGGAAGCTCTTACATTCTAGATATAGAAAACACAGGTAGTTCTGATAGGATTGGGGGAAAGTTGGAAACCTTTACCACAGAGAGGAGGAGATGTGAGGGTTTTCCGATCACAAAGCCTGTACACTACATTTGGTACCATGCCAGTGTTCAATGGTTCTCCTTGGATACCATTCTGTGCCCATATTCCCAGAGATACTGCTTCCAGGAATTACATATCTCAACAAGCTGGTCCAGCACACCTGTAGTTCTGCATCACCCACAAAGACATCCCATGGCCCAGCTGTTGCTGGGTTTCCCTCACTTGTTTTTGCTCAGGGGTAAGGAGATCAGCATAGGGTGAGTGGTTTACAAACAAAATCCTTCCCATCTCAGATTCATAGAGAAGATATTAACAAAAGCAAAAGCTTTCCTTTCCTCAGCAGAATCAGTAAACAGACATTTAAATTTCATTAACAGCCATGAATAATGTCATGATATGCAACCATAGGAAACTGGAGGCTGGAATCCTGCCTTCATGTGGTAAAGTATGTAGGCATTCAGGCAGTGCCAGTAGGCAGCAGCTGTTTTGCATTTAAAAAGACAACAGTTAGATGTGATTTTTTTTTTCTTTGCCAGAGACTAAAGAATTTCACACGACTTGGATTGTTCCCCAAATCCATGAACCTGTTGCACTGGTATCTCTTTCTCTATATTTACTATGAGGGAGATGGCAACAGCTCCTATCAGTTTTCATTATAAAATAAATGCTTGTGAATATCTTTTTCTGCTTTCGGATAGGCTCTTCTATTTGCAGAGCCCTCTAAAATGTCATGGATGAAGCACCTATACTAGAAATTATTTTTCACCATCCAATTAAATTTTGTTTAACTGTAACTGAATTTGCATTATTAAAACTCCCCAAGTGCAACTTTCTTTTTCTTCTGGCAAAGATTGGGAATCTGCACAAATCATAACTGATTATGGATACTCTAACGTGCTAGTCCCATACATCTCCCAAATCAGCATCCACAGCAACACGGTGTGTGTGAAATCAGCTGTAGTGTAAGGGATCATTAGGAGAGGGCAATACTGGGATATGCTCAGAATGAAGCTTTTCACACTTTGTGCAAACACACCACAATTCAGGTTTTAATTACTGTGCTGTTTTGCTAATACTCCATGGATCCCTATCACATTCCAGAAGACAGAGCAGTGGGACAAAGGGATGAAATTTAAGTCGTGTATGCATTTCTCAGTTTTGCACATTTGACTTGAAAATGGCAATACCTTTCTTTGAACATAGTTTTCCATTCATTTAACAGAGAGCTCATGAGAGACTGGGGATCTTAACAGGAAATGACAAATAGAAAACCTCTCTCCCAGGAAGCTATGGTGAAGCTTCAGGAAATGACTGAGTTGATCTCACTTCTCATGGGCATAAGAAGTAGTCTTACAACTTCTCATTCCCCATTTTCCTTCTGCTTTAACTGTGCTGTCCCTTACCAGTAAGCATCCAGAATGGGAGAGGAAAAACAGAACACAGGTTCCCATAACCTATCTGCCTGGCAATAGCTGCCTGTGCTCAGCTCTTACATGCCCTTTGTTACAAGCAAAATATTTTAAACAAGCTTTATTTCTCCTTGGGTGACCACAGGCTCCTGGGTTGTTCCCACACTGTTGCTTAGGCAAGCTAAATCCCTGGAGAAGTTAGTTTGTTAGTTCACACCCTCCAAAATGTGTAAACTCACATGTTGTTTCTTCAGCTTTACCTCAGTACTAAAGTCCATAAGCCTGGGCCTTATAGTAATAAGAGGTAAGTGTTCAAAAGTTTGGACTAGATAAGTTGAAATACGTATCCAAACTTATTCGATCAATAAGGCCGAGCAGGATGTCCCAAGATCATAAGAGGTTTGCTCAGGGCATTTTCAGCTCTTATGTTGGCTTTGTGTAGAGTGAAGTTAGGAAAAGAGACAATAAAACTAGAATCCCTGGTAGACAAAGTTAGTCCTACACATCAGACCTGTTACTCCCATTTATCTTGAATCCAAAAGTCAACTCTTTTACTGAAAAAGTGCTCTGGACTTCTCAAGTGTTCAGTGCCCTCAAGGCATAATGATGTGCCCACCAGGCATAAGGAAAAATCACAGTGACACTTCAAGTATTACCTATTTTTCTCAGCATCAAGACAATAAAAAAAAATTGCAGTTGTTGTGAACTCCAAATTCATGAGATTAAAAAAAAAAATAAAAAAAAAATCACGCGCATCATATAAATAATCAAAGAATCACAGAATCAATACACTGTGTTGGAAGAGACCGTACAGATCAACTAGTTCCAACCCCCTGCTGTGGGCAGGGATGCCACCCACTAGACCAGGTTGCCCAAAGCCCCATCCAAACTGGCTTTGAACATCTCCAGGGATGGGGCATCCACAGCTTTTCTGTGCAACCTGTTCCAGTGCCTCACCATCCCCACAGTAAAGAATTTCTTCCTAACATCTAGTATAAATCTCCCCTCATTTACTTTAAAAACATTCCCCCTTGTCCTATCACTATCTGTCTGAGCAAAAGTTGCTGTACAGAAAAACGTGTTGTTATATAAAACCAGACACCAGACTAGAAATGAACCTTGCACAAAATAAATTTAAGATGTCCTGAGCAGACACATCACCTAAGAACAACTAAACACCTCTTTGTACTGTTATGCACCTAAATATCTGTGTAAAGCTAATACTTGTCTCCCTAGTCCAGATCTTCGTAAGCATCAAGGAGCACAGCTCCCAGAGAAATCACACTGGTGCCTAACATTATGGCATATGTGGTCCCTCAGGACTCAGACTCCCACTGTAATATTGATATAATGGAACAGGCAAACCTTATAGGCATTTCATGACAATTAAAGTAAAGATAGGGAGGAAAAGCACAAAAATTTACCTCTTGTAATAATGCGTTTATTTTTAATGCACCTTCCAAATCAAAACAATTTGGTAAAGTGTTCAGTTATGATGGCTCAAGGCCAGAAGCATTCTGCCATGATTCATGGCGCTCCTCATTCTGCAGCAATTTCAAACACTTATTTTCTGTTTCAGTACTAAACTATTGGAAGTTAACATTTTCTGCACGTACCAGCTGGCTTTCCACCTTAATCTACACAAGTTATTTTTTATATTTTTATTACAGGCTTTTGAAAAATTACATCAAAAATACCAAGGCCTTCATTTAATAGAAGTGTTAACAAAAAACTGGTTGGAATGCTGCTTAAATTGTCTATGGGCTCATTACTTCAAAATCTGTCTTGATTTGAAAGCAAATACTATAAAACTTATGCGGCAGAAACTATTCATATTATGCTAACAAAACGTAACACACAATGCAGAACTAAGCCCAAATACCATTTTCTCAAACATTGTTTGAATTATACCTAGTCATTCAGTATGACAGACCTCCAGAATTAAAATTTGTCTGCTAAAAACTGGTAAAAATATATACATCGCTGTGCACACGAAAGAATTTAATTTAAAAAGTAAGAAAGTAACACAAAATTTATTTTCTTATAGCCTTATTAGAAGATCCCCTACAGCTAAAATTTTACTGACTTTCTTGCATGGAAATAGAAATATATACTTTCCAAACCACAACACTTGAATACATGAAATCAAATTTAATCCAAAACTAGATCTTTTTAAACACAGAGACACCCTCCATGTGAGAACTTTGCACTTTCTTTACTGTATGTTTACTTTAATTGTTTTAAAATAGTCTCCTTTTTTGGGTATTTTTCTGGTGTGCATTAGAGTATTTACTTGTAACTAACTCTAAACTGTGAATCAAACCTTTCATCTGCTTATTCACAGAGTTCTTGATAAAATAGAATTCATTACACATATTCCTCCAAAATTAGTTAACATTTTGGACCTGAAGGTGTTTTAGGAAATGCAGTTCTCCAAACATGTCGATGCAAACAGGCACGTGAAACTTCCCACTCCACAGATATCATTACCCATGTTCTCACTGCATGTGTGCATTGGTAGGACCCTTGATTGATATTTTTCTTTCTTCTTTCTTTTGTCACCCCCTTGTTGACATTGCAACAGTGGCTGTACCAAGGAATTCACAGCACATTACCTAGCCTGCCACAGTTTAAAGCAGTGGTTTGTGTACAAGCCCTCCACCATATGTTCTTTGCATTATGAAAGGCTGCGGCTGACAGTGTTGTTCCTAAGGGAAATTTACGCACATGAAAAGCATATAATTGGAATGGGATTTTATTCCACTTGACGAGTTTCACACGGAAGGATCTGGCTGAGAAGAGCCCAGCTCTGTTCTCAATGAAGCAAGCAGTGACCTTCTTGGAAACTGTGTTGCCGCAGCAGTTAGTGCTTTCAAAAGCTTCAACTTCAGCTCAAATAACTTGGCTTTGTAAACAGAGCAATTGCTGAGATGTGGCTTATCTGTTCACATTAGGGAAGGTGTTCATCTGACTGGCTCAGGATTTCAAAGCCTCAGCAATGCTGCTGTCAGGGTAGAGAGAAAATTTTGATGGTGAACCTGATCTTCAACATTTAAGCTCCTGACCAGAGGTGTTGCTTCTTGATGACAGAAGTACAGACATACTACTTTACCGCCCAAGATGTCAAAAGAATGACCAGGTGGTAAAAAGCTCTGGAGAAAAAAGCACCCCATGAGAAAAGCCACTCATTCCCATGCACTTTTGGCTGCATTCTCCCTGACTCTGGAAATGAGCCTCCTCCGGTTTTGGTTCTAGCCCAGAGACGGGACAGATTCATAAGCAGGAATTCAAATTCAAACTGACTTTCCGCACACCAGAGTGAAAATGAAAACGGGCTTCAGATCCAAGAAGGATCTATTTATTTATTTATTTATTTTAAATTCTCAGTCTGGTCAAGATGTCAGGATCAGCCAAAATTCACCTCAGATTCCTGGAACCCAGCCATATGTCTTTGCTTTCTGATACTCTGTGGTGGGCGCATGTTTGGTTTGCTACATTGTGAGCCAGCAGGACACTTAAATCTCTCTGTGGGAATAGTCTGCTCAAATTGCTGGTAGTACCCCAGCAGGCAATGATGCTTTCTGTACCACTTCCATACTCCTTCTTATAAGAGTGAGAGGAGACAGCTCTACAGGTCACTCTAATATAACACTGGTTTTGTTGCAATAGGAACAAGTCCACAGTCGTGGAGAAGAATGCTCTGCAGCACTCAATTCTGGAAATTGTCCTCAGCTACAGGCAGGATTTCTGGCATAAGAAATGACCAAGGGTTATGGTCCAGAATGGTTTCTCCAGGGAATTCTGGGAGAAGCAGAGCTGAAAGCAGTCAGTGGCAAGAACCATTGACCACTAGAAAAGGAAGATACTTCCTCTGATCTAACATTTTCCTCCACATCATCCAGGATGGTCAATCCCCCTGGTGTCCCTGTGGCTTCTCCTCAAGCCATGATTCTGGGATGTATGAATTTTAGTAGTTACAGTTAGAGTCACTCTGATGACCAGAAATCCTTCTGGGAAATGTTGGAGAGCCACAGCTTTTCAGCCATTGGATCCCTTCCTTCCATTGATGTGTTTTCTATGGCATGAAGAACACTCCTCATCCAAAGAAAAACTCACATGTTTGACATACCATTGCTATGTCCCATCACATATCTTCAAGATCACATCTCAGACAACAGAAAGGGGAAGAGAAATCTCTCCCAGCCAGGTTTCAGTTACTTAGGGTCACTGAATCTAGAAAGTCCACTGTGAATTCTCCTCCATGGGGACACAATCTCTAATGGTCAAACACATTTCTTAGTCTGGGTTAGAATCTAGCAGCTGGGTTAGTTTTTTCCTCACCTTTGAAACTCAGAAATGTTTTAATGGAACTCCCCTTTGCAGCAACTTCAGAATTTATTTATTTATTTATTTATTTGTTTATTTTTTTACTTGGAATTTTATTTTCATGAGCAGCAAGAAGGGCCCTGTGAGAATACCCATTCTGGACTTCCTCTTACTGAAATTCTTTGAGCTGTACAAACTTGGAACTATCTGGGACAAAAAATATGGCAGTACTATTACCAGCTTCAGATGCCCAGACTAGATGACCTCTCAGGAAACAGTATGAAAAAGGCAGGCCAAATTAAAAGAGTCTTTTTGTGCATTTAAATAAGTCTTCCTGGAAAATAACTTTTGGCTAACTGAAAAGAACTGAAACGTGTGGTTTGCCAGACTTTATCAAAGGGGATTATGAGTTGAGCCTACAGACAACTATTGAGGTTGACAGAACCTACAACACTACTGGAAGTGCACAAAAGAGGGTAATAAAGGGAAGGGTACAGAGTTTGAGGTGCAGAGTTGTATGTACAAAGACTATCCGCAAGCTTATTCTCTCCAACATAGATCTTGGCATCTATACTACAAAAAAAGATTAGGGAAATCGTTTTCCAAGAGCAAAGTGCAAACATTTGTCCAGACAGTGCTAAACAGACTCAATTTTAAGATGAAATTTTGTAGAAAGCAGAGTAGTCATAATTTATCTACTGAACTCAGCTTTGAGAGCAAGACATATAATTCCATGATATTGCACTGGAAGAAAATAATTGCTTCAAGACAAGAAGATGGCACAGGAGTACTGTCCACACCCATTGTCGCTGTGATTTCACCATAGTTTCCATTGTAACCTCCTATTTTCATATACCATAAGCATTGCAAAATGCTGACCTTTGGGGCTGCATTTTTCCATTCTTGCTACCTGCCCCAAAGGTGAATTCTTTCATAAAGCCTAAGCAAAATCTTTTCAGGGACCACAGCTATTACTTTTTGGCTGCTGTCACGACAGCTTGCCTGGGGCAGATTATATAACAACTGCTTTGTTCCTCTGAGCTAAAATAAATCCTACCATCCATCATGTAAAGTAGAAAATTAGAAGCATGGAAAACAATTCAGAGCTCTCCTGATTTTAATGCTTGCAAGTTTTGGTTGTTAAGGCTTGCAAATGGCAACAGATAAAGAGAAGAGAGATTGAATGGGGAGATACCAAACTGAGCAAAAGCTTCTTTTAATGAGAATTGTTGACACTATCATATTCATATCTGAAAGTTAGAGTCCAGGAACTCCTGTGTTACAGAGACAACTATTGACTACTGTTAGGTAAGGCTTTCAAAACATGGCAACATAACAGGAAACAATCTATTTTGTCACTTTGAGTATCTCCTGCTCGGCATACTTGCTTTTCTCAAGCTATTTGTTAAGAAGTAAAAGGATGTGTATTTCCACCCACTGCCATAAGTTAGCTGGTTTCTTAAAAGGTTAGGTAAGGTGGTACCAAGTGCATTAGATTCTCTGCATTTCTCAAAAGCAGCCTATTTGTAGGAGTGTTAAAATGTAGATATTTATACTGAATTGCAGGCATCAGTGCTTGAAAATGCTCTCTCAGGGTTTTAAAGACCACAGACTGTGCATGAGAACAGAAATGATTAACAGCACTGAAAGCCAAAGACAATTCTGAAACAAAAGCCCATGTCTACTATTCAGACAGCACCCAGGTGGCCTTATATAGCCTCACGCATTCTCCTGATTTTATCATTCATAGAAAATATGTCTGAAAGATACTGTACCAACAGGAAAAGCCAGTCTCCCTATAGGCCACAATAAAGACTAGAGCTGTCCTAAGGTCTCTGGGAGTGCAAATATACCTGTTTCAGTAGTCCTAGTCCATGAGAATGCACACTCCACAGCCTGCAGCTTTATTTTTTGCCAAGTGGCAGGCAGAGAAAATTTGGTCGCAATATGATCTTTTAACACTGCTGAGTAGTTCATTAATATTCATATCCCAGTTCATCTCCTATGGACTGGTCTTACAGGGATTTCACCAACAGATTTCAAGGCACAAACTGCATGAAAATATGAAATAAGTTTTCTAGAAGCAAATAGGATGGCTTCAGTAAAACATAGACATGATCAAAGACAAGTTACACTGAAGGTTTAATTTATGCATCAGCATTGTTGCAGGGAATCTGTCATGATTTCTTTATATGCCTTCTTTTCCTACATCTTCCAGGATCTCAGCAGACACCAGGAACTGAACAGCATTGCTGCTAGTTCCTCCACGGAGTCCAGTTTAACTACTTCCCTGCACAAGGCACCAGCCCACTTCACTGAACCTATTCTGACCAACCAGTTCAGTCCGCTTCTTGTTGAACTGACCTTGGCTGCATTTGCATGACTATCTCTGACATTCTGTTATCTGTTTCATTTCTGTGCTATTCCCACCATCATAATCTTTTCAGGTTTAGCTGTTCCTATGCTTTAATTTCACCTTCTGCCCTCCTTCCAGTTTCTTTATTTGTCTTCAAATGATTTCACTTTACATCTGCTCTTATTCCAGTTTCAGCCCTTTTGTGTCTGTTTATCTACTTTTGTTGACTATGTTATTCTATATATTCTATGTTAGTCTATAAAGTCATACTGTTCATGTGCTGTCTGGATACATGCTATTTGACACTAAATATTACTCTTTAATGCAATACTTTTAAATCCCAAGCACAACAAAATGCCTAGCAAAAAAACAAAGCTTACAAGGTATGCAAAATAATCTGCTTGTTCTATAACCTTCTTTTCCAAGCTGCAAATAAATTATCTATGTGACAATCACTGACAAATAATTCCTCTAGTTTTGTATGGTATATGAGAATGTCTGTCAGATATGCAATTGCACCTGCATATGGACCTTAATGCCAGGCAAACAGTGCCTTTGTTCTCTAATATATCCACTGTATGTAATACCTGATTAAAAGCAAAAAGAGGGATGTTGAATTCACTTTGTTTTGTCATTCACTAATTTTTTATCTGAAGTAATTGCTTAACCCCCATAAATCCTTTTGGCACTGTTGTGCAGTATTTCAAGAACAGCTTTTATCAGTGCGTTTATGTAGAACTCTGTGACTCTTCTACTTCTCATAACATACCTCAGTTGAATGCCATAATAAATCCAGAAGAAACAATGACACTCTTTTGTCTCGACTCTCCATAATTTTCCCAGTACTGCTGGTGTAGATATCTGGAACACTGCAACATACCCTGATTTGAAGTCATGCTCTATCTTCCACCTACTCTGTAGCTATCTGCAGCCTGTTGACAATTGATTTCATCAGGACAATGAACTTATACCTCTGGATTGCTTGGAATGAAAGTAACTCTTTTCCTCAGGGTTCACACAGCAATTTTCTTTATTCAGCTACCTCATACCTCCACTTGCTCCAGTGTACCTTTGTAGATTTTTTTGCTGCCTTGGTAGAATTTGTTCTTCCAGATTCTAAAAGGCCAGTTGTGCTATTTATCTCTTCATGCAGGACATCTGCTTTTAACTCTTTCTTGGAACAGAGTTTCCTGATGAAGGAACTGAGTTAATGCCCATTCAAGCACGTCTACTGTTTCTGCATTCCAGAAGAAGCTTCTGCAAGCTTCTAAACCTCGGTACAGCAAGCTTCAAAATATTCCCTCCATACTATTTCACTCCACACTTCTGTGGTATATGGTTCACTTTTTTTTTTTTTTTTTTTTTTTAATTGCTGCTATTATTGGCCCAACTGTATTTCCACCAAAATTCACCTTTAACATACTGCTCTTGTGCCTCATTTTCAGGATCCTCCTTTAGATCTTTCTCTGCCTATCCAGCCTTGCAGTGATTTGTTAATTTTCTGCAAGATACTTTCACTTCTTTTTTTCCTTTAGAATTTGATTGTTTACATTTTCCCAACATTGCCCTGGTTCATTGCTTGTCTATACTGCTTTTAACTATGTGTACTGTCCAATAACTTCCTTTATTTTTTTTTGTATTGCTTCCTTGAATATTTCTCAGATGATCTGTAGTGAGATTTCTTCATCATTGCAAATCAGTAACCTACAATGTCACCTAAAAATGCCCTAGAGGACTACTTTCAAGAGCTATCCTTTAGTATAGTCCTGTACTTGCTGGACACAGGAAGTTGGAGGTGCTTTGCACAGGAGAACAGAAGCAGAAAAGCACTCTATGTTGAGTGAATCTATAGGGTTTCCACCAAATAATGTGAACAAGTTGCTACTGAGCCAGGTGTAGATGAGGGACACAGACTGCAAGCAGGTAGCTCAGAGAGCCACACACCTGAGTTTGCCTCTGAGGACAGCTCTGATTTCCCATCTGATTTCTGAAGACCTGCTCACTTTGGACAGCAAAAGGACAATACTCAACAGTCAATGTCTGGTCCTAGCCATTCAGTGGGTCCTGACGTGGCATTCCATCTTTCTGGACAAAACAGGCTGGCCAAAAAGACACCCACTCTGTCCAGAAGAACACTGTGAGCCACTCTGATTTTTATGGAGCTTGGCCATCAGGCCTAACCCATGGAAATCACTCTGGATTTCCAATAAGTTGAATCTCCAGGAATCTGGAGCTATCAAAACGGAGTGAGACAATTTAATTCCAGCATTGGCAAGACAGCATTTGGACTCAGCAGATTACAAGATGTCCTGCCAGTTCTGGTTTTGGGCACACACTCCAAAGCAGGTGAATCCTTCCTGATTTGTAGTTCCACAGTAAATAAAGCATTTCACAGAGCTCCAGCAAAGATGAAACTAGCTGGCTGCTAGAAAAAGAGGGCCAAGAGAAGTGGTCCATTTCAGAAGAACTACTGTACTTGCTGCCAGCAGTTTCTGAAATGAAAGCCAAATAAAGTAACTGTAGTCTGTATCTATATATCTATCCATATATACCTATATCTATATCTGCATTGAGATATGCACCTGTGTGTAAAACATAAATTTGTATGTACACACTCATGCTAGATAGTATATGTATTTTGTGTGTATGTGTGCACATGGGAGCAGAGGTGCTTTCTACAAGTGATCTGTTCACACTTGCTGTGGTAGACCAGATGCATCTTCAACTCCTGTGACCCCAGATACCATGGTGCTGGAGAAAGAAGGGGTCCTTTGCTCCTCCCAGGTTTCTGGAGCTAATTCACTTCAGACTCTCTCATTTTTACATCTCTGCTTCTGACTCATTTGCCAATCAAAGTATATCTCTATCTCCCTCACTTTTTTACCATCATGTTAAGAGTAGGACAAGTTTTGTGGACTTTGGCAACTGAGTCATAAAAAATGAACCTCAAGAGCTTTGTTATAAAATAAAGAGGGTTGGGCTGGATGGTGTTGCCAAACTTTAAAAAGCTTCTGTAAAAACGTACATTTTCCTATAGTGCTACAAAGCCCATATTTACCTAATAGACTGTGGAAAGTCTAAAGGAGCTTCTACAAAATTTCTTGTAAATAATATTTGTTTTAAGAATTGATATGCATGCCAAAAACAATGTACTGCGTTTATCAGCTTGGAACTATTACAATCTTTTTGGTAAATAATATCCTGTTTTCTGAAAAGACTAAAATGTGTATCTAATCCAATTGTGTCACCTCTCATTTCCTTCAAAGACAGGGAAAAAGGCAAAGTTAAGTCTGAAATTCTGTTTTGAATTAACTGCCACTTTATCTCTAAGCGACTTCTTTGTGCAAAGCTGTTACTGCAAATACTGTTTCAGAGATCATTCAGTCATCTCCGACCCCTGCAATGCGTAACTACAAGGTAGTGAATGCTATCAGCACTATCATCTTGCATTTATGCATGGCATCTCATCCAAAGTGTTCCCGCTTCTTGCGGAGGGATCCTCTTGCTGGGGACCAGCTGCACCCTTCAGGGTCTGGTTCATAGTGTGTATGTGATTGGTAGAGTAACTGGGTTGTAGGAAGTCAGACAGACACTTTGACTCCACTTTAATGTGACATGACTAAAGCAAATAACACCCTCTAAGGTGAAAGCCAGTAGCAAGTGCTCCATAGTGTCATACAGCCATTGAAAGCAGGAAATTAAGAATATCTTGGGTGTTATTCTCCATTCCATTCATCTCTTTTTACATCTCTCTACCAGTATGAAGAGATCTAAGTGTAAGAAAGGTTCAGACACTCTAATAGAGAATGCAAGACTACAAAAGGTACTTGCATAGAGAAACTTGGTTATCCCAGTCATAATAGCACCAATTCTAGTCAGGACAAGTGTGGTAAAAGATTGAATACTTAAATTGAGTTGATTAAAAACACAATTTTCTTAATTAGATTAAAGTAAATTTAAACTCATTACACTACTCCTTGTCAGTCATTCCAGCCCCTCTCTCTCTCCACTCAGCCATGCACCCACAAATACCTTTCCATACCAGTCCATTTACTCTTGGTCCCTCCTCCTTGTCTTACTCAGCAATCAGGGTCTCCTCTTCTTGAAGGCATCTCCTGATTGCATCGGCAGTCAGCTGCTGAGTGCTGAGAAGCTCATCTCACCTTTGTTCTGCCCAGCTCTGTCATTTCTTCTAGCCGGACTCGTTCCCTACTGCTCCTGTAGCTTTTTTGCTCTCAGCTGCTGGAGAAGGTTGAGGTGGTGAGCCAGAGAGCAAAGAAGAAAGAAGAGAATTTATACTTTGGTATTTTGGAAGCTGGAATCCAGGGAGAAGCTTAAGAACGTGACTTGAGGCCAAAATGCTTTGCTCTCCAGTTACAGAGCAGAGCTAGGCAGGTTTATTCCTATCGTAATATTGTGGCCCATGTCTGGTTGTGAGCTGCCAGCATTGGTGAAGTGCAGTGGGTTCAGAGGAACCTCTCCTTCACTCATCTCCTCTCTGCAGCCATGTGGGAGGGAAGGGATAATAGAAGAATTAGCAGCACAGTGAGAAACTTGTCAGAGATAGAGCAGTCTACTGTGGAGCATAATGCATAACACATTATGAGACTGTATGCCTGGAAGTTATTATGGGGACATCTGGAGGTTACAATTCCTCCTGTCACTGTCCTCCTCAACTGTCCTCTGTTTCCCTCATTCCAGCAGACTTGTGGCCCTGAAACTGTTAAATTGGTCTTTGACTATTTCATTTATCGCAGCTGCTGAGTTGGGGAAAAAAAAAAAAAAGAAAAAAAAAAAAGAAAAAAAAAAGCTGCAGCTCACTGAAAACAGATGCTGCCTCTGTACTAAGCAGATAAATTAAATACATAAAGAATGAGTCGTGTATAATGTTGATTCTTTGTAAAGTTTTAGTGTTTTTATCCTTGATATTAAAATTCCAAGAACATTGTATCACTTTGTTTTTGATCTGTGAAATGTTTTTGATCTGATTAGTGAAATATATCATTGGCATTACTTATGAGTTCTGTAAATTAAATGGACTAACTGTAAATTAAATGGACTAACAATTTACCACAGAAATTATAGTAAAGAGAACAAAAAAAAATAAATCCATACAATGTCCATAACTTTTATCCATTGGAGTAAACTCCCCACTCCCACACCTGTGCACAGACCTGCATATACACAGATACACAGGAACGTGGTTCCTCAAAAGGATGCTGGACTCAAGCCCTTCTAGTACACTCTCTCAGAGCTTGCTGGCTGTCCAACAGAGATGTATCCTACTACCTAGTTAGCTGAACTGAGATGAACACTCACCTTTCTTTCAATACACTGCAATAGTCAAAGCTGATCATAAAAATGAATAAGCATGGATATTTTTGTTGGAAACACCTAATCAGTGTTTACAGTTCTATGGAAATGCAATGGTGTGCATAACACTTGAAAACTCAAATGTGAAATATCTGTGTTTTTCGGGTGTTAAATTTAACCAAATTATGATCTTTGCAACTTCGATCTATTGAAACTGAGTCTACTTTTAGGAAAGACAGGCAGGGAGCTTGCGGTCTGCCAGAGCCAGCAGAATTTGGAATTTGGTTAAGTTTCAAGATTTTGTGCCTCAAGTTACATTAAGCAGAATATCTATATGAAAGCATATTAGTGTCTGCATTTATGTATGCTGATTTTCATCTCAACAGTAGGAAAAATAATAAAAATTTAAAAAGAGGGTTTGGCAGCAAAACCACTTTCAGACATGGTTAGGGAGATATGAGTGAAATGAATAGGAGCTAAGGTCAAAGTCAAAGCATGACAACTGCAGAATTGCATGCAGTACATGTTTATATAGGTTTCCTTCTCCTGCCTCCTTTGGCACTTGTGATAATCTTCCCCAGGCAGATGCAAGCAAGATGCCACAGACATCCTGGCAATCACTTCTGGGCATCCAGGTTAGAGTAAATGCTGGGTATGAGGGCAAGGAGTGGTGGGAGGTTATCACACCACAAGTCAACCACAGATACTGCTTAAGGATAATCTATCTTTGTGATCCTTCTGTTATATCTTCCACACAGGATTTAGATGACTCAGTTATTGTTTTGCCCAGCCTCTGTGAGGAAAAAAATGTCTAAATGTGCAGAGATGGGGAAAATGAGGTCTCTCACACTTGCATCTCACAACAAAATTTGGGGAACATCTGCCTTTGCACTGTTTTCCTCGGAAAAGAAAGCCCCATACTAAAAGTCAGTCATTTGACTAGCTTTAATTTGTAGGTAGGCACCTATTTTTCCATTTCAGCCAAAACACTATTGTGTTTGTTGCTAATGTCAGAGACTTCAGAACAGCCCTAATCAGCACCCTGTTGCACAGTCTAGTAAAACAGGGGTAAAGCAACAAGACAAGAACAGGAAGCCCTGATCTCCAGATGAGCTGCAGCGATTTCTGAGATGTTGGAGTTCAAGATCCTGCAAGGAGGAAGCAGGGCAAAAAGTAGGACTGCACCCCTGGATTTCAAGAGATCTAACTTTGAACTATTCAGGGACTTTATTGGAGGAATCCCCTGGAACATGGCCCTAGAGGGAAAGGGGGCACAGGAGACCTGGCTAATATTCATGTACCACTTCCTCCAAGCTCAGAAAGAAGCTGAGCAAGGAGGACTGGAGACCTGTGTGTATGGGCAAGGAGCTCTTGGGAAAACTTAAACAGAAGAAGAAAGCATACATGATGTGATAGAAGGGACAGACCGCTTGTGTGGAATATAGGAATATTGTCAGAGAGTGCAGCGATGCAATGAGGAAGCCTAAGACCTGGTTAGAATTAAATTTAGCAAGAGATAAATTTAAGAGATAAATTTAGGCTTCTTCAGATTCATCAGCACCAAAAGGAAGACTAGCAAAAATGTGTGTGTTGCTAAATGAGGTGGGTGCCTTGGTGAGGGCAAATACGGAGAGGGCAGAGTTACTGGATGTCTTCTTTGTTTCAGTCTTCACTGCTAAGGCTAGTCCTCACTCAATGCCAAGACAAGAAACAAGAGAAAAAATCTGGAGAGTGAAAAACTTTCCCCTATTTGAAGAGGATTGGGTTAGAGATTATTTAGGCAAGCTAGACACTTACAAATCTATGGGCCCTGATGGGATGCACCTGTCATTCCTAGGCCATCTTGAAGGTCTCTTCCAACCTTAATGATTATATGATGATTCAAAATAGTAGTATGTAAGCAATTACAGATGGCTAATTTCTTATATTAGGACTGAGTTTATGTATCTTAGTAATTTTCTGTTATTACAAGTAGCATTGTGAGGTAGGTACCATCCTATTCTTTATTATTATTATTTTGATTGCAAAACAGCAATTCTAGTATGTGGTAACTTCTGTGTGCACCAACCTGCTTACACCAGAAAGCACATGCACTAAGTGCCCATGGGAATTAGAGCTGAAGATACATCTTGCTTCTGTTCTTTTCCATAAAGGATAGAATGAAATTACCTCAAAACCAGTGTTAAAAATAAACCCAGGGCACAGGATGGGAGGTGGACAGCAGTCCCTGTGGCCGAGGGGCAGCCTTTCTCTCTGGCAAGCCAAATGGCCCAGGGGAGCTAGCCCCAGAAAAGGGGCCCTCAGCCCCTGCAACCCTCCTCCTTCTTCCACGTGAAGGCATCTTCCATGCTGCTCCCAACACAGCTGCCTTTGGCCACGCATGGGCCACACCAGGTTGTTGAGGTCACAGTGGCCTCCACTGCCCCACCTTTGCCCTATAAAACAGGACCCCTGCAGCTGGCCCACATTTGCTGAGCTTCTAGGCACTTTGACAGCCAACTTGTGTGGCAGCAAGGTGAGTGGCAGGCCTCCTCAGTGTGAGAGGACAGCAATGCAGTCCAAGGAAGCACCGAGAAGGAGTGTACCTAACAAGAATGAGAAATGTCGTGGGCAGAGGGGTAGCACCTGCATCACAACAGACACCAGTGCCCAAGGGACCTCTGGCACACAGCCCACAGACACTTACAGGCAGTACCAGTGGCACCACAACGACACGGGGAACAGGCCACCCCCTCAGCCATACAGCGACAGGGGGCTGGGGCCTTCCCATTGGCACAATGGTGGCAAGGGGTGAAGGCAGGAGCATCAGCTGGACAGCCGCGTGGAGCAGAGGAGTGCCTGTCATCTAGAACACAGTGTGGGACCCAGCCATGGCTGTAAAACAGATGGCAATGTCAAACCCAGGCATGGAAATGAACTGGACAGTAGCATGGGACCTAGGCATGGAACTGGGAGAGTCCCTGGTTTGGCACCCTGGCCTGAGAACATTCCAGATGGAAGGCATCCCATTTGAGCAGTTCCAGGCAAGGGTTGGCTTATCCTTCTGCCAAACGCCGTGGAGTCCATGGAGCCGGATCCACCAGAAGATATGGAGGAACCAATGGAATTGGATGCACCTCAGCCAGACCAGACCTCTGACTACTGCAGCATGTCTTCACTCTCTGCCATGCAAGCACACCAATAACATCACAGGAGTGCCTCGTGAGCTCCCTACTCATCGCACAGCCTTCATCCCAAGCATTAGCTCGGAGCCACCAAACACCATGGACATCCCACAGGTTCACCTGCAAGATGTCCCAGCGATAAAGAACTCTGTTGCCAATTCTCAAGGATTGCATGAGTGTCTCTACAACTACCTTAACAGAAGGTGTGGGGAGCCTCTTTGCACAGATAACTAATGATAGAACTAGAGGGAATGGCCTCATGTTGCACCAGAGAAGGTTTACGTTAGAAATTAGGAGACATTTCTTCTCAGAAAGAGTAGTTAGGCATTGGAACGGGTTGCCCGGGTAGGTGGTGGCATCACAGTCCCTGGAGTGTTTGTTCAAGGAAATGTTGGACCTGGTGCTTAGGGACATGGTTTAGTGGGTGATATTGGTAGTAAAGTGACGGTTGGACCAGATGATCTCAAAGGTCTCTTCCAAACTAAATGATTCTATGATTCTATTCAGGTGTGACTCCAGTAAGGGACTCAGACGGCACCAGACTGCCAGATTTTAGGTGTTTGGCTCAAGTGGAATCCAAAAGTGTAATTTATGGCCTCATGTACAGTGTGCTTTAGGTGTCCAAAACACGTTCCACTTAGATCTAGCTAATAGAAACTGTGAAAGCGAGCCTGTATCCAAAATTTAACCCTTGGGAACACAGGCACTCAAAAGAACCTTTTTGCAGACTTCTTCCGAGGACAGATATGCTTTCTTTGTGGGAACTAGGCCAGCCTTGCACTGTTTGGAGATGGTACCTATAGTTTGACCAACTATCAGCGGATACTTTCTCTCCACCAAGAGGTGGGACACCTGAATGGATATCCTCAGTCACGGAAGGCTCCCATTGGGGTTAAGCCCAGACCATGCAAAAGCAGTCTGCCTGGGGGAGCACCAAACCTGGGCTTCCACCCTCCTTCACAAGCTGGTTGTTGAAAAGAAAATTACCATCCGATAAATTAAGGCATCACAAGCTCATCTTGTGAGGGAGTCTTATTTTGTCAGTGTGTAATAAGTATCTCCAATACACAATGACATGAATATTAACCTTGAGGTGGCATAGATACAGAAATTATCTATTGCATGATTAGTCTAGGCAGGAACTCACAGTTTGGTTGTTTACCACAGGATACACTAGCCAGGTGCACAAGCAGAGCTGTCAATCAAATTAGTTGATCCAAACAGATCAGTATTATATGAATAGTTGAAATTATGGACCACCAGATAAGTTTGCTCCCCAGTCACTTCAAAAATTACCCATTTCTTATGTAAAACTTGTTAGTTACTCTTGTTAGTCTTTTGGAAGACATTAATCCAATAGTAAAACCTGAGTGAAAGCATGTGAACAGTCGATTCTCTTATCACAAGGACAAAGATGCAATCCTTATTTGTCAGATAACCTACAGTCTGCAAATACAAAATCTGTCCATGATGCAGTGGAAGCCACCGTGTTATCATATTCTTTGACTCAAGAACAATGTTTAACGCATCAGTTAGTTTCCTATTACATATGAACTGTATTCTGGCTATTTTTTAACTGTTCTTGATGAGCAAAATCCTGAAAAAGCACATTGAGGGAGTCGTTAAGCTAGGCTGAATTCCTACCCTTAGGTAGTAATTGCCTTCACAGTTCTGACATCCTTCTTCAGGTCCAGAGGTTAACTGAGGATCTGACTAGCTTCTTATAAATCTGTGGGGACAAATCCTCTCCAATGGCTCTTTCACTGGGATGCGTCCATGAATCAAGCCATCAGGATCTTCCCATTATCATAGGGACTGAATGGAATGTCATTCAATTCAGTGGTGAGCAAGCACCACTGTGGCAGAAGGTGCTGAAAGAGTCCTTTATCTCAGAATGAATTAGCACTAGGCAAGGAAGTTAGGGATTGCAATTGTCAGTTTAAACTGTAGCATAATTTTCATTTAATATGAAAGCTTTCAAACCATACATCCTGTAACCTTTTGTAAAAAAGCAAGACCTGACTGTCATACTGGGTGCATGGATATGTCTCTCAGTAATATCAGAAATTATTAGAAAGTGTGAAAGAACAGCTTGAGCTAAGAAAAAATGTATTAGGGTAGAGGGTAGAGTGATCAGATTTCTGTATTTCTGTAGTATCAACATGAAGATCAAGGTCAGAATACTGAGCCAAACATCCTCAGCTATCTTTTAATATCTTTTAACACAAGTTTTTTGTGTGTGTGTGTGTGGTTTTTTTTTTGTTTTGTTTTTTTAACTTGTAGCACTGCCATAACAAAACAGATGCTAGAAATTCTCACTCCAAAACTCTTTGCTTTTCATCCAGTTTTAAAGCCGTGGTGACATTCCAAGTTAAACTCACAATGGAGAAAGAAATATGCTGGTGTTTTCATTGTAATATGAATTTTCCATTGAAAATGTGGTTGAATTAGCAGTTCATTTTTTAACTATTACTTTAATTTGTTCTTTGTGGTCAATTGTGTGGGTTTTTTTTGTTGTTTTTTTTTTTTTCTTTCTATAAAAATCATGCCTCAGTCCTATGCCTTTTGAGACATCTCCACATAAAATGCCTTACAGGGTAGGGAATTGTCTAATTATATGTCTGTAAAGTGGCTAGAGAGCTTCATTTGTGTGGAGTAAAACAAATAAGAGAAAATGTGGAGGAATGTGCTGCTGAATGAATGTGGGCATACCAATCTTGTTCCCATACATGGGCAATAATATTAAGGTGTTGGGAGTGACTCTGAGTCTAGACATCCATTAAAGGTTTTGTATTTTCAATCCCTCTTTTAACTTGTGCCTGGAGTAACTGATGTATGTGTTCACACACCCGGGCATAAAAAAACAAGGCAGGAAGAAACTTTTTTTTCTTTTTACCCTTTTTAGCACATGGAAAGTAAAAAGGATTTAGAGATCTTTAGTTAAAAAATGTTTATGCTTTTTTTACCTCCCATATGCAATGCCTAAGGGATTCTCCTGTCTGGATCAGTGGTGGGCTTTCAGAACCTGAGATACAGAAAACCCTTAGGATTATTTTAAATTGTGTAACATTTTCCAGGAGGTAATTTGTAAGGAATTCAAGGCCGGTAGGTCTTCTTTATCTGGACAATCAATGCAGAGCTGTAATCTCAATGCCAGTATCAGCCACCATGTGAGAAGGATAAATACAGCTCATGATTCCTGACAAATTTTACCTGTTTGTTCCTATCTTTTATGTACATTAGAAACTAAGAGTGTTAAGCCATAGCATACCAGAGGGAGGGGAAGGTGGCTGTAGGAAACACAGGGAGGCATAGTTCCCCATCTTGAAGCTAAATAAGAAAGAAGTGAATCTGGCTCAGTGAAAAGATGTGTACTGTGAAAAGGAGGAGGAAGGGCTCTGGGTAGTAAAGATGTTTTTTCCCTCTGCTCACACTAATAGTCATCTATCTCCAAAGAAGAACTATTGGACAGAAGCTGCAGTTGGGCTCCTTCCAACCTGCCATATCTCAAGATATGGATACTCTATGCACATTCTATGCCAAGGCAATATGAAGAAATCTCAGGTGCCATGTGCAGACCCAATAAAATAAAAATTTCAGTTACATTTCATGAAGTGGATGCTACTCAGGATCATCAGCAGCTGTTTGATCCTCAGAGTAAAAGCACAGGCCAGCAAACCTTAAAAGCCCAATGTTCTTTCCTTAGGAGATGCTTTCCCCAGGCTGTGGAACTTTGTGCTCTTTGACAAGGTCCAAGGTAACTAATGAAACAAGACATTTTAGTGATGGCTGCATAAAGTTGCCTGGCTTTTCTATTTTCCTGCCTAAGGCAGCACCAGAGGGGTCCCAGGTAAAGTCACCTGGGTGGTTTGACTGGCCATTTTCACAGATTTGGTCCTTTTTCTCTTCCACTTACCATCTATTTTATAGACAGCTAAAGTTCCCTGCAGTCTACAGTACTGCTCTGGGAGATTTCTTCTTTCAGGTTACACTTGTGTACTCTCCGTAAGCTTTCCTTAACGTGACTGTGCTGGAGTTTTTAAAATATTCTTAAATTCAGTTTGTGATTACAAGCTATTTGCCCTTTCTCAGTGTGCAATTGCCAAAGAGTGTGAAGGAAGAACCTTCTAAGGGCCTGACTACACTTGTACCATACCTGAGCACACAAACCGATTGTTAGAAGCCTGGTACTAATAATTTACCGTATAGGTACAGAAAAGTTTTTCAGCCAGGCCTGATATATCATGTAAACTGGAAAAAAAATAAAATAAAAATAAAAACAGAACAGTGTTCTTGCATAATAAGAAAGTACAATAATTCATGAAGTAAAAAACATCATTGACAGGTTAAAAATAAACTTAGTGAGACAGACATCTGCTACCTCTTCTACCATCCATTCTAAGGGGTGAGTTTCTGTATTTATAACTGTATGTATAGATATATATGGCACCAACAAAATACAGTCTATTTTGCCTTTAGAAACATAATCCGTCTTCCATTCTAATACATTTTAACAGACCCTAAGTCCATTGTATCTTAATCTAAATTCCGTCTGTATCAAAATAGGCATTGATATCAACAAAGTCAAATAACCTTGATTTGTGACATGTTGTGCTTATTACTTTTTACTCCTGAATGACAATCAGAAGTACTTCTGTACTCAGGAGCCTCCTTTTAGTTTCTGTCAGTTCCTTCTTAATAGTATGATTTTCATGACTTTTCTTCTGAAGGGAATCATTAATTTCTGGGCCTGTTCATCTGTATTTCCTACCAAGGAATCCTCCTCTGGCCCCTGTAGTCCATAGCTTCATCTCACATCCCTCTCTTTTAGTTTTCCCCCAGGGAAGCTGAATTTAATACAGGTTCTGTTCTATTTTAGTGTAACTCACTCAATATGAATGATCATTTATACTGTGCCCTCTTGACTGGTGATTTTTACATTCTTTGACTGCAAATAAGCACAATTGCATTCATGGATCAGTGAGTCAACCTAGTCCAGCCAAAGGAGTTTCCTGTAGAAAAAAAAAAAAAAAATGTTCCAAGAAGAGCCGTAGACTTTCAACCAGTTGAAATACTGATTCAGCATCAAACTTGAGCAAGTCCCTGAGAAGGTGAAGTAGAGAGGGAGGTGCTAGTCTTTTTGCTCCCTGGTCACTAATGACAGGATACGTGGGAATGGCACAGAGCTGCACCAGGGGAGGCTCAGACTACACATTAGGTAACATATCTTTATTGTGAGGGGGAAGTATTTCTTTCCTGTGAGTGCATTAGGAAGCACTGGAACAAGCTTCCTAGCAAGGTGGTTGATGTCCCATGTCTGTCAATGTTCAAGAGGCATTTGGACAATAACCTCAATAACATGCTTAAACTTTAGGTTAGCCCTGAAATGGTTAGGCAATTGGACTCGATGGTCTTTGAAGGTCCCTTTCAACTGACCTATTCTATCTCTATTGTTATTTCTCTGTGCTGTCTCTAAAGACTCGAGGCTGCCCTGCACAAACCCTGTGTACTCCTAGTGATCTTTGTATGAAAAAAGCTAGCAGGGTTTAAAGAGAGGCACTTGAAGCCCTTCTTCCCCTGGTGTTAGCAACCTGCTCCAATAATCTTCAAAAGCCCTTTATTTTCTTTATGTTAAAAAAAATAAAAAAGTAAATCTTGTCATGCCAGTGAATTAACATATCCTGCTTCTTCTCACTGCTGCATGAGAGAAAGATGGCCATGTATCCACTACCACTGGAGATTTTTTCCTTCCCCACCTTTTAGCATGGATAGTGCTGAGCACTTTCAAGAGACTCAGCTCACCTGACTCTTCTCTAGTCCTGTATGACAGTATTGCCTTTGCTAGTCACAGGCTATAAGCTGTATTGAGTATCTCCTTCTGTAACAACTAAATATGGGCTAGTAACGATTAGTTTCTTAGGCCTTCAATAAATTTGTGATTTTATTTCTACATAAAGTATGCTTTCCTTTTGCCATAAGCAAGATTTTAAGGGAAGCTTTGTCAGCTTTGTAGGTCTGAGTCTTTTACTTCCAGCAAAGACTTCAAGTCAAAGTGGAATGAGAGCTACAAATGTAGATGTGTTTCATGGGTGCCAAAAGACTGTATTAATAAATACATGCTCAAACCAGGTTTGCTTTTCCTAGAAGAGGCCCAAGTGGCTAGGTCAGAGGCTACACACAGTGGGTGGCAGGGTGCAGCTCCAACACTGAGTCATAGACCCATGCACAGGACTGCATGGGCACCACCAGGCCAGGTTGCTCACACCAGCAGCAAGCAGGAATTAAGAAGAGACACTGTGTTATGGGAAAGGGAAGTCCACAAAAGGCCACAGCTGGACAGTGAAGGACTTATTTTGGTTGAACTTTCTATCCTTCGTGTACCCGGAATTGCACCAGAGTAGGCTGCACAAGCAGAAAGGCCAAACAGGAACAGATAAAGAGCATTAAATTGTCCATGCTATGGACCTGGCTATCCCTACCAATACTGTCAGGGAGCTAGACTTCAAACTAGCCTTAGTATGGGCCCATGGAGCAAGTGCCATAAGACTCCTGTAAAAGTAGAGCAAACAACTGCCTTCAGCAGCACTCTCCTGAACTGATCTAAAATGCCAGTATGGGTGATGGCACCCCCTGACTAGTCCTTTAGCACCATGACCATTTTTCTAAGAGAATTACCTTTCTGAACTACTCCTGGGGCAATCTCTGTGCTTTGTCTTGCTTGCTGCCCTTTGACGTTGCAGTCCCATTTGTTCAGCTGCCTGCCTTCTATAGTATCCAACTCTTAACCTATGTACACAGGCTCCCAGGGCCATTATCCAGCTATTCCAACCATTGCACTGGAAATGGCTGAATATCAGTGATTCCTTCTTTGTTTAGAAACTGAGAGTCAGTGGTTTGATTTATAACAATAAATGACTACAAAGGGCAAACAGCATCCAGTTTTCAATCAGATGAGTATATGCAGCATTTTGGCAAGCAGTAAACATAAAATTCTTATGCTTTGCCAAAGTTTAAAATGTATCAAGCCATATCTGTGTTACGTGATTGGAATAATGCATGCATTTTAAAACTCTGCATTGAGTTAATAGTCAGTATTTTAATCTTGAAGACTGATTGAGGAAGAGGTTGTGTTTAAATTCCAAAAAAGTTAAAATTCAAATCCTGAGTCTGAGGAGAAATCAACGTCAAACTTTCTGGATAGAGTGCTTACTGGTGAGTCTTACAAGCAATGGGGAAATTAAAATACAAGCCCAAAAAAGTGTCTCAGGAAGCAAATGAATTGAGGTGTCATTTCAGACAGAAATCTCTAGTCTACAGAGAGGCAGAAAGCCAAAACTAAGTACTTTTATAACATTAAAAAAATCAGTCTACTAGTGATTTGTGATTAACTAACTGAGCACTGAGGCATAAGAACTCAGCAAAAAATGTTCAGTTACAAAACAGCTAACTGTTGGCACGGTTATTTTCATTTCCACAAAACTACTGGATAGCAATGATAATTATTTGCTGCATAAAGTACTGTATAAGCTTCAGCAAATTTACCCTCACAGCTCCAATGGCCAGTGTGGCAATAGACAGTTAAAGGCTGGGCAACCAAACCTGCCCAAGTCCCTTGTTGGTGTCACGTCCCCTCACACAGCCAGACCACAGAAGGATTTGTGACTGGCCCCAGGAACTTCTGATTCTCAAACTTGTCCTCAGATAGACAGCCAACCCCCTGTCTGAAATAAATCTTGCTGACTTGTATTCCCATTTATTTCTCTGTGTGTTCTGGTCATTGAAGAAACCAAAGCTTTCAGTTTGTACAATTCAGTGGTAAATGTACTAGTGGTGGTGCTGAAATCATTTTGCTGACATTTAGCACTTACTTCAATAACTTCTTTCATAGCCTGTGGAAGAACTTACCTCTACATTTTTCCTCACTGCTTCTTTTTCTAACTCATATACCCTCATTCCTTTTTTCAAAGGCATGGCCAGACAGGCCCCACTACACAGATATTGTGACTATGCTTCAGACCTGGTTCTTCACCAGGTTATTTCCAATTGTCCTTCATGTTATAGCAAATCAGTTGTACACTTGTCATCAAAAAAAGCAGAGCAAATACAGTTATTCTTGTCTTGAATCTGTAAGATTCCTACCATGCTCATGTCAGAACTATTTGAATGCCTTCATGGAGATATTTTGCATATGTATAGTTTATCCATAGTTTTTCTGAAGGCATGATAAGGAGAGCTCTAAAGTGACACTTAGTTGAATCTTTAATATAACAAGTCAATCAACAAATATTAGAGAAAAAAAGGTTGTAAAGACCTTTTTTGAGAGGATCCATGCTCTTCTCAGTTAATCAAGCTTTACACACCAAAGAAAACACACAGAAATTGGTCTAAGCCAGAATGTGCCAAGGAATGCTATATCTCATCCCAAGACTTTTATAAGGCCAGATATATTTACTTGGAAGACATTCTGTGATTTGCTGGGATGTGGCCATTAATTAAGTTTTGTTTCATAAATACTTCTTTAATTTATTGGCCTTCAGTTTAATACTGGCTCCAAGATAATGTACTGAGGAGACTTTTATACATAAAAATTCTGGATAAAAGAAAAAAAAAGAAAAAGGAAATCATATTTTCATATTCTGAAATCATATTTCAGAACAGGAGGTATGCTACTAAAAAGTTTGGGGGGAGAGGGGGGAATGATGTCTGCTTTTTTCTTTTTTATTCTTCACAGAAACTACAGTTTTCACTTTAAACATAGTGGCTTCTCTTCCACCAAGCAGTATTTTTAATTATTTACCACAGAAAGTGCTACAGGTCATAACAAAGATTGAGGTCTAAGCATCTTTATCATTCATCAGGAAAACTGGTTGGTAATTTTCTGACAACATTATTTCTGTGGCAAAAGTTTAAATTTCCTAGTGTTTTCCAATTTTCCAGTGGACCATCCCAAATGAAATGTTTCATTGTGGGTGACCTTGAGCTATTGGCTACAAAAGGAGCTCCTTCTTGGCAGCCACATACTGTCTGGAGCCCAGTATGAGAGGGGTGCAGTAGGAAGGCCTGTGGAATCAAGGAATTCACAAGTGAGATGAGCAGGGAAACAGCCCACTTGTGAATGCCAACAGGGCTTAGCCATGGGATAAGTACGCAGACCTGTCAAGACTTCTCGAGATCTTAAAGTAGCACGGGAGTATTTATGTAAGAAATGACAGTTTTTCTAAGAGTGGTCTTCAATTTCCCAAATGACATTGGGAAGGAAATGGACTCTTCCCAAAGGGTCTTTGGGAAAACCTTCAGTTCGCTGTACTTGTCTTGCTGTATGACTCCAGCTCTGAGTGACTGGTCTGTTCTCCTGTACAACCACTGGTATCAAAGCAGAAAGCAGTTTTCCAGTTTTTTAGTCCATTCTCTTACTTACTAGCCCATGTCTCATTTACTTATTTCTCCCATTCTTACACAAAACAGGGAGCTACACTTATGTTTGTACATAAAAAGCATGAGAGACAGAAGTCTCAGTTACTACTCAGAGAAGTGAAAGCTCCATCTTTGCTTTCTTTCAAGGTTTCTGAGTCATGTCTCAACCTGAGGACTACAGAGGTCGGTGTCCAGTCCTGATCCAATACAAAGAATGATGCATGGAAGAGTTAACAAAATTGCGCCTTTTCCCTGATGATTCAGATTAATTCTTAACACGGTTTTCAAAAAAAGGGTTTAAATTTAGTCATATTAATAATTGTTGTAATTTTCAAAACAATTGCCTCTTGTCATGTCTTCACAGATATCTTTCCCCAGGATGGTTCTATTAAAGAAACGTTTCTTACGTGTGCAAGAGCCACTCAATGGACCATGCTAGAACAAGCAGAATTTTCCTACAGGTTTTTTTTTTTTTTTTTTTTTTTTTAATTCCAACACTTTCCCACCCCATTCACAGTATGAGTTTCCTTCTGGTGTGAGAACAGACCCTGCAATGGCAGAAAGCAAGACCTTTTCAGAACTTTGGGATGTCTTAGGATTCATCAGTGTCTTTCTTGTCTGTAAGCTGTCAACAACACTGCTTTCAATTTTGCTATGTGACCCATGTTTTCCTACATTTTGAACAGCACAGCGAAAGTGTGACAAGTCACAGTCTGCAGTATTATGTTATCAGTAGTCTACTGTGTATAATTACTATGATTCTGTATGTTTTAGTCAAAGATTATCTTTGTCTATCTATAGGCAATAGATAATTCTGCCTCTATGCTAGTTCTACATTTATAAAAATACCACAGGAGTCACTCAGATTTTTATTATTTTTATTTTTTTTACTTTGCTGAATAACAGAGACTAGAAATGGTAAAAATATATACCTGTTCCATGTCCTTGTCAACTCAAGAGGGATAATAGCAACACACTCAATAATATCCAAGTTAATTTTATAATACCCATTATTAAAACATAATCCACATTCATAGCATCTCAATAACATCCAAAGAAATACCCTTCCTTTTCAAAGCCTTTCCCTTGTGAAGCTATAGATAGGCAAGCAGACCCTCCTACCTCCGTGCTTTCTTTACAGGCACCTTAAACTTTGCTGTAGCTCCTTATGCATCTTGCAGCCAACCCAGGCAATTTGATGCCCCTTGCTGACTGTAGGCTCCAGACTTTGCAAGAAGCTACACCCTCTCCCTGTCACTGCCCATAACTCTGCTGGTCAAGGTCCTTACACCTTTCCTCACAAACTGGTTATTAGAACTTGGTCTCTATTCTCTGGAAACCAGTATTTGATGAGGTAGCCTTGCTGCATACAAGGTAAGCTAGGTGGAGTTATTTTTCCCCCTATGTAACAGCATTTAAAGGCTTCCCTGCATGAGGCTTGCAGCGTTTATGCCATCTTCTGGATGTTCAGTGAATCAGATTTATCCCAGAGCGTGTCTGGCAGTTGCATGTTCTGATGAATAAATATGTCAATCTCTTTAACAAATGCTTGTATTTCCCCAAATCAGTAAGGAACAGATTAATGATATTAGGAGGGGGACAAGATTTTAGGACTAGGGTCATGTCTTCAGAGGTGTTTCTGTTTACTGTCTGCATACTAGACAAAGTGTTTGTTCTACTGCTCTGTGGACTCCCACTGCTATGCTGAATTTATGTTACTGAATTTAGCAAAAATTTTCTCATCAATAGGGAAGCTCCCTTCCCTGATTTAAGCATTTATTAAGTGCTTTTTTTTTTAATGAACTGAACACCTGTTGAGAGTTTTTGTCACTTCCCCCCCCACACACACACCAAAAATGCTCAAGTAATACTTTTCAGTTTTTTCTCACCCCTTTTATCTGGGTTGCATGCCACAATTTCATCAAAACTTATAGCCAGCCTTCTCTCAATGGTTTTAGAAAAATTGCATCAGAATGATGCAGAATTTGTGATTTTCCTAGGTGGTGAAGGATCAATCTCACTTTCCTTATTCTTCTACCATTATTAATATATAAATTGAAATTAGAGTAAGTTTGTAATTTTCTTTGATGAGAACTTGTTAGAATTCTTCAATAGTCCCTCCCACATGGAGCCCAGAATTAGTGAGGATATAATAATTTAAACAAACTAATAATTTATTGCATATTTTTAAAGTATGTTGTTAGCAACATACTTAAATGACTTGCTAAATCACAGCCTGGAGAGTGAAAACTCAGGGTGATAATTTCAGCTTTAGACAGAGGGACAATGAATAATACTTATTACTTATGGTTTCCACTTAATCTTCATTGTTTAAAGAAGTGCAAATAATTCATTGGAAAAAAAAAAAAATATGGAGAAACAGTAGGCTATTTAATTATTTTAAATGTTGCTTTTAACAAGTGGGCAAATCTGGATTAATCAGTAAGGCCATGAGGTTGTGCTCCTGCAAAATAACATATTGATTTAAAAGTCAAATAACATTTTTAAGATATATATAGAGAGAGAAATTAATATGAATATTACATTTACTCCAAAGTGAGACTTCTTATGACAGTCAACTATCTCAGATATTAAAAAATACACATATAAAGAAATAAAGTTTTCATTACCAGAAAACTTTTAAAGTAACTTAGTGTTGAATGGTACTTTCATAGATGAATGATTATTACAACCAGTTGAAAAAGAAAAAACAAACTGTCTTTAATTTTCATTGTCACTCAATTGTAGATTCACATTATGTCCAGGAATGAAATGTTGAAGTTTCTCCATAAGAGTTATGCTTTTTTCCACATCATTGGAAACAGAGGGCATTGAGATGTTACATTTTTATCATATTATGTAGATGAAAGTGTTCAGGCAATGTATCAGAGAAAATGAATGTCTGAATTTCTAGGTACTTAAACAACCAGAACACCTTTGAAATCTTGTCGACTTTACAAATGGTGGAAAATACTAGCCTCATACACCAATGCAGGGGTTGTGTGAACTCAATTGATTTCTTAGGATCTCCTGTCCTGAGAACAGAAGAACGCAAGCAGGGCTTTGGGACCACTGAAATAGAGACTAGGGGCATGGTTTTGGCAAGTTTTATGTGTACACCCTCAGTTATTACCTTCCTTCTTCTGCTGCTTCTATATTCACAGTGGTTTCTCCTTAAACACACATTTCAGTTTCACTTTCTTGTTGAACAAATTCCAGAAATGAGATAGATTTGTATTCCATCTCACATTCACCTGGAAAGAATCAGATTCCTATATCCTACTTATTCTACTCTACAGATGAAGGTAAAGATGCAGACATTAAAAGCTCCTGACCCAAATCCTGGATCTGAAAAGCAAGGGTGGACAAATGTAAACCTCAGGACACTAAGCTCCTGATGATAAGCTCACTGTTTCTCAAGCAAAAGCCCAAATGTTCCCTCCAAAGAGCAGTCTGATGGCAGGCTGACCCCTAAGATTAATACATTGTGCCTTTTATTAAGGAGCTTGTCCAATGTGATATAAATCTGGAGTAAAGAATTTAGAAATTCTGGCTGTCCTTCCCAGCATGTGCTGCTCCAACCATGCTACAACCCCTCTTAGACCAACTCCTGATTAAATCTCACAGTATTAGGACCATAACAAAGTATTTTGCATGAGGTACATAAGCTACAAACAAGGGAGCTTGCTAAAATAAGGCATATAACTTATTTAGTATATTTGCCAGCACTGGGGACAGCTGGTTGAAGCTATCAGATATAACTAACAGATAGGAAGATAAGTAACAGAAGTCTAAAGATTATGCGAAAATTTAAATGAAACAATGTGACTGCAGCATGTGTTTTCAGGATTTCAAGACACTTGAGAAATTCCAATTTAGCTATCTGGAAACAGTAGAAGTAGAGAACAAATAAAGATTAAGGCCATCATTTCTGAAGCATCTGCTTCTTTTTATGGTATCATTTGTTTTAGAGCTCACCTATGTGTTCACATGCCAGGAAATGAGACTAAAAAGTAGAATTCAACACAACATACACCTAGTTTGCATAGGTGCTAATCATCAAGTCTTCATTTACAGAATAGAGCACAGACAGGAGGAACATTTTGAAAAGGTGGATCATTTAGATGTATCAGCATCCTAACAGAGTGTAAGCAACAAGAGCTAATAATTTCTCCTCTCAGTCCATATCATGCTGAGATTTATGGTACCTAAAATATCCTTCTAACAGCATAAATTGGTGACCTGGGCTCTTCCAGAGGCAATGCGGACAGAGAACTCCAGGGGGAAACCCACTCCACCTAATTTAGTGATCTAAATGGAGAAGGAGAAAGACATAGCTGATGATTCATAGTAAAAGAAAATAAATAAACCACACCTGATTATACCTCTTAAAAGAATGCTAATCCCTGTGCTAATCCCCATCTCTGAATTACAAAATATCTTTACCTAAGGTGAAACAGGCACTGTTAGTAATTCAACATTCTGTTTCATGTTGCTCTAAGATTAATCTATTTCCCTCCAAAATGAGTCATAAGCTTCTGGAAGGAAGACTGTAAACAAGACCATTCAATATTCAACCTTCTACATTGTTCTGTAAAGAACCATCTCTAATCTAATGATCTGGTCCAGCATATTTATGGTGCTACTCCCAAATCCACTTGTATTGCCAAAAGATTATTTCTGTCTATGTAATGGGGCTGTCTTTTATTTGCTGCTTATTCATTACTTCTGAAGTAATTGATGCTAAACCCATAGATGTTTGGATGAAAGCTCTGATAGATTTGCTCTAGGTTTGCAAACAAGTGTTATAATCCCCTGAATATCTATGTATTTTCAGTCTGTGTTAAAAAGCTGTACAGCTAACTGAAATATGTTATACAGCAAAGGCCCATGTTTTTACGATGCAAGCATTAGACATCCATCTGGTCACAGTTGTCTAAACAAAGAGAATCAAGTATTCTCTTTAAATTCCCACACTAAGGGCTTGGTCTAGTGAAGAGGTAGGCATGTCTTCACAGGTGCTGTGGTCAAATAAATCACATGCAATGCTGAAAAACGGGCTTGACCCAGTTTAATCTTTCTTTTGGCTTCCAATGCCCAGAGCACTAACAACCCATGGGAGAAAGAAGAAAATAAATATATGTGATTGGGAAGCAGGGTGCTGGGTTTAGAAAGGTTTATACTTGTGTCTGGTTAACCACAGAGATCAAAGTTACATTGAGCAGCTACTGCTTTCTAAGAAACCAAAGTACATGAAGGGGTATCATGCATTATTGCAAAGGGAAGGTTTGGGCACTATGCTGCAAGACGGCTCCTGACTCATGTTCGTCATTGCTCTGTTCCTCAGGGAACAGTTTCTATTGAGGCATAGTTACCTCACCTCTGGTTGGTAGAGTCAGATGCCTGCTTTATGTCAAAATAAACCGGGCAAAGTGAATTCACCAAACACAGAACATGATTAGTTTCAAGCTGCCTTGGTAAATCAAGACTTATTCATCTTTACATATGGATCCATGATCCATTTATGGAACCATGTGATGTATGGTTCTACACAGAGCAGGTTTGCTCAAAAAATTTTTATTAGTAGTTTATTAGTAGCAATCCAGCATCTATAAAAAGAACATGGCCAGTAATCTAAATAAAATACACCAGACAGATTTGATATTGTAGAAGGGGTTGTGAGAAGACATAAAAATGTAATAGGAGTGACACTCAAGGTGGATTCAAAGGGATTGTTTTCAACCTCATGTGTAGCCTGAACTTCTAGTATAATTTCCTTACAATTATAATGATTTATAATTACCTTTCAATTAAAGATGAAATTCTAGCTAGCAAGCTGCTGTAAAGGGAAATGAATTTTATATGCTGTAGCACACAGACTATTTGACAGTTCATTATAGGTAAGTATAGACAGAGCTATACCCAACTCACCTTAGCAGCTTCCAATGTATTTCCCTCTGAGATTTGCAAATCTGGCTAGCTGGCCAGACATGCTGTAATAGCTATATTGTATTTAAAACAGCTGTCCCTCCTCATTACCCAGCACCAACAGAATAATTAATCACCTGGATCTGCTGAGCTGTTGGATGTACAGTTCCCAGCTTAAGTTTCCATTGGTTTACTAGAATTTGGAAAAAGCAACAACAAAACCGGGAGTCTGCTGTTCTTACCAGGAGCAGACTTCTATGCAATAATAAAAAGGGTGGCGTATTTTATCATTAAATGTTTATAATTCATCATACAGATATACATACAGAGGTGAGGTTTTATTAAGAACTTCAGCTACTGGGTATGATCTAGAGAAGTTCCTGTTTAGAAGCTACAGGGCTGAGGTTCCTGAGGACTTCTGGTAGGAAGAGGGTCTTAAAGCACTGCTATTCCATTTCTGTCATAGTAAACACTACCTGAAATGACACATGGTATGCAGAACAGGGAAAGGAAAGTGGCATCTGGACCTCCCAATATCCCCCTCTGCTCTGCTTCCTTGGTAGCAGTCAAACAAATGAAGTATTCCTATTATTTTTATTCTAAAAGCTAGCCACTGATTTCTGTTTCTATAGGAAGCACAAAAGTCTGTGTAATCTTGTGGAGTTGAAAGATTCATATTTTGTTAAATTACCTTTTTCTCTTACCTTTTTAGTCAAATCATCTAGAGGCAGAAGAACCCATCATTTCCACAAATACTCCCTCCTTCTGCACTGACCTGTAGCTGGAGGATAAGGGTATTCTTTGCATCCATTCTTAAGAATTTACACAGAACTACACAGGCACAAGGACATGCATATAATATATATCTTTTATGCACAAATACACTCTGCAGTGACCAGAAAGGACACAGAAGTATCAACAGGACCATTTGCATGTCCCAGTATACTTATTTCTCATTGCAGTATGACAGAGGTCACAATATGGCCCAGAAGTGGCCCTATACAATGCCAGCACATGTTGATGCAGTTCCATGGCTTTGTACACAGCTATATGAAATAGAGGCTTGAAAAATTGCCATACCACAGATGAGGAACTAATACTGTTTCTTTCCATACTGAACTATACCTGTGCAGTTGTACTGCAACTGACTAGGACAGTAAGGGCTAACCAGATGGGGAAATTAAAGAATCAACGGACTCCATCAGCCACACATCTGTATGCAGACAGCACTGTTCAGATTTAAAAATATAAGTTAGTTATATTTTTATAACTAAGTGGCATTTTATAAGTGGCATTTTTTAAATGCCACTTTGAAGCTAGTGGCATTTATCAACAGTACTCTGATAACGCTCTTATCAAACCTGACTCAAGTGAAGTAAAACTTACAATCATTTTCAATAGTCTCATATTCCTCCTCCCCCTGAACTCCCTGCTCATTACAAATTGCTTTTCTACCTGATAAATAAGATCAATTGACTGTGCTCTTTTCTCAGTGTATTTATGTACTTGAAGAAGACCGAGAATAAAAATATTATGTGAACCACCTAGCTGCTGTTTTGCTTACTGCTCCAGGCTTGACAGGATCTGAACTGCTGTTGGAATCACTGACAGAGTTCTTGTCAGAGAGGAAAGGTTACTTATATCAAAGCAAAAGCAGTAAGTTAAGACAATTTACCCAGAGTGCTTGGATAGCACTGTTTACCTCTAGGATAAAGTTTCAAAGCCAACTTATAAGAATGAGCTCTGAGACAGAGAAAAGGATTGGGTAGGTCTTGAAGTTTATATAAGCCATGGAAATGACTGGAAAACAAGTCTTAGCTAATCAGTAATGGGTATGAGAATGGAGGGGACACTAGTTAGTGAAAAACTTTAGTCTGTTGGCTTTATCATGGACAGCAGCAGCAAAACATGTGATGCTGAACCCTCCCATCTTCCTGAAAATTTCAGCATCCTTGTGCAGCTTTTTGTTCAACATAGTCTGCTTTGACAGAGTTCACCAGTGTCTTATGGATATTACTATTACTACTAGTTTGCTCTTAGAGTCTTTTGCTGAGAGTTCAAAGCAACGGCTCATAGCAGACTTTGCACCGAATTATACGTTATATATACACATGACTTAGGTTGCAGAACATTTTGGCTAACCACCGTCTTGCAATGAGGTATTTAATTTATGTTCAGCAGAGATCTGGAGCACCATATTTAACACCAACACTCTTTACTGACCCCATGGGGCAGCAATCCACTTGCCTTAGGAGCTGTGGCTTTACAGTGCTAGGACTGTTCTGGTATAAACAGCAAAGGATGACTTTTGCAAAATATCTTTAGAACAGAAGGCACTCCAATGAGTTGGGCAGCACCATATATTCAACTGCAGGGAAAATGAGACAGTTTGTCACCCTGAGAATATAAGGACTTGGTTCTGTAACAACAAGAACAAATAGCCATCTTATAGACATAAAATGTCTTCAATGTTTTTAATTTTTTATTCCAACAGATGGGATCTATAACCCTGGTTTTAGTATCAAGACCCTCCCTACAGCGTGCAAGAAGACAGAGTCCTGCTGAAATGGCCAGTTTCTGTTGTAATGGCCTCAAAAAGGATGTGTCATGGGACCCCTAGCTACAGCACAAGGAGCCTGGTTAACTCCCTCCTGCATAAAATAGCAGAGCCAGGCTAGTTTCCCCATATCCAGGTTTTTCAGCAACTCAAGTCAGCACATTTAATCTTCTGGCGGACAAAATGATCAGGCTGTGATGATAATAAGAAAAGCTGCTCTAGCACTGCTTTGGGACCAGGCACTCAAGTAGCTATTTATAGATGAGAGAACAGCAACAGGGAAAAGGAAGGAAAAATGGAACTGGCTGAACGTGTGAGCGACATTTTTCATTTTTAAATTATACATCTGCAAAGTGATCTCAGGAGCTAGCAACTCACATTCTGTTCTCCAGACATCTGATTTCATCAAGAATTTTTAGGGATGTTATAATCCCTTTGTTCACAGTTGTGGATCAAGAAAAATGGTTAGATATATACACAGTGCTCTGGATCTTCCAAGCCCTCATGACCACTGGTGCAATGACTCTTGCCATAGTCTTTCAGTGTAGGAAGCAAACATTGTCCCTTTTCAAGGATTAAGAATCACATGGAGTCCTGTCCTCAAAACCAGCTCTCACATTTCAGGTCTCCCAGGTCCCAGTGAGGTTCCTATAAGTAATTTAGAGCAAATCTGTTTGTTTGTTTGTTTGTTTTCTAAACTGCAGATGATGAAGCAGCTTCCTAGAGAGCTATTTGGAGTGGGAATTGCTGAGGGAACAAGTGAACTGCAGGGCAATTTGCTCTAGCAAAGACCTAGACTAGAGCCACCCTAGTGGGTCCTGCTCTCTCATCTGACTCCTCCAACACCTCTGCTACCCCTTGGATATATTCCCTTCTGCATCTGGACCAGTGCAAAACAATGAGGAGCTATATCGCCTGTGTTCAGTTAATTCTCTGGGGCTTAGTATGGTTGTGCAGGCATCAATTCATCAGCTGTTAATGTGTTTCACTTGAGAGGAGAGGAGAGGAGAGGAGAGGAGAGGAGAGGAGAGGAGAGGAGAGGAGAGGAGAGGAGAGGAGAGGAGAGGAGAGGAGAGGAGAGGAGAGGAGAGGAGAGGAGAGGAGAGGAGAGGAGAGGAGAGGAGAGGAGAGGAGAGGAGAGGAGAGGAGAGGAGAGGAGAGGAGAGGAGAGGAGAGGAGAGGAGAGGAGAGGAGAGGAGAGAGGGTGAGAATGATGCCTTGTAGCTGAGGCTGGACTTCCCTGGGACTTGTAAAAAGAGGATTCCCTTCTCCACCCCAGGTTTCGAGCACCCTGTGTATGACTGGTGTGAGATACAGCTGTCAGCAGCTGCACCAAGTGCAGGAGTGAAGAAAAACACTATTTTTTCACCCGCCGCATTGAATGTTTTGGCATTTGGGTGCCTAATCCAGTGTCCCTGTATGTCCCCTTCCCAAGGATGTGTATGGCACTGGGGTATAGCCCTCTGCAGCTCCCGACTGCAGAGCAAAGGGGACGGCAACTGCCCGCAATATTGTGCGGTGCCAGCACCGTCTTCTCCCGCAGAGAGATACCATAACCGTTTCCACTAGATGGCATCTCTGTCCTGCAAACACCTCCTGCTCCCACAGCGTTATCTAACTCTCCTCAATTCACACGGCTCATAGATCCTCGTTCCAGCGTTTAGCAATTAAAGACAGGCAAATATTTCATTAGCCTACATCAATTTATCTGCCATGGTGACACAAAACAGTGCTGCAGACTTGTGGCGCTGGAGTATCTTCCTTTCAAACATCCCTTCCTAAACACTGGTATTGCCATAAAAGACCTGGTAGCAAAGAATTTGTTCTCTCAATACTTCAGCACATTTTTTTTCCAGGTGTGCTTTCTGATTACAGAAATCTTTTCAATGCTGATAGTGAATTTTTGAGACTTGTCATACTTACGGCTTAATCCATCAGGTCAAACTATCAAAACAAGGCTTTTATTGATATCTGTGAACTTTTATTGTTATCTGTGAACTGTGTTATAACATGTACACACTATATAGTCTGGGACATGGTTAGTGTCATGAATAAAATCATCTCTAACAGAGATCTCTAAGGCTCCTGTACCAAAGACTCATCAGAACCTATGCTGACTGAAACTTGTAATAAATGCCCCAAGTGATGTGTCTGGAGTGAAAAGGGAGTCATATTGAAATTGGATCTGCGAAAACTAGTTCATTTGCTGACACCAGGGGTAAAAAGAGCCTGTCTTTAGTTAACCGATTTTGCCAAAATACCTGCAACTTTTCTGTGACTGACAGAACTGTCCTGAAGCAAAAGGAATCTGTTCAGGTGAACACCCTTAAGGACACCAAGACACCACGTGCCCCTCTCCTCTATCACATTATTTATGTACTTTGGATATCCATGATATTCCTCTAGATTATAGAAGAGAAGTTGTTCCAAAGAAACTTAAAGTACATTCCTTAAAATTACCTGTCAAGGTAGGAGAACACCAATTGAAACAAAGCCCCAGTGCTGTCACACAGAACTTCTCTTCAGTAGCAGTCAAGTGGCTCTGTTGATAAAGTGACCTATTTATTTATTTGTTTGTTTTAAATCATATTACCATCCTATTCAATGGCTTCTGGTTCAAGTCTTAAATTACTTACCCCAAATATGCCCCTGAGCACTTTCTTAGTGGCAGAACATTTCTGAACTTCTGTCCTGACTTTTCTTTTGAGGCAAATGAACCAGAAGAAATGCCAGGCATCAGCCCAAGAGCTGGTGAAAAAAACAGATTTCTGCTTAGGGAATTCATCTGTTTCTCCAACACTCTTCTGGTGTCACTGCAGCCGCTGTAATGGGGAAAATGTATCAGAGATTAGATTAGGTTTGTTTTCAATGGAAGATACCATTAAGGCGGAAATGGTGATAACAAGCCGATATGTCATATCCATTGAGATTCTCAATATTTTTGCAGTATTTGACTAAGTTAGACACAGACATTGCCCCTAATAAACTAAAAACAGAGAATAGTGCAGACGCCATAATAATATTAATCAAATAATAATTTAAGCTGTAACTTCTCTGATGGCAATTGCATGACGTAATTAAGACAGGTACGGCTACAAGGGCAAGAAAGCCATACAGATAAAAATATACAACATTGTGGTAATGGGGTAGCAGGGTGCTGGGTGGGGTAACAGATTACTGAGTTGAATGTTGGACAAGTGTCATTTGATATCATGGCATTTCCGGTGATTTAAGGGTTATGTAGTAAGCAAGAACTCTGGCACTGCCTAGTTCTTGCACATAATAATTAGAGTTACAGCAAAAATATTGTAGTAAGGAACTAATGCTATTCAAACCTCAGATGCCAGGTGACAGCCCAGGCAACCCTAGGTGAGTTGATGAGGCATTGATCTGCAAGCCTCAGGGCCTAAGTTTAAGTTTCTCCTGTGTCTCTGGCAGACCCTGTCCCCTCAGGTATCTCTTCATACACCTCCATGCTGTGGTTTTCACCAGCACCTGGCATGTCCAGCACATCCCAGGCCCTAAGTGTGACCCTTGCCTGATCAACATCTCTCACACAAGTAAGGGTGTCCTCCTCTTGAAGTACCCACATTTTCAAGTGCAGAGTGGACAAAGCTCACACACTAAGTCATTTTCCAATTGCAATCTCAAACCCACAGCTGGTACAGAGATGGCTACTATTCCTTCCTGCAGCTACATTGGTTCACATTTGGGGGGGGGGGGGGGGGAAGGGGGGAAGAGAGGAGTGGCTGGGGAAAGGGATTATTCTGCCAGCTTATTGCTAAAAATTGTCATTGTTTTTACTATTTCCAGGAGGAATCAAATGGATTAGGTATGAAGAGAAAAAATATAGCCATTGAGTTCAAAACCTTGAGGGTCTATCTGAGTTTAAAATCCCTGCAAATCCACTCTTTGCTAATATATCACTAGCATCATTGCTTAAATAATATTTGCTTTAAAAAAAAAATCTCTTTCTTCTGTGGGGAATCTCTTTTGTAATGATAATGCTGTTTTGATACAGTTAAACGCATAGGCACTTCATTCATGTGCCTATTTCTTCTAAATAAACAATATGTCAGGAGATTTCAGGTATGTTCTTTTGAGAGAAAATATTGCACCCCCAAGCCCACTGTAATTGGTTTGACTTTCTACTGGGGTAGTCAATTCTTTAGAAAAATTAGAAGTATAATGAAGGAAAATGTCACCATCTGTCTGAAACTGGCGAAGAGTGAAAAAAAATAAAAAAATGCATATTATTCCCAAAAGTAATTTATCATTTTGACCCAAAGATGAAGAAAAATTACTATGAATCCAACATTATACTGGTCATGAAATCCGTGTGTTCAGAGGCTTTGAACCTTTATGGTTTCTTCTAGGCATTTGCCAGCACTTGATGATGTCAGTGTCAGCAGGAAAGCTCTGCAGGTGGAAGAAGATCAGAAATGGCAACACGGAACACGAGGAGCCTGACAGCCCTAACTCATAGCACCACAGTGACACAGCTCCTGGAGCATACGAGGAAGGTCTGTATGCAGCCTGTTGTGGGATGATTTGTGTGGCCTGCTATGCCCAAGTAAGCTTCAAAACTCAGGTGGTAATTTTGCAGAGAAATAATTAGTGTAATTACGTAAGACAAACAAGTACAAGTTCTGATCAAATAAGAAGAGGTAAAAGCACTCCATAACTCTCCGGAATTGTCTTCCCTTCCAGTGCATTAGCGCATTAGCTTTGTTTTTTCCCTTCTCCTTGCCCTACCTCTTTTCTCTCTCTCTCTCTTTTTTTTTTTTTTTTTTTTTGAATGTTTAGCCTTTTCTATTCTGATTACAGCCTAGCTGAAGTAATAAACCTCTCTGTCAGAAAGCCCTGGTAGGATTTTTATGTCTTGTCCCTGGTGGCACAGTATGTTGCCAAGGTAATAAAACATGTGGAAACTTTTGGAGTCAATGAAGTCCATGGATGTCTTCCTGTTAATTCTCAGAATCTCCCTTGATTTCTTCAACATACCAGAGCTCCATATCTCTGACTCCAGAGGCCATTTCTGCTGTAGTGCTGATGCCTTAGAAAATTGTTTCATTTCAAGAAGTGGTTTCATCAGGAGGAATGGTCACCATTCTTGCTGCAAGATGTGCAGCTGGGAACAGTTATACCACTGGAAATCATACTGAGCTTTACCGCGTCACCACTGCATGTTGTGACCAGTCCTCTGATTTTATTACCTTGTCAGTGCTACTGAAGGTAGACAACAAGCAGGTAATTTCAGAACTGGCTGGAAAGTCTTGATTTCCCAAGATTTCTGCTTGTTTTTCTTCCTTCTGTTTATTTCCACATTCTGAAGTTAAAGCTAAATATATATATTGAATTGAAGAGAGAGAGAGAGAGAGAGAGAGAGAGGGAGAAGAGGAAAAATAAAACAGAGATTAGTATTTTCTCACTTAAATTCCTCCCAGTCCAAAAATCCCACATTGAAATAAGGGCAACACTGGGAGTCTCCAGAACAGTAGCATTAATATATAGCATCTGATATTCATAAGATCTCACTGAGCTTCACATAGGAGGTAAATTCAATCTTCAGTGTTTTATAGGTGAAAAAAGAAGTATGGAAGAGAAATAACTTGCCCAAGATCTCACAGCAAGTTAACAGCAGGACTGAGACTAGGACGCAGATACCCTGTGGCGTTTCCCACCAACTCAGCCAAGTTGGCCTCATATTGTGCTTCCATTATTGAGCTCCAATCACCCTCTGACCCCAAATATGATTCAGCCCAAATTTATCAAACATAAGTTATCACTGCATTAATGTTTTAATTCTGACAGGTTTTTAGTCACTTGTAACTCTTCAGTGCTTCATCCTTGCTGTGTCCATTTCTTTACAGCTCTGTTTCTGATTTATATCATAGTGGTCAAGATTTGTATCAGCGTACATCTGCTATCCATCAGGAATTTTGCCAGAGATTATATAATTCACAACCTACAAATCAAGTCTTTGGACTCTTCCTAGAAGCAAGGAAGACAAGACCCCAACCAGCAGGTGGGAAGGACCATTTGGCATACAAGGTTACTGCAGCCACCTCTAGTCTGTCCTGAGGACACCCCATGAGATGAGCCAAGTACCTGCTAGTACCAAGCAGGAGATGATCTAGATGACGAGCATTTTTGATGCAGCCATCCATCCCAGTCTGTGGGAAGCTGGTCTTTGCTACTGCCCAGAGCTGAAGCTAAGTCTTGTCGTCACACAGGAGAGAACTGTGCCTTTATGTTCAGCTGCTTCTCTTGCACTCTCTTGTTTTGCTGCTTTGCTGCCAAGATGTTGAATTACTTTAATCAGATATATAACAGAGACTATGGCTACCCTCCCAGAGCACTCTGGGCTTGTCCTGCCTTAGAGCAATCACCTACGATCACAGCAGTCAGGCACTTAGAAGCCGAAGTAGGAGTACATGACTTTTTCTTGGCAATTTGTTAAGGGAATTAGGGAGCAGGGATAGAGGAGAGAGCAAGACTGAACAACCCACAAGGAAGCCACAGAGGAAGAGAAGATGCACTCCTCTCATGCTCTTGGGCAGACATTTTGGAGGTTGAGAAGAGCAAAGAAGCATGAACTCTGGATTCAAAGCCAGTTCAAGCTGTTTACAACTACAACAAATCTCTGCTAGCAAGCAAGGGAGTGGCAGAAGCTCCCAGATCATATCTGAACCCATAATAAATCAAGAGAGTTGTGTTTGTGTCTCTCCAGACAGCAACATATCACAGTCTGCCTCCCAAATGGGGCCCAGAAAAAGGAGCAGAAACTAGGACTGCATGCTGTATCGGGGGTAATTGACATTTCTTCCGCCTTTTCACTTTACTGCTATAACTGTATGTGTCCACTTGAGGTAGTTAAAGCAGGAACTATCATATTAGAAAGGAAGTTGGTTTTCCTTCAGATTTCAGTAGGGGAGGTTTGAAGAAACCTAGCTCAAGATTACTTCAGGCCTTCACCTCTCACTGCAGCATTTGCTTTCTCATGTGTTCCTCAGTTCACAGAATCTCTCTTCTTTCTTCTTTTCTCATCTCTTCTTTGAGAAACTCCATCCCTTCCCTATAATGAGCTTAATATTGCTCAGGACAAACCTGTGAATCCTGCAGGTTAGTCTGTTATTTCCCTCCACTTTCATGTTTTATCTGAAATCATAGCTGCTTTAAAAGGTGATCCTAACCTAAAATTTGAGCAATGTTGAGCCTCAGATTGTCAATCAGAAAACAGAAATGCCTGTCCAGATGTGTGCTGGGAACTTCGTAGGGTTTGGCCTTCCCTCTTCATTGTCATGCAGACTTTTCATAGTGCAGGTTCCTGCTTTAAAATCTCACCACAGCGAATAATAAACAAAAATAACAACATTTCTTAGCAAGAGTACCATTGAAGGTGGCTCCTGGGTTGTGGAGATAATTTCTACATCATTTCATTTCCAGAATAGGATTGAGAACAATTAAGTATGGAATGAAAAAAAAAATCAACAATATTTTACAGAAGGGAATTCCTTTGTCTCACACACAACTTTGTTATAAGAGTTGTTTTGCTCTTAAAAAAAAAAATAAATAAATAAAAAATTGATCCCTAGATTAATGTAGTAAAAAACATCTTTACAAGCACAACTCCAGAAGGGTGTAACCATATACAGACTCTGAGGAGGGGAGTTTTAGGGGATTAAGTTTCTTCATTGTTTGGCAGACTGAAGAGGGGTTGGCAGGAGGAGTTTTACAGATTTTGCAAAGCTTCTGGGGATAGAATAAATGGAAGAAAAAGAAGAGTCCAAAATCACCAGTTATACAAGAACATCAAAAAGGTATTTCACAGGCAGAATAATCATCTGTTGTGGTGGGTTGACCTTAATCAGCTTCCAGACAACCTCTCACTCTTTCTCCTTCTCTGACTTTGGTATTTGCGGGATTTTTTTTTTTCACACTGTTTTGTTTCCTCACTCCTCTCTCACAGTTGTCACAAAACAATTTTTAACCTTTCTTAAATATATTTTCCCAGAGGCACCAGCTTGGCTGATGGGCTCAGCTTTGGTCAGCTTTGGGTCTGTTCTGCAGAGAGCTGGAGTTCTTTCTTTGCAGCACAGTGGCTGCCCGAGTCTCTTCTAACAGAGGCAACCACTGAACCTCACCCCTGCTGCTAAAACCTTCCCGTGTAAACACAATACACTGGTAAACTCTACAATGTTGGAGAAAGTCTGCAAAAGCTGAACAGGTCTCCGATATTGGTTATGAATGATCTGTTTTCTTCTACTTATGTCTTGTATCATATGTATATATCAAAGCATCCTTTCAGAGCAACAAAACCTTTACCTTTACCTCCAGCCATTCTGCTAATTGACACTCAAGTGTCCTTATCATAGCACCTCTGCCCAATGTCAGGGTGCAGAACATTGCCCTCTAGCAGGCAACCAAGAAACAAGATAGGTTGCTGTGGTTGGTAGAGTGTGTGTGCATCTGTGTACATTCATACACTGTCTTCAAGAAAGCCCAGAGTTTCTAAAACTGTAAGGGAGATAATCCCTACAATTGAAGGTTACTTTGTGCTATGAAATAGAACAAATTGCTGGAGACAGTAGCAACTCTCCAAGTCCAACTATGTAAGAGATGCTACAGTGAAACTGCTGCTCGGATTGGCAACTTACAAGCTGATCCCATGTTCAAGTAAAATGAATTTAGAGTTCATTTTAAGGGCAACTAGCCTCATCAAGCAAGCAATGTTCATTTTAAAGGCAACTAGCCTCATCAAGCAAGCAATGTACAATAAAGCAAAAAGAGGAAGGGTAATCAAAAGTCATTTACTCTCATCTTCAGCAATCTTAAACCAATTTTATTAACCATTTTCTGATCTACTGAGATGTATTAACCAAACTTGTACAAGAGTATGAACAAGTCCCAGTAGTTACATTACCCCACCCAAACTGTTATACACTGATCATTGGTCAAACAATTAAGGATAATTACGTAGATTCCTTATGACCTTGTCACTCTTAGTTTGTAGGTTAAAATAAAATGAAAAGCATTTAACATGGAAAAAAAAAAAAATAATATATATATATATATATATATATAATTCTGTGTTTTTTGTTTGTTTGTTTGTTTTGGCAAAAACACAGTCAGATGAATGTGTTTTAGAGACAGGGAGCTGTCCATAAAATGCAAGGGATCTCAGACTCTCCCTGGTGTTCAGCAACCTTTTGCAGTGTAACAGGATCCAAGTCCAGCCTTTGTCTGACAAGCAAAGTGGAACCAGAAGTGGGAGAAGAAAAAACATGACTTGTCCAAAGGCCACCCAGCTTCTCGAATGTGTTGGGTCAGGCTTGCAGAGTAGGTTCTCTTCCTCCAGTCCCTCCTGTGGCCTTATTCTTATGCTTAGAAAGGGGGAAAGGAGGATGGAGTTATTTGGCTATTGAACTCCCGTTTCAGTCAAGTGTGACTTTCCATTAACATTATATAAATCACCAGGATCTAAGCCAGATAGCTCTGAAATAATGTTCACAGTAAATTGTTATGCTGGACCAAAAGGCTTCTATGTAATGTAAAAGATTTTAGGAGGAAATGAGGTGATTCCCTAGACAACAGATCTGGATTTAAACAGCTTAAGGAAGTTCAGAATTGCAATTTTTTTCTTACTTCTTATTTCTGGCAAGTTCCAAAACAGAGAAGAGAATCATTTTGGGTAGAGGGAGAACTTTGGATAACTATTTAAAGAGATATGCATAGTCATTAGAAAATTAACAAAATTAAACTGTATTGTAGTCTCCTATGCTTGTTATCTTTCATTGGCTTCATTTCAAATTTTTTCTGCTTTCCCAGTAGAGAGTGTGTTTTTCTCTTTTCTCATCCTCTGTACTTAAAAATAAATAAATAAACCAACAAATCCAAACTTGCTCTTTTTGAGCAAAAGAAAACTCCAGAGTCAAGCTGTTCTGTTCTTATGTCAAATGTTCTGTTCTTATGCAAGCCCCAGACTAAAACTTCTGCAATTGCTAGTGTGAGAAACGAAGCAGAGCTTCCTTTAACATATCCTGTTTTCTGTACAGAGGTAATTGCATTTTCTAGAAAGACTAAGACCAGTGTCTCCCATTAGCCTGAAAACAGTTACCATTCCTGGAAAACTAAAAATAAGGCCACAAATGAGAGACATGACACAGAAAGATATAGGTGTTAGGAAAAAAAAAAAAAATACAATATTTTAACTGACTATAAATACATGAGGGGAAAAAAAAAAAAAAAAAAAAAAAAAGAAAGAAAGAAAAAAAAAAGCAACAGAAAAACTTGTCTGTCAACATTTTAAAATAGGATTTTAAACAGCAGCTGAACAAGGAGGTGCTACTATCAACATTGTCCTAAAATTCATTTCATTGTCTGCCCCTGACCCACACAGAGGGAAAGTCCCAACTCTTTTGAAGTGAAAACCTTGGCCTTCAAGCCTGTTAATGACAGAACTCCCCAGGTAACGCCCTAGAGCTCGCAGCCCCAGGCCAGCTCAAACGTGCTCCCTTGTATGGCTGGTGGGACCGAGGGGACCAGAGCTCTTGGACCAATAGCACATAGCTCTAGTATCTCCACCAGTTTCAGGGCTATGAAATACACCAACACAAATCACAAGTGAGCACAAACATGCCTCAGAAGACAAGCTATCCTAACCAACCACCCCACGGTATCTCACCTAGCTGCATCTAAAATTGCCTCAATTCTTTCTTTGGGCAGTAGATACATAGAAATAATTCTAGTGTACGATTTGTTATACCTGTTTTTATTTAAAGATGGGAGGAAATCCCACTGGAAATGTCAATTTCTCTCTCACTTAGAGAATAAACTCAGATAATTGCCCTACATGAGACATCTAGCTTGCAGCTGGGTAAAATAAATCCCATCGACAATTATGATCTTAAGAAGCCTCACAGAAAATCTCCTCCCCTTGTCTGGGATCTCCAGGTGTAATTAAAACCATTCCCCATGGTTGTGGGAGCAAACTATGCTACAGAAAAAAAGGTATTCAAGAGGCACAGCATATGGATATTTGTAAATCACTCACATATCATGGCCAAACCATTTAAGTGTGTAAGCCCCTGCACTTACAATGTAGATTTTCATTAGGGTCTCATTTACAGAGGGAGACCCCTTGATATTAAATGCCAGGTGAAGAACAGAAGCAATATGTGGAAACTGTTTACATATAGTCAACTTTTCACTTTTCCTATATCTAACAATTAAAATATTGTTGCATACAAAAACCTATGGTTTCTTTTCTTTTTTGTTCTTTTTTTTTGGGGGGGGGGGGAGGGAGGAGATGTTTGGTGTTTTGTTTTTTTCTTTCAGAACCTATGAACATATTTTCCAACAAATTTCATGGGGAAAAAAAAAATGAAGGCACTTAAATCATTTTCAAAATTCAGTAGGAGATGTTCACTTACCTCAGCATTCAGCTGTTAGGTCTAAACTTCTTGGCTGAAGAGAAAGCCAAGAATAGTTGAAGACTACAGTTATTTTCCTGCCTACCCTAGGGCAGCTGGAGCATGGGATCTTTCCCATCAGCTACCTTCCAAGTCCCTTTTGCTGAAGGGGCTGGATTATTTAGCTGTGTGTCTGCTTTATGTTATCAAAACACTGCAAAGAAGCCAAAGGATAGGGCTCTCTCAGACCTTCTATAGATGTTGGGTGCAAAGGGTTAAGACACCCCTAAAACCACAGTCTCCAGAACAAACAAGGCACAGGCTCAGATGCATCCAGTGTGCAGTGTCTAATGTCAGTGCAAGTGCAGAGATCTGCATGAAATATTCTAGGATGGGCAGCCGTTAAACCTGCTTGCTCCAAACCAAGGAATTATTTTTGTTGTTTTGAACAGACATCAAAAATGCTTTTTTTTTTTCTTTTTTCCGTTTTTTCTCTAAACAGAAAGGACATGGCAGGACTGAGTAATTTGTTTAAAAGCAGCCTGAATTACCCAGAGAAATATGATACTATGGAAGAACAGCACAGTACACAGCACGGCAAGCAGATAACATGCAGAGATGCAGATTTTATTGAAAAGCTACAACATACTGCAGCAAGCTGCAATGACAGAAAGAGGGAGAGAGATCTTTTCTTATATTGTTCACAGTGAAAGCTGTATAGGGAGGGCTGATTTCTCTCTTCAAGACTGAGCACTTTAAAATGCCAACAACGTTAACTACTTCACAGCACGTAAGGAAAAAACACAGAAAACTTTGCAAAAGGTAGGACTCGTGAGGAAACTAGGTAAACTGCCTTCTGCTGCAGTCAGTGGGGTGGGATCAGACATGGGCAATGTGAACCAGCACCACTGGCAGAAAAAGACCTAACTTATTTCTCCCTAAAATCAAGAAGTCATGCCAGGCAGAGGGTCTGGATAGAGGGGGATGCCAAATTCAGTGAATATGGCAAATTTGGTATGAACTCTCACTGGTCACTTGGAAATTATGTTTCTTTTTAGCTAACAAAGGTGGGAATTAGCTTGATTTTGTGTATCAGATCATTAGATAGGTATATAGATAAGGATATATATTTAATCACAGAACGACAAAAATATATTACTTCTCACCTACTTGATTTCATCCTATTCAGAAGCAACCTTGAAGGAGAAAACATCATGCTCTCCTGCAGCACAGCAGAGCAGGAGCAAGCCCCAAGTGCTCTTTTGGACTGAAAGCCAGAAGAAAGCTGAATGTGTTTTCTCTGAAACATCTGCATTGCCAGCACTGGAAAATGCTCAGGATTTCTAAAAGCTGCTATTGCAGATAGTTTGGCCAAAGCTGGCACTTGAAAGACAAATCGTTCAGAATCAAACAGACACAGTCCTGAACTTCCAAACTAGCTTATCCCAGAAAGCTGATGGATAAACTGAATATCAGAGCATAAGTAATAAAAGAAAGGTGAAATGGAGACTTTAACAAGGGGTTTACAGAGGTGCTGTCTGACACACCCTCAAACCAGGGATTAGGCAAGGTTTAAGAAATCCATGAACTTGGTGATGTGTGTCTGCACAATTGCAACTTTCACTGTAATCAGTCTGGCAGTTATAGAGGAGACAGTGTCCTGACTAAGTGAGTTTATTCAAGTGCTGCCATAATTCAGCATTTCATATACACTGACAATTTTGCATACTTACCAGCTTCATTTAAAAACAGGAAACAAAACAATATATCTTGATAACTAAAGGGATCTGATTTTCCATATGTGACCCACTATGCAGCTTTTTTTCAGACATAAATGGATTTAATGGATACAGCCCTGCTTGTATCAGTATGGAGGTATAAATACATGTCTAACTACTGCAGTCAGCTGCAGCTACACAAGTGCATTCACCTCCGCACTGTATTTCTATAAAACATATATCCATACGTAGCAACAAAAACCATTACAGATACATAAAGAACTACCATTAGTCCATACTTAAACTGAGTAGGCTAAACTAATTTGAGCTAACATTCAAAGATAACATGTAAAATCAGAAGTGTAAGAGTTATATAGCTGTTTCATTTCTATAGTATTCAAAGCACCTTTTCTTCCCATCATCTTCCATACTGAGTCTGTCTTTTCCCTTTTCCAATTTCTGTACGACCTCCTGTGCCATCTACATAGCTCCCTTTCTCCCCTGAAATCTCCTTTAGAGTTTCTTCATTCTTTCTTACATCTAGGTACTCCAGAAAGCCATGCAAAGTGCTTATATTCATGAAGAGGGTGGGAAGGTCTAAAAACAGCAATTAAACCAAATACAAACCTACAATTTCACAACAGGCTGGAAGCAAAGCTAGAAAAACAGAGTCTAGAGAGCAGAGGAGGCCCCCGGCCTTACAGCAGCACCAGTTCAGTCATGTTGCCTGTCTGAGACAATCAGTTAAACCCTCAATTATGACACATAAATATGTATCTTCATATGCAGTGCTTATGCAGTTGACTTGTGAAGCATCAGCCATCATTTATAAATGCTAATAACACCTTTCTGCAGATTACTATATCATCTCTTTCTGATGTTTTGAAATTTGGTGCATCCTAAACATTGGTGTTTATTTCCCTGCACAGTCCATATCTTTTATGGTTTTTAAACATATTTCCACTTTCTTTACTTTACTGGCCCTTTCAGAGAAGCATGTTGCTTTGTTGTATCTCTGTACTATACAACCATATCTGTTTCTTTCACACAGTGGTATGGTACTCTGCCTTTATTTCAAGACAAACAGGTATGGATATTGATGCTATTATTTTGGCTACCAAGGAGCCCTTTAATTGGAGCCAAATGCACAAACAGAATCAGCTGGGAAACATGATATATCACACAAACTACTTTTTCAGGGATGTGCCAGATTTGATGCAGGGACATTGCCATGCTTGATGCAGAGCCAGCTAACTGGGCATTTAGACCAGATGGGCAAATGGACTCTCCTTTGAAAATATACTCTGGTCTCAAGTGTTTATTTCAATACATATTCCTCAGTCATCCTTATAGCTCTTACAGTTTTACTCTGACCTTAGTCAAACCTTAAGAAAGCATGTAGTTTCTTCAAGCAGAGCTTCTCAGGTATGGGGAGGTCTGTGGTTGGGTGGGGCTCACTGCTGAGCATAAATATTATACATAAATACTGGGTGGTTGCCGATGTCTTGAGTAATAGAGGTCTCAAGAATTAAACCCAAACTTGCCCAGAGACAGCATAAGTATAGTTCCAATGGACTACAGAGGATGCATAACAAAGACCAGCCTAACTCAGTGGCAAACATGCAGAGCCAGAAACTGCTTTGTTCTGGTAAACTGGGTCCCTCTCTGCCTCTTTGCTCTCCCCTCTGCACAGCTCTGAACAGCAAGGTGAGAAGGAAGACAGGCAGCACACGTGTGCTGGCACTCTCTGGAGCAGGCTTGCTCTCCCTGGGGAAGCAGAGCCAGCTGAGCTCAGGTTGCAGCAATCCCCAGGCTGCTGCAACCAGACACAAATCCTTCATAATTGGCTTCCTGGCAATCCTGGCCCCAGCAGACCTCGGCTGCAGCAGGGACTCTGACCCCAAATGCCCTGTAATTCACAAAGTATTCCTGTATCTAAAAAGTTTCAGGTCTCATTTTCCACTGTTAACACTTTCTTGCAGAAAGAAATGCTGTCCAGGACAAAATTAAATGTATTAGCTACCCAGGAGCTACTATTTCTTTCAAATAATGCTATAAAGGAAACCTATAGTCTGTTGTGATCAATGAAATTCATGCCACCTGTACTGCAGTGGAGGCACAAGAAAACAACCAAAAAAATCTGAAGGCTGAAGGAGAACCTATGAACACTAATTTGTTTTCATATTGTTGTAGTACCTGAGACAGCTAGCAGCAGAGAATTGCAAGAGAGCTGAGAGATGAAAATGAACTAGTTCCAGCCTCCATGACAGATAATAGCAATGCTCAGTAAACATTTGTGATAAATGAGGGAATGAAAGCAAACCAAATATTGCAGCAACATGAGCTCTTCTTTTCTCAGTAAGGGATGCCTAGCATTTTTATGCCAAGCCCACAGGCTCCTCAGTGGCATCCTGTGTGGATCTCCTTGTTCATTCATGTGGACAAGCAACAATTATTGACAATTAGCATCTCTCCTGATGAAGGCAAATTAAGTGCTGTGAAAAAAAAAAAAAAAAAAAACGAACAAAAAGAAAATGAACACTGGCTAAGCTAGCATGTATATCATTTAGGTGCTTTGCAATTGGAAAGCTACCTGGGTTTTGCTTTTTGGCTTATTCAACAAAGCTCTATTAAATGAGGCACGAGGCGAAATACAGTAGTGATTAACACAATGTCACACTGTGACAATGCACAGCACTTTAGGGAACTTGGGAATTAATAAGTAGAAGCCACATTCACAACACTAATATCCAATTTTGAAGTATGATTTCTCTGATTCATAGACCAGGTGCTCCAAAGGAAAAAGTGAGCAGCCCATACCTTTGGTGACATTACAGTCCTCTAGCATTCAGTTGAAACAAGTTCACAAGGTTGCATTGGTGTACTCACAGTATTTCTGTGTTGCGCTCATCATCATGATTTCTGAGCCGCTTTTTGATACTATATCATAGTATTAGAGACAGGACGAGAGGAAGCAAGAGTAAAGGGAATGAACTATGCTAGAAAGTGAAGGGAGTACTGCAGTAGCCATCCTGGGCACTCAGCTGTCTTTGTTGATGTTGCTAGTGGGACTCAAGGTCACAGGGGCTGAGGGAATGCAACCTTCTCACATTTCTCTTGCATCAAGAAGAGGACATGACATACATCTAAATGCAGGGGAAAGCACTTTTCAAGACATTTTCCTTCAGTGAAATTCTACCAGGAAGTGCAAGCACACAGGTACTTAGGAGGGCTATGGCTTTATGTCTAGCTCGGGGTGGTGGGCTGAGCAGGTCTCCCTGTCTCACTGTGGTGGTTTTTACCTTGCTGGGCAGCTGAACTCCACCACAACCGCTCTCTCACTACCCCTCTTTAGAAGAAGAGGGGAAGAAAAAAGTATGCTGGAAAGAAAAAAAATAAATAAAAATAATAAAATTCACAGGTTGAGATAAGGATGATTTAATTAAAGGGAAAAGGAAGAGGAGGAAGAAAAATGAAAGGAAGAAAGGAAGGAAGGAAGGAAGGAAGGAAGGAAGGAAGGAAGGAAGGAAGGAAGGAAGAAAAAGAAAGAAAGAAAGAAAGAAAGAAAGAAAGAAAGAAAGAAAGAAAGAAAGAAAGAAAGAAAGAAAGAAAGAAAGAAAGAAAGAAAGAAAGAAAGAGAAAGAAAGGAAGGAAGGAAGGAAGGAAGGAAGGAAGGAAGGAAGGAAGGAAGGAAGGAAGGAAGGAAGGAAGGAAAAGAAAGAATGAAAGAACGAAAGAAAGAACGAAAGAACGAAAGAATGAAAGAACGAAAGAACGAAAGAAAGAAAGAGAGGGAGGAAGAAAAAGAACGAAAGAACGAAAGAAAGAAGAAAGCAAAGCAAGCAAAGGAAGGCCTCATGGAAGCACAGAGAGAGAAAAGAAATTACTCTATTTCCCATCAACAAGCAATGAGTGGCCACGTCCCAGGAAGCAGGGCCTCAATACACATAGCAGTTGTTTGGGAGGATGGATATTTTCATAACAAGAGCCCCCCATTCTTCCACTTTCCCAACTTTTATTGTGGGTGTGACATCATATGGCATGGAATATCCCTTTGGATGGTTTAGGTCAGCTGCCCTGGTGATGTCCCTTCCCCACCTCTTGCCCACCCCCAGCCTGCTGGCTCCTGGGAAGGGGGGGTGGAGGGAGTCCTGGTGTGGTGCCAGTACTTTGCAGAAGTAGACACAACACCAGAGTGAAACCACTGCTGTTCTAGCTACAAGTGCAGAGCACAGTACTGGATGGGCTGCTGCAGGGAAAGTTAACTCCATCCCAGCCAGACCCAGCACACTTACTGGGATCTGCAGAGAAGCTGCAGCCCTCTCCTAGAAATAAGTGAACAGGCAGCACCACAGCAGGAAATCAAGAGATAGAGACATTCCCATAAGGACCACAGATCGGTGTCTGGTAATACACTCCTGGCCAGAAAGCTGTTAGATGTTCCTGCCATCAATTCAAGACTCCATCTTCAGACCTTCTCTAGACTTTTTTATTTTTCTTATTTGCTCAGAGGCAGACAAATCCACAGTGGAGAATGCTTAGATAGCCCTTCTGGGTGAATTTTTCTCACCCCTAATGTGTGGTCTAAGCACCAGGCAGCATAACCAAAGAAATGCAGGAACTCAGGACATGAAGATGAGAGCTAACAACAAAGAAGTGATGAGAAAGACTTACATGTGCAAAGCAAAACAAGCTGCTTAACTACTTTCAGCACTGGTTCATACCATCCAGGAGCTCACACTCTCAACAGCTGCATCTCAGCTGAAGTAATAAACTAGCAGATGACTATCTAAAGTGGCTCCTGAGCCTTGCCAAGTTTCTTATAGCTGCAAGTTCCAGAACTGCCAACAGAAGAAGGTTTTGGAACAAGATTACTGGTCATATTTGTGCCAGTGACCAAAGCTATTCTGAAATTGTCTTTCTCCTGCAGGGAACAGCTTACCAACTGCAGCTGTGCACATCTTGGCTTGACTTGTGCACATATACGCATGGTTCAGACATAACAGCAAGTTAAAAGGATTGCAGGGCTAGGTTTTGGGACCAAAGTATGCAGTGCAGACCCACTTGTGAACTCTCACCTCTATCAAATTCTAATTAGAAAACATGAGAATGCCACTGCATAAACAGAGAAAGTTAAAGCACTAAAGGTCCTATGGAAGCATACCCTACTAAAACCAGACCAGTAGTGCTGCCTGAAAGCTCAGATGGACATACTACTTAGCTAGAACATGTTCAATTCATAAGAACACAGGAGTGTGATTGTGTGCTCTCTCCCACACACACACCTTCCCAGCTTTATTTCCCGTAACATTGCTCAAGTGATAACCACCAGTGGCAGTCATGATGTATGCCATCTGGCTCACAGTGGCTTACACGGGGGAGATAGATAATGACTCAAGCCAAATTTGGAAGAAACTAACATCTGCATTTGGTATGCAAATATGACTGTAAGTCAATCATCTTATTCCATAAATAGTGAGAAGCCCCAGAGCCCTTTGTGCTCTCTTGCATGGCAGTGGGCTGAACAGCAAGATCTCCCCTTGAGTAGGGATGCCTCTCCAGGTTAATCTGCTACAGAGATCCCTTCCACCTTGATATCAAGAAATTCCTTGCCACTGACCAATGGTTTGCTAAACTTTATAAGCTTCATGAAAATTATATCTTAGTTTGATTGTGCATACATAGTCCTTTAGACATAAACCACTGACCACATATAAGACTAGGAGTGCATTCAGCTGCACCTAAGCTCCTTATCTCTTCCATTTAGAAAGGAAGGGGGTCCACTCTGAACCTCATGACTCAACAGGAAGGTCTCCTGAACAAGCATGTTTAACCCTACATGGTGAACAACTGAGTGTATCTTGCCAGTGAATTTCATTGTCACTGTCTAATTACAATCAAGCTTTGTTAAATCACTATTTTATATCAATAAAACATATTGCTGCTTCTCTCTTATGAGTGAACTGCATTACTCCTTCCACAATAAAGAAGGAAAACCTATATGCTTCAGAATGGCAGAAGCATTCTGACCTTGGAAAGAAATTTGGTTGACTATGTGTGCACCCAGAAGACAGAATATAGGTATTGGATTACTGGCAGTGAAAAGCAGTATCCTGTGCCCTAAACATCACAGAAAGCACAAGCTGCCCAATTTATACAGTGCTACTACACTCTCTATGGGCTGAATCTGTTTATCAAAACAGCAGCATCTTCTGACCTTGGTCAAAAAAATGATGTCGTAGTGTGGTTAGCTTCAGAGAGCATACTCCTTTACTTCAGCGCAAAAAAGTGTGGCCCTTGCATGTGGAAGAAGGGATACAGGCAGGCACCAGTATCTCCATGTCCCACTCCTCTGGCACTATCTTCTCTGTCATCCTGCTCTCTGAAGAAAGGAGTTCTGCTGGATCATGGACTTCAGCAGCATGAGCACAGCTCTTCTGTGGGACATTTGTGGACAGATGCCACCAAGATCAGAGGTCAAGACAAGATACATCAACTTCTAGTCTCATGCTCTAGAGGCTCTAAAAACCTGCTTATGGGAAACAAGCTGAAAACTGAAAAAAAAAAAAAAACAAAAAAAACGTGCAAATGTTAACAGAGCAGGTCCCCTTTAGTAAGAATGTCCCTCTCCTACAAAATGCTTCTTCACTCCTGCCCAAGCATAACTGTTTCAGCTCTTTCTTGGCCTCATGTGCTCTTTCTGAACACTGTGCTCTCAGGTAGTCTAAGCATCATCAACACAGCCTTCAGTCAGTTGTATTTGCTCTCATTTTCTATAGATGAGAGGGTACATAGGTGCTCTTCTCAATTCCTGTTTCTCTAAACTCTTTAGTGCTCATACAGACTTGCAAAGGCCAAAGTCATTTACGTCCCGCAAATGGCACCCATGCTCCCAGCTCACAGTCGTAGGCACCACTGGCTACAGATCCCCTGATGTGATTCATGTACTGGGTGACCCACCAGACATGCCCCCCCCTCCCCCCCTTCATTTCATGTCTTGATGTTCTGATATCATGTTAAACAACTGCGATGAACAAGTGGAGCAGGACAAACTCACCATACGTATCAGGAATGTTTTCTGTTGGTTCCTGGAACAGGGGTAATCATGGATAAAAATCACTCCTCTCTTCTACAGGTTTCTTTATAGATCTCTCAGCATGAGAAAAGAATCAAGGGAATACCACAATACTGGTTGTTTATTTGACATGCAGACTTTAAATGCATTTCCTGTTTTGTTTCAGCTTTATATGCAATAACAAAAGTATAAAGATGGCTGAATCAGCATGAAAAATACTATGTTGAGTCAGAAAATGGATTTCCATTTTAAACAGGAGTGAGAACTTATTATATCTAATAAAATATAGTGATGATCATTATCAATTCAGTATAACAAAACACCAATTTCTGCTTAGGAGATAACTAGTGGGTTCATGCCCATATTTAATTCACAGACTAATAATTTCCTCCTTACTTATTCATAATTATTGAGGAACAGTTGCTGCCAAATTCAGAAAAATATACCCCCAGGAGTTTGGTTTTGTTCATTTGGGCTTTTCTGAACATGAAGGATAATCTTTTTACTAAAAGATGAGCTCAATTCTTAATAAATGGAGGTCCTCACTAACCACAATTCTCATATTTTCTGAGAAAATTAGTGTCAGTCAGGTATCTGGGCAAATTCTTTCAGAACAAAATCCTGTTCCTTAGTTAGACTGAGTCCTTGTGGTGTTCATCGGCAACAGAAGCTTATATAAGTTTATATAGCTTAGATCTGGTATGCTGGGCCATATGGTACTATCCTTTTATAAAGAGAGGTCTTCACTAAGATGAAGTACTCTCTCAAAACTGATGGCATGTGTTTTGCAGATTTCTGTACAGTAGCTGGTGTTGCCGGGAAGCTTAAAATACCATCTCTAGTGCATTCAGAAATAACAACAGGTATGCTGGGGAATGTTCATTGTACCTAATTTTAGGCATATAACCTTGCTGTCTGGTCTTCTCAGGACATCCAGGAGTTAGTGAATAAAGACAGGCTTCTCTCAGGATGACCCAGAGTCCCTAAGTTGGGTTTTGACTTGTACTCCCCCAGCGTAATCTTCCTTGCTTTGCAAAAGAGAACCAACTTCCAAAACAATCTCCTCACCTCTTTTGTATAGCTTGCTTGCTTCAGGGAAAGCTTCAAACCTGTATTTAGCAATATGTTTCTAGCTACAGCTGGGCAAAAAAATATTTTTTCTTCCTTAAAGAAATGCATACATATGCAAGTCTCCTTCTGCAAGTGTAAAATCAGTCTTCTTCAGTCTTTCAGGAAAGACAAGAGTCCAGCTAATCAGTGGCTGTGGGATGCAGAATATTGGGGTTGACCTTCTCTACTGTATATGTTCCAGAGCGTCTACTTCCCATGTGAAAGCTTGACTCCTACCTTTAGGATATTTTGGAAGAAAGAGACGCATTTTGCTCTTGGTATCCTCTATTTTACCTCTTGTCTTCTATCCCCCAGATTCCTTTCTGGATTGGAGATATGTAGGCTGATGAACACGTGTGTTTTTTTGAAAGAAGTACAGGCCTGAAAACGTCCCAGTTTTTCCCACATTTGACAAAAATACTTCCAAAACATGAAATACTCCAACCTGCCTAATTCTTACATCAATATTTAAATATTCAAGCCAGAATGTCCCACTTTTCAGAAGTAGTGAACAACACAAAATGCAGCCCAAGTAAGGTACATAATATTCTTAATTTGAACTCATCTAGGAAACAGAAGCCTGGTACTTCACTTGCCTTGGGAGAGAAAAGGATGTTTGAATGTTGTTAAATACAAGAAATCACCAGGTACAGTAAACCGTTGGTAGAGACTAATTTGCTAAATAAGAGGTCTCTTGGTTTATGAAAACAATAGCTTTAAAAGATAATGACTGCTTCTATTCAGCTCACATTAAGGTATTTGATACAGTTTTACATATCAAGATATTTAATACAGTTTTTATTATGCCACTATAGTGTTAATGTTATTAGCCGCATCTATTCCTACTTGCTATTCAAACCCCCTAGCTGACAGCTTAAACCCCTCTGAGTGGGAAAATGTATGAGGCATTATATATGAAATGTCTAATAACCATGTCTACAGAGGGAGACAATAAATAGCATTTTGATGGATAGTGAAAGAATATTTTGAAGATACAGGCTTATGAAATGAGTGGGAGTGGAGGCTCATGATCATATTTGATTCTTCTGAGGTTATGACTGTATTCATTTTTACTTTTAAAGAGGCAGGAATAGCACTGCAGAGTGTAAGCAAATTAACTTTTGTAATCACTTCAGTAGAAGAAAATGCTGAGCAAGTTTACTGAGATTTTGAACACTAAGTGCAAATAGTATAATATGTTAACAGGTCATCAGTCTGTCATTTAAAATGAGCAAAACAATTGCAGGTGTTAAGGCTAAAATGAGGCCATAGCATTACATTATTTTTCCGTAGGAAGTAGGTATTAAGCTATTCTGATGTCAAAGCAAGATGAACTGAAAACATCTCTCTGCCTCATATTAAAGATGCTCAGTAGATTTATTAAGGTGCCAGAACTGTTCCTGGTAGTGAACTGATAAACAATAATCTTCCTTGCATCCTGATTAAAAGGTGAATCAATTAGTCTTCCTTAATGGGATTCTGATTTACAACAAAACCACAGCTGGTTTATTTCAAAATAAGGGAATATGGAGCCTTAAAAGCACTCTGAGTGGAATGAAATGCTGGCTTCCTCATATTTTTTAATCCTTGGTCTACTTAATGGAACTAGAAAAGCAAAATGTACTGATCTGAGCAAATTCAAAGACCTAGAAATATATGATTATCTGTATCACCAGAAAGTACATCCCTGATACACTAGACCTGCTGCACTTTTAAGACACCTAATCAAAATAATGGGAAACACTCACTCATTAAAAATACCAGTTCCAAGCTGTTAGGATCTGGACCTATTTTCTCATTATCCTGTAAGTTCTATTCACTACATTTAGACAGAAAGGTTCAAATAAGTAAGCTGCCTTTGTCTAAGCTTCATGCTGCTCTTTGTATTAGAAGCCACATTTTGCTTGCCTTGCTGAGCCGGTTCTCAGCTTTGGATCAATAAGAGAGCTCCTTGGTTTCCCTTAGTACTATCATCTCATGTATAAGCTAGACTGACCCTTAGTCTTTCTCTATCCTCTCACAGCTTACTTTCCATCAACTTACTCTTTTTTGTCTCTAGTCTGTAAATGTAGTGTATATTTTCCTTAACTCTTTGTGCACCCTCTTCTGCTGCTGCATAGCAGAAGGCCATGTACATTTTGGGTTGGGCTTTCCCCTATGTAGATATACACCCTGTTTCCGTCCTATATATACCATTTATATAACCTTTAATTATCCACATCTATATCATGTGCTCTTTAACATGATTTCACTCTTCCACATGAGGGTAACAAAGCCATCTCCAGAAAGAAAAATTATTTCAGCCTTCAATACAAACAGATATATTTGTTTGGGTATATAGAAGATGTTTGTGTCAGAACCAACAGTAGGTGAAGTGAACAAAAGAAAGATTCAGTCCATCTTTATACACACTGAAAGATGACTCTAAAGTCAGACAGTTTTAATAGAGTTAGAGCATTGTCCCTCCACTCACCTTTCCATTCTCAGAGTTGACTCACAGCCCACCACTGCAGGAATCCATCTTGATTAACATCAGCTTGCCCCTTGGCTCACCAGGTATACATGTCAAGGAGTCTCACGGAGCTGGACAAACTGAACCAGGGCCAGAATGGTGAAAAGATGCTATCAATCATCTCTTTTTAAATGCTTATGAGATTTTCTCAGAAGCTGGCAGGCAGAGAGTTCCTGGCTGGTAAATTGATTAGTATTAGTGAATTAGTTTATTAACGTAGTCAGAGTCAGACCACAAACACTTCAGACACTCACTACTTTTGTCCATGTGTTGGTAAACTGCAAGTTTAAGTCTAGGCAGAACTTTTTCAAAGTACTTTGACTTTCAATTCCTTGTGGACATCTCATGTGAAATTTATGATATTTTGTGGCCTAGGATGTGAAATTTAGAGATGTGTTCTGATTTTAAGTTCTAGATTTCAGTATTTTGCCTTGTATTTGAGCACATACCAAAGAGGTCTAGGTTTCTGTTGGCGTTATATGTACAGAGAGTTTCAGTCTAATGCCACTTGGTTCCTTAACTTTTTATCTAACTTCTTGTAAGCTCTGCAATACTGCACAGAACAAACTCTGTGGGTAGCTACAAAACCATCTACCTATGTGTGCTGCTTTTGATGATGAACTTGATTAAATCAGAAGGGAATTAAAATACAAAATGGTTTTCTTTTAAAGAGAGGGACACCCACTGATGGAACAGGCTAGTTAGACATTGGAACAGGCTGCCCAGGGAAGTGGTGGAGTCACCATCCCTGGAAGTCTTTAAAAGACGTTTAGATGTAGAGCTTAGGGATATGGTTTAGTGGGGACTGTTAGTGTTAGGTCAGAGGTTGGACTCGATGATCTCGAGGTCTCTTCCAGCCTAGAAATTCTGTGTGATTCTATGTGAACACCTCCTAAATATTAAAAATAGATGGGTCAGAAAGGAACATAAAATTAGGGACAACCTAGCCTATATTTTAATTATCAAAGATAAACTATCATTGCCACATCAACATTGGAGTGTTGCTGTAATAGCCCAGAAGTGACACTGGCAGTGAAGGCATGTATTCATATCAAACAGGTACTAGATAGGCATACTGAAACCTAGGTGTTCCCTGCCCAAAAGAGGGGACAGGTCCAAGGCGTGCTTTCCTGACTCATTGAGCTGGTTGTTCTCTGCCAAGTGGAATAGCTTTAAATGAAGAAATAACTCACTTCTTTTAACCTGCTAGCAGTCTTGTGGCTCAGGGTAGCTCCAAGGGATGAGCTGGAAGTCTGAATCCCCAACAGGAAGGAAAGCATGCAACCTAGTCTCTTCCTCCTGTGTTCCCTAGCCACAAGCAGTGGCATTACACCCATCTCTGTTACTTCCAAGGATGGGCATGGCTCTGCTTCATTTTAAAAAGAAAAAACACTGGGAATTACTTTCAGAATTGGCTCTCAATAGGAGAGAAACATCTCTCAGTAGTGCTGGGTAAGATGTCTATGTCCCAAATTTGAGACATACCCTTTTACTAATCTTTTGTTAATGATGAGTTTGGGTTGTCTGTGGTCTATGTTATGACACAAATGTTGGACTTCCCAGTTATCTGTGTTTGCAATGCAAGGAGCTGCAGAGCCTCTCCCAGGCTGAGGGAGTCTGCAAGAGTGGGGAAAACCAGGGACCCTGGCACAGGTCTCCTCCTTTCTGGGGAGAATCCCTGTCTGCTGTTGCTTTTTCTCAATGAGCATGACAGTTTCCTGATTTCACTCTGCTCTTGCTAGTATAAAAGCATTCAGTTTTCAGTGGGGACAGGGAAGGTCACACATACCACTGATGAAGAGCTACAGCATGATATTTAATAGTATACAGAGGGCACTCCTCACTGCTCATAGTAAATTCCTTCAGATACATTTCCTTGGCCTATATGCTGTTTTTGTTGCTGTTGTTTTGTTTTGTTTACAGCTGGAACTGTTTTCAGAACCTGGATATAACCAACACAGTTAGCATTTCCTTTGCTATATAGTGTGCTCTCGTAAAAGAAATCTACTGTGCTTGGATTTTTACAGAAGGCACCTTCCATTGTATGTGTTGTAAGTACTGTTTTACATCATCTCAGGGAGAAATACAACATTTCCAATACATGCTTATTAGCTTCATTAAACAAATAATATTTCTTGCATACACAAAAGATAAAACTTTGACAGCTGAGTCATAGAGACTACACATGCTCTCTTATTATTCTTTGAGTGACAGCCAGTCCTTTGAGGAAACAAATCCTTTTGTGACAGAATCTTACAAACAGTGGGCCAGAGAAATCCTACCACAAGCTTTGGTCAGTCTACATTTTAACACTGTTAGTAAATAATTGGCCATTTCTTTGCTGGTGGAGCTGCTATCTGGATGTGCTCAGCACAGGGTTAAGGAGGGGAAGTGTTGTATGCTATGAATTAGTCTGAATCTGGTAGAATATAGAACTGTCTTAGGGCTATGCTAAATGGCACTTGATTTCCCCCCCCCCCCCCCCCCCAAAAAAAAAAAGGAATTTTTAATCCCACATGATCACCCTTACCAGAATGTCCATCCCTTGGAGTCACTAGAGCCATACAAGGAAGAAGATGACAGAGTCAACCCAAGATACTCTTCTCGGCAAGTTATTTTAGAACAAATGAACTTTGAAGAATAATGTACTTGCATACTCCCACCTCCCAGCAAGCCCTCATGAGTCATAGGTAGAAATAAAAAACAAAGAATAAAATGTAGTTTGGGAGGTTACTAGAGCAATTTCTAGCATACATAAACTACGTCAGATAACTTCATAGAGTTTTGGAAGATTTTATTCTTAAAAGATGAAGACTTACTAAAGCAGAAGCTAGCAGTCTCTTCCACTGTGTATGCTTAAACACAAATTAAGAATCCAACTATGAGGACAAAAGAAATGTAGCCTAACAGCAAGAAGTGTTGCGGTTGCCTAGCTTGGGGTTGGTTCAAAAGGATTGCTTCAAAAATCACAGTAAGGGTATGTTCAACACTTGTTTCAATGGCCACTCACACCTCCATTTAAAACCATAATTACAGATAACACAAAACCACTGTGCATTTCACCCAGATTTCTAGACATGTAGCAGAACAAATATTAGCAGTGAAAGTGCAATGTGACTACAACTTCATCAACCAGATCTATTAATAAACCTCATGAAAATTACAGTCAGTCTTTACAGTTTAGTTTTCACTAGCACTAGTTTAACTTCAATGACTGATTAACCTTTCTGGAAAAAATCAGTCCTCTTTAAAGATGTAACACTCTCCCCCTAAAGTGAGATCAAATCCGTTCAACACTCCCACTCATGCTGCTCTTGAGAAGAACCAGGGAAGAGAGGAGAAAATATATTTTAGAAACATGGCCAGACATTTCTTAAACAAGGTATGGTGACATAAAAGGAAAAATCTTTCAAAAATACTTTACATATCACTTTTAATAACAGCTTTCTCTTTTGTATCTGTTATCCACTGAGGCCTGTTTTTCCAGAGCAGAAGAGGAAACATTCTTCTGTCTTACTAGATGCCCACACAGAGGTGCTAAAATCTATGATGGAGTGGCCATTGGGATCACTATGACTAAATCCCCCAAGAGCAGGGTTCCAGAGCAAAGCAGAGAAAGGCAGAGTTGTGACTGAAGCAGAAACCAGGGCAGGAATTCTGAGATCCAGGTGGAGAAGGGAATCAAAGGGGGGGGCTCACCATGGGGGAATGCCCCATCCTCCAAGAGGCCTCCAGGAGGAAAGGCTGGGGATAATTGCTCCTCACAAGGCACCAGTTCTGCACAGTGATCAGTCAGACATGATGACAAGTTTAATTAGAGTTGTTCTAAGGTCAGGACACCAGTCACGGTAGTTAAAAAGCTATATCCCCTGTTTTTCTTATTGATAAGAGGGAATCCTACTGATTAGCATAATATCACAGAATCATAGAAGGGTTTGGGTTGGAAGGGACCTTAAAGATCATCTAATTCCAACCCCCCTAACTATAGGCAGGGATACCTTCTACTAGGCCAGGTTGGTCAAAGCCCTGTCCAGCCTGACTTTAAATACTTCCAGGGGTGGGACATGAACAGCTTTGCTGGGCAACATGTTCCAGTGCCTCACCACCCTTACAGAAAAGAATTTCTTCCTTTTACGTAATCTAAATCTACTATTTTTTAGCTTACAGCCATTACTCCTTGTCCTATCACTACCTTCCTTGACAAAGAGTCCAACCCCAGCTTTCCTGTAGTTCCCCTTTAGGTACTGAAAGGCTGCTGTAAGGTAACCTCAGAGCCTTCTGTTCTCCAGGCTGAACAACCCCAACTCCTTCAGCTTGTCTTCACAGGAAAGGTACTCCAGCCCTCTAGACATCTTGGTGGCCTTCCTCTGGACTTTTTCTAATCTCTGGGGTTCTTGATGCTTCTCAGTCTGAAGCCCCACACAAGATGAATACAGTACTGATATTTGCATAACAAAATTGCAATACAATGTAACAAAGCTCACAGACATGGACTAGAAATACTAAGCAAAATAGGTCCACAGGTAATATCACCTGAGATGGGATGTCGACCTTCACATTCACCTTCAAAGTCATAGCATCCCCATTTCTGTCCACATCACTGTACAGCCAAAGTCCGCTTTGTGCTTTGCTTCCTAGCACAAATGTCATCTCAGTAGTGAGTGTTCATTTAAGCCCTTTTCAGTCAGTGGCACTGCACCAGTCTGGCATGCATGACACCTTGTGATGCTAAACGTGGCTTAAGATCTTTTCATGCAGACCAGGCTCCACAGGGATGAATAGGACACTGCCCTCACCTCTGCTGCCTGTGCCTCTGCCCAAGAGAACTTTCTTCCCCTCCATTTCCTCCTTCTCCTCCTCTTCCTCCTTCTCACACCTCTTTCCCTCTGTTAGAAACAGGCAGGACTGAAAGCCCTCTCCTTTCCCAGTAGCTACTACATAGGAGCACTGTGAAGCCACATCATCAGGGACTAACAGCTTGCAAGGGATCACACTCAATTTGCCCAGTGCCAGGCCCACAAGAGTGTCATAAAGAAATGATCTCCAGAGAAAGACTTGCAAAAAGCCTCTCTGATGTTTAGAATGAGATACAGAGTAAAAACAATAAATAATGCAATTTTGATTTCATGCAGTGAGAAGTAATATGCAAAAAAAAAAAAAAAAAAAAGTTATAATTTATCTTTTCAGATTTTTGGAAAATCAAATCATCAAGATTATTTTAAATAGCCCCTGAAAACCAACTTGAGCATCAACTACTCTTTAAAAAGAAGCAAAGCAAGAGTCAGCAAAAGCCTTTCCTCCAGTAGCTCCTGGTGTGCTCTCTCTGTTGCCCTGACAACCAGCAGGCTCTTGGCTCTTTGGCAATTGCTGCAGATAGAGCAACTTTTAGATTTCTCTTTATAATGTTATTATTGTTATAAGACACACACGTAAAAAAAAAAAAAAAAAAAAAAAAAAAAAAAAAAAGTTATGTCAAATTTAGCCTGTGCACCCAGGTAAAGAACATTTAGAAAGTCTGGTTTTTAAATAGCTCCTAATGGCAGGGGCACAGTTTAATTTCAGAGCACTGTCAATCAGAAAAAAAAATCTGTAGGTGCTTTGATTCCTCGATGGCAGGAACCCTGTAACTACCTAGACTGTCTGATGTTGAAATGTGAACTCCCCATCTGGATTTCTGAGTCTGAACTGTATCTCCTTCTCCTCTGAGGCTAATCCCCATTTTCTTCCAAGGAAGCAAGTTGATATTCATCCTAGTGATCCCAGTGACTACATTTACTTATTCTGTAGAGCTCTTGCACCCTGTTTCAATCCTAATTTGGAATAGATGTCATTGAAAGCATTCACATACCCATACTTAGAAAAAATATATTAACCTGCCTTTGTTATAATCTAGTTTTTTTCCTAGAAAATTAATTGTCACCTAATGTCTTAGCCATAACAACCCAGCCCCGAGAATCCAGCAGTGGATATTTTTTATAACTGTGAGACTTGAACTAAAGTGAAAGCCTAGCTTTTTCCAAAGTACTAATAAATTTAAATCTAGTTTTCACCTTTTCTTTTCCCCTTTCATCCAAGCTTTTCTATTAAATTGGAAGTCTGGCTATCATCATCTTCTGGCCATCTAGAAAAACACAGTTATTTTAAGGGTTAATCCAAAATGGAAATGTTGCCAGCAATACACATAATAATCTAAATATAGTCTGAAAGCAATGTAAAGTAATGTTGCTTGTGTTACTTCACCTATCACCCAGCCCCCACTGCTGTCTCCCCCCTCATCCAGGAGAAATGGTGAGCCAGTAATCAAAACACTTCTGGGACATGCTATGCTCTCAACTGTTCTGGTGTAAATCTGGAGCCATTCCATCAGTTTCACATTTTCGGTAACTCCACATTTATACCTCTACGCATGAACAATTTTTGGCTGTGTGCTTTGATCCCATTTTGTCCAAATATACTCGAAAGTACAATCCCTTCACCAGTCTAACATATTACCAGATACTGATTTACTATGTGCATTTTAGACTTTTGGCCAGAAAAAACAGACATGAATCATCTGTGACAGCATGTCTTCTGATAGCACGCAATCATCTGCAGACCGTTGGTATAGCCAGTGAACGGCTGCCTTTTACATCTCTGCAGGTCTCAATGTTTAGATATCATGTGCATGGAGATTTCATTTCATTCTCACCCTCTCCTAAGTAACCCAGTTACTTACACTGTCCATGTTCTTTAGCAGGCAGGCAGACATATCATGCTGTCATTCCTCTCACTCCTATTTATAATCATTATATTATTAACAGCTGTACTGTTTATTAAACAGAGGCTTTCATAGATCATGCAACAGAATAGAGAGATAAAGTGATCTTTTACTCATAACTTTTAAGCTACATAGTTATATGCTTGATTTAGGACCTAACAGGTTTATTACACAGCAGAACAAACAAGACCAAAAAATGAAATAAAATAAATAAAATAAAAATAACCAAAACACACCAACAACAGTCTTTTCAGTTCAAAATAAACCTCACAAAAACTGTCCTTTGCATCATATTCACCCAAATATATTATCTTTCAAAATATCATACAATTGAAAGGCTCATGGCCAAGAAACATAGAAGAAGAAAAATAATCTGGTATGTCTTAGCTAGGCAGACATTGCAATGAGAGTACAGTTCAAAGTTCAGTCTGCAATCTGTCCCTCATATGAAGTCAGATTTTTTGTAGGATCCAAGGCTGAGTTAGAGAGGGAAGAAATGTACCCAATATCAAGTCATACACACAGCCCGTCTAGTGTCAGCACTACACTATAAAGATTGACAGGCCAATTACAGCCACTTTGCATCTTCTGTGCAAAGCAAGATTGGGGCCACATGATTTACATCCCATTCTTAGGGATGTTCCCCTATCCTTTCAGGGCATAGGAGCTTATCACAAAGCCAAAAGAGGAACCCAAATTTAAGGCAATAATTGCAAGGATAATCTGGAGAAAAAAAAAAGAAAAAAAAAATTAGGTTGAAGGAGAAATAATCACATCTGTGCTCACACTTCAGTGGAAAAAATATACAGTGTTGCAAATTCCCATGCTTCTGTCCAAACTGATAATGGTCAAGAAGCACAAGGCACCCAGCTACCGAGACTGAACTGCCTCATCTCTGTCTTCTAGGCAAGCAGAACCTGAAAATGAAATACTGGCCAACCAGTATGTTAGATATATTTTTAAATTAAGTGCTACAAAAATGTTGCTCTGATTGTAAAATGAAGTGATAGAATTACTTCTGTTGGCAGTTTATTTTTGGACTTAGTACAATATGCTAAGAATGAACACATTAAACTTCCTCTAAAGCTTAATTTTCCAGTGCATTATAAAATGATAGAAGATAGTATTGCCTGGTGATATGTGTTTTCACTACCACAATGAAGCAGTAGTGAGAGGCACTTTCTTACTCAAAGATAAAAACACTGTAAGGGGGGTGGGGAAAAAGGCCCCCAGTGCCCTATTCTCGTTGGAGGTTTTCAATGCACAGAAAGCATGGTGAGAAAACCATGACTACTGCATCCTTTCAGATCACACAGCCCTGTAAGAGCTCCTTATAGTTTTCAGGGAAAAAAAAAAAAAAAAAATATGTATGGGATGTATGGGGAAGTATTTCCATGAGGACTCATTTCCAAGTTCCTCACTGACCAGAGTTCACTAGTAAACAGACCTTACCTCACATACAGAGACTTTTTATCTATCCATTTGTGTCACTGCCCCAGAGCCTGTGCAGGAGGCCATCTGATTTTGTGCATCCCCAGCTAGTACAGCATGCTGTAGATTCTGCACATTGTCTCTTGACAGGCCACTTTGGGCTACCCAGTGTGCCCTGGACTTTCTCCACTGGCATCCTGTTGAAATGTTGACCAAATTCAAAATCTTGGTTCCTTCAGTAAAGGTGATCAGTCATCTGGATTTGGTGTCTCTAAGTTAGTCTGTAACATGTAGCTGAAACTTTTGGTAAGAAATTCTGTTCCCTCAGCTCAATGGCATTTCTTTCATAAGAATGAAGGTGTGGCACCTTCCATGCACAACCACATACAGACAGCATCATAGAAACTCAAAAAATAATCTCTTAATTTGTTACCAAAGTACTATACAAAAGTACTGGATAAAGCAGAAAAGTCAATGAATCAAGGAAAGTATTTAAACACTGTGGTAGTGAGGGATGGTGTGAGAATTTTGACAGAACATGTTAATAAAACAGATACGTTAAGAAAAAGGAAGAGACATATTCAGTTCTCTGGTCTAGGAGGAATACTAATGTTTTAAAAGTAGTTTCATCACATTTACAGAAATAAAGTGAATTAGGGATTGAGATGAGTCATTTGAACTTGAACTTGAAGGGGATGGGGAGCAGAATGTGACCCTCACTATCCATGAGGAAATGGTTGGCGACCTGCTACAGCACTTGGATGTGCACAAGTCGATGGGGCCGGACGGGATCCACCCGAGAATACTGAGAGAACTGGTGGAGGAGCTGGCCAAGCCACTTTCCATCATTTATCAGCAGTCCTGGCTATCAGGGGAGGTCCCAGTTGACTGGTGGCTAGCAAACGTGATGCCCATCTACAAGAAGGGCTGGAGGGCAGACCCAGGGAACTATAGGCCCGTCAGTTTGACCTTAGTGCCAGGGAAGCTCATGGAGTGAGTGTCATCACTTTATCTGTTATCTTGAGTGTCATCACGTGGCACTTACAGGGCAAGCAGGTGATCAGGCCCAGTCAGCATGGGTTTATGAAAGGGAGGTCCTGCTTGATGAACCTGATCTCCTTCTATGACAAAATGACGCACTTGGTGGATGAAGGAAAGATTGTGGATGTGGTCTACCTTGACTTCAGTAAGACCTTTGACACCGTTTCCCACAACATTCTGCTCAAGAAACTGGCTGCTCGTGGCTTGGACTGGTGTATGCTTCATTGGGTTAAAAACTGGCTGGATAGCCAGGCCCAAAGAGTCATGGTGAATGGAGTCAAATCCAGTTGGAGGCAGGTCACTAGTGGCATCCCCCAGGGCTCGGTACTGGGGCCAGTCCTCTGATATCTTCATCAATGATCTGGATGAGGGCATCGAGTACACCCTCAGTAAGTTCACAGATGACACCAAGTTAGGTGCATGTGTCGCTCTGCTTGAGGGTAGGAAGGCTCTGCAGGAGGATCTGGATAGGCTGCACCGATGGGCTGAGGTCAACTGCATGAAGTTCAACAAGGCCAAGTGCTGGGTCCTGCACCTGGGGCGCAATAACCCCAAGCAGAGCTACAGGCTGGGAGATGAGTGGTTGGAGAGCTGCCAGGCAGAGAAGGACCTGGGAGTGATGGTTGAGCCAGCAGTGTGCTCAGGTGGCCAAGAAGGCCAACGGCATTCTGGCTTGTATAAGAAGCAGTGTGGCCATCAGGTCTAAGGAAGTGATTGTCCCCCTGTACTCAGCTCTGGTGAGGCCACACCTCGAGTACTGTGTTCAGTTTTGGGCCCCTCGCTACAAGAAGGACATCGAGGTGCTTGAGCGGGTCCAAAGAAGGGCGACGAAGCTGGTGAGGGGCCTGGAGAGCAAGTCCTACGAGGAGCGGCTGAGGGAGCTGGGCTTGTTCAGCCTGGAGAAGAGGAGCCTCAGGGGCGACCTTATCACTCTCTCTACAGATACCTTAAAGGAGGCTGTAGCAAGGTGCGGGCTGGTCTGTTCTCCCACGTGCCTGGTGACAGGACAAGGGGGAATGGGCTTAAGTGGCGCCAGGGGAGTTTTAGGTTAGATGTTAGGAAGAATTTCTTTACTGAAAGGGTTGTTAGGCATTGGTACAGGCTGCCCAGGGAAGTGGTTGAGTCACCATCCCTGGAGATCTTTAAAGGATGTTTAGATGTAGAGTTTAGTGCTATGGCTTAGTGGAGGACTTGTTAGTGTTAGCTCAGAGGTTGGACTTGATGAACTTGAGGTCTCTTCCAGCCTAGAAATTCTGTGATTCTGTGAACCTTCCCTTCAAACCTTAGGCTAATGTGGCATATTCCCCAGAGTTCACTGTGGACAAGACTGATTCCTTAACAGACTCTGCATTTGTACCAGACCACTTTGCCACAAGGATGCTGAAAGTGTAATCTACATATACAGAAAACAGTTAAAATAAAGGTTCCTCTGAAGCGCAAACAACCAAGTCTGTTGAGCACATACTTCCTTCTAAGTTTCCAGCTTTAAGCACAACCTTAAACTTAGACACAAATTTAATTACTTTGCTCAGACAGAACCTTTGAGAGCTGTTCACCCAAATGTGAAGTGCAGAACAGTTTAATAGACACATTTTCAGCCTCTTTTAATTGTCAGTACCATAATTCAGTTTTCCCTTAATAACATGCGATGACATTTTCACATCAACACTGCATCCTACAGCTTTCAAGAAAAGCAGAACAACAAAATACCTTAAAAATCACAGTCCCCTTCAAATATAGGTGCAGTTCACAGAAAGAGATTATTATCGTCACCACCATCATCATTATTGTTATTCTTATTAACTAGACAGCTGATATAATCAGAAGGGGAAAAAAAAAAGAAAAAGAAAAAAAAAACTTTCAGGCATAAATTCTCCTTCTTTCAAGCTATCATTTCCAATACAAGGGCAAAAACATTGCAGTTCATTACAGAGATGAGAAAAGAAGAGACAAGGGATGGTGACAGGACTGTCTTAGAACAAAACAAGACCACCTATAAAGGCAGAATGAAATAAAATGCCAGAAGAGACAGAGGATCTGGGCAGCACACTGCACCTGCCTCCAGTTGTCAAAGAAAGTGCATCTTGTAGCTAATTGCAAGTGTAGTATCCATCAGCTTTGCTCAATGTTTGGGTTCAGGGGATATAAAAGCAAAATCCTGCCTTGTAGTGCTTAGGTAGAAGACCAAACCACCTGCAGACAGGCCTGATCCTGATCCCAGCTGGGATCAAACTCAGTTATCATAGAATATTGAATATTAGCTTTATACTCTATTGTCTTCCCTGGAGAATAATATAACACACACACACAACAACAAAAAATCCCTCACAAAAATTGATCTACTCTGTGTAGTTTCCCTCACTTATCTTTGAGCACTTGTGTGCCAGCAATAGTTAATACCCAGCCCTGATTTCCCCTGTGTCCTAAATTTTTCTGTTCTTTCTCAGTTAAAGATGCCAAGGCTCATAAAATCAGAGCTCTCTACAATTAGTTACTGTATGAACACAAGCCTCTGGTACTGCTTTGCTCACTGCCCAATTCTCCCCATCAAAGCAATAATCAGTAAGGTAAAGCAAAAGAGAGACTATAAATACTGTGTGCGTGTGCATGTATATGCACACATGAAGTGGGAACAGTCCTCAGATTATTATGTGGAAACAGCTGAAGAGAGAAGTTCAGAGCAGGACCTTGACAAACTCATCCTCAGTGATGGGTTCTTAACAGAGTCCCCAGGCCATTTGCTGCCCAGCACATCACCAGCTCAGCCTTTTAGCTAATGCACTTCCATGTTATCTCCAAATGTGGCATCTCCTGCTCTGCTTGGCACAACCCCTGTGAGAGATGCTCTCAGTCAGCCCTGCTGATACCACTGAGCCCTGCTTGGCTCACTAAGCCTGAGAACACTAAGTGCATACATGGTTTCTGAGGTCTGGACACAATCTCTCAGGAACTTTCTAGTTCTCTGTCTCAGTGAGGGTATGAACTCATCTGCTGTCCCTCTGTTCACATAAGGAAATGGCTGCCTCCGAAAAACATTCCTCTTGCACATACAAAGCAGTAACCTACAAGTTTCCCACTCCTTTATTATATACTTACTTTTCTTTTAGGTGGCTTATTTGTCATGACCAGCTCTAGCATCCCTTAGGCAAGGCTAACCCAGTTCTGTTTCAGAGTTTGCAATATTCTAGCTGCCTAAAGATACACAGACATGCAGGGGGTGACTACAGCCTTTATATATATGCACAGGAGTACAGTCAAACTGAATGATTAAAATATATGCCGGTGATTTAATCAGATGAAGAAACTTCTCCAGTTCCACTGAAGTCAATGGGGACACCCACTCATCATTCCTCATGGCCATTCTAGGACAGTACACATTTTACATATGCAAGTTTCCACTATTGTGCAATGACACTGAACATCAGCTGAGGATCTCTCCCTGGCTGTTCCTGTCTTGCACAGAACAAGATGTAAATGATCTTCATTCATTTCAAGGAGCCACAGAGGATATTCAGACATCAGGAAGTTCAGGTTTAGCCAAGGACAAATTCATCTCCTCACATGCTTGCTGTAGTACTTTTAAAGATTATGGCCACTCTCTACAGTGAGGTCTATGCCTTGCATGATCTTTTGTAGAAAAAGTATTCAAAGAGAATTCTCAAAGTTGCATATTTTGCATTACCTTCCCCAGTTAGAAAGGGTGAAATTAAATTTGAATTAATTAGTCAAAAAGTGATGAAAGCCTGAAATTGACTTCACACTGCAATTTAGAACTAGTAGCATTTGTGTCTAATTCACCCATTAGATACTGCGAGCTATATTCAGACTTAGACACCTGAGTGTAGCATTGTAGCATATAAAACTTAGACTTCTCACCCCACCAAGGTGATTCAGATGATCTAAATTAGATATTTATGTAATCTTGGAAAAACAGTTACAGGTGCTTCTAAAAGCCCTCAGAGGGTGTTCCAGTAAACCTAGATTGGTGGCGCAGAGCCTGCACTTTCCTGCGAGACAACTCAGTGGTCCTATAGGATGAGTCTTTCAATTCAAAAAGCTGAATTCTGTTTTGGCCTATTGCATGGAGGAAGCAGATACCCTTTACAAGTTAGACTACTAGAAAGTGTAACTGCCAGAAGAGGACACTTGGTCTGCCTGCCTCGCGCAGCCTGAATCCAGGAGTCCTGCTGACATACAAGTGCTTTATCTCCAGTCAAACAGTTGGCTGCTGGACCATTTATTGCTAGTGTTAAGGGATGCAACCCTATGTCATGCCATCTGCCAGCCAAGGCACACACTGAACATTACTTTGGGCTATATAGGATCATTGGGATTGGGTGACCATAGCACTGCACCTGAAAGAAGCAGGTCATCTGTCTTTTGTCACCTGGATGTTGATTGAGGACTAAGTCTGCACTTGCCAACTGCCCTGGACAGTCTTTCACCCACTTTATAGAGCAGGTTTCTGCAAAGCACTGCTGAATCCTGGCAGACAATATATGCCCCTTCCTTTCTATATTCAGCTTCAGTCAATGTTCCTGTTTTTACACCAATATGAAGAAAACAAATTTTTTTGGCTGTTATACTCAAAGCATGAGATTTTGCCCCAGTTTTGATTATCACTAGGCCCTGTACACTGTGCACGTCTTCGTTTCTGGATTACCCAGGGCCTCAGTAAGGATATCCACTTCTTTTTATCAATATTCATGCTTAGCTTTGTGAACAAACTTCAGTCCCATCAACTCCAGTGTTTGAAATGCTTAACTAACAGGAATGGGGATAACCACATGCTTAAATCCTTTGCTAAATTTATCTCCCAGAGAGGAAGAGGATTACGATTCATGTTCATTGATTGCATGTGATTTTAAACTATTGCAGGTTCTACTGAACTTTCTCATTAGCAAGCACAGCAGGCCATTCACTTTGAAAAGCACTATTTATTTTATTTCTTCTGAATGCAGTTTTATATTTTCAGTTAGTACATGAAGTTGAACCTGAACTTCTATATGGACTCAACTCAGCTTTATCCACCTATGAAATCAGCAGATTTCCATCTGTTTAAGGGAAACAATAACCACTACATTTCAACATGCAGGAAATTAGAAACCTCCCCAGGCCTAAGTTCAGTCAGTTTTTCTTCATGTTTCTCACTTTTCAGTAGAAAGCAGTGTGCAATATCCTGAACTGTCCAAGGTATTTCAGGACTATAGCACTGAACATAATTGTAATGGTTAAAATGTCTACTTAGCAAGCCCTAATTGAATATGCAAATTGAAAAACCTACATTAACATCTCAGAAATGTGTGATTCTGTACCCACTAGTGTTTATTTGCAGTTTGAACAGTTTGTTTCTGGAAGAAGAAGAAGGAAAAAAAAAATCTTTCAAGCTTGTCCATTAAATTATTCTACCAGCTGTCACCTTATTAAAAGTCTGCAGTTAATAATAAAACTACTTTAAACCACACACCAGAAATTGAGAGAAATTGAGAATTTAAGAACAAGCTTCCTTCCCCCAAGGCTTCCTTGGAAAGGTTCTAAGATTCACTGACAACCTCATACACACATCTCATCCTGCCAATATTCCCACAGTACAGCAGAACCTAACAGAACATGAACGCAGAATTTCAGATCTGAAGGTAAGGGAGAATAAGATGGATTTGTTCTGTGAGAAAAACTGCCCAAACACAGCACAGAAATTCTGACAAAAACTGAAACTATAAATAAACATTTGTGTTTTTTTTTTTCTGCATTTATAAACAAGTGGTGTAAATTAAGAAATAAATCAGAAAGAAATAGAACACATGATTTTGTAAGACATGAAGGAAAAAAGAAGAGCAGTATAAAGCAGAAAATGTAATGCTCTCTTGGGCACTATTGAGCAAAACATCCAAATTTAGATTAAAATGTAGTTTGAGGTCAATAAGGATCAAGAAAGTCAAAATTTTTAACAAGCCTTAATCATCACAATTCCCCAGCAGAAGAGAAGGGACTCCTGATGGAAAAATAAATAAATAAGAAACAACAGTAAAAATCCCATCTCACATATGTACAAACAAAAATTAACATCATGATTTATTTCTGAGGGTGTAAAACTCATAAATTTTGTATCACACAAAAGAAGACAAATTGTGGCATCAGGTTAGTAAGACGATAGGATTTAAGGTTTGGGGCTGTTGCTAAAGCCCTGCTAATGTGAATTTTGCTAGCTCTGCACCTCTAGCTTATTGGGTTGCTATCTAGAGCTCATCCGACCGGAATTGGCACAGTTTATGTCCGTTTGTTCTGCGCAGGAAACAAAAATGAAACTACTACTGGATTTGAGCCATGACTATCTCAAGTGTGGGGCAAATGAGGTAAACACTAAACTGAGACCCTGTGCATAAGTGATAGTGAAAGTCTGGAGCCGGGGAAAAGAGACAAACTTTCATTTCATCACACTGCCATCAGCAAGAAGGAGGGGGAGAAGTTGCTACGTTTCTCCTATATTTGTGAACTGGGAAAGTGTACCACTGTGATCACAGTCACTGCGATAATCTCCAATTTAAAAATACATAGTTTGCATTTCCTTGCAAGGAGAAAGAAGGAAAGAAGGAAAGAAGGAAAACAGAAGGAACTAGCATGGATGAGGTTTTATGACATGCCTCTGTGACTGTTGCTGATCAGAAAAAATGAAGAGTTTCAGAAGAATGACTTCCATCAACCAAAACGGTTTGGTACTGCCTAGATGAAAATACAAGCAGTCGGCCACTAGTTCAACCACCAACATACAAGCAAATCAGACTACCTGCTGATACATTTTCCACTAGGCAGTGATAAATTTTTGTTTATGGGTTTGTTGTTTATTTTGTATTTTTCAGCCTTCTAATCATTCCTCATTTCTTACAAAACTCATCAAAAAATCCAAATTGTGCTCAGCTGGTAAGGAATGGGATAAATAGTACTTCCAGTCTCTTAGAAGTTGACAATACTCCTGTTCTAGCTGATCATCTCTCAGTGATATTTCATGATGAAAAGTAGCACAAGAAGACTGGTATCAAAAAGGAATTTTCCATGTGTATAAACTAAAAGACACAAGGACATTACATCTCACAAGCCCTGTCTATCCATTTTGGAATCACCCCCGAACTTGGCATTCATATATTTTCATGCCCAAGAGAATGATCCTAACATTCTTCTAGCGATGCATCAGTTCAACTAACTTATTAGGTCAATCCAACTTCCACTGAAACTCATAGTATAACGTTCTTATCTCCATCACTCCAATTTATTCCATTGCTTTTAGAAACCATGAGTGTTCTATTGTATCTGAATGTCAGTATGCTTGCTAAAGGCCAACACCAAAACTGACCTTTTCCAAGATTCCTATTGACTATCACTGGATCACAGACATGCTAATGGAATAAGACTCCCTTTACTCACATTCAGTCCTGAGAATAACATTTGTAAGAAGAGTAACCACAAGGCTTGGAACAGAATGAAAATTAATACAAAACTATATATTTGTAGTAACGATGACACTAAAAATGTCTCCTTTGCAGGATCACAAATTTTCTTAGACTATACTTCAACCAACAACTGTTCTCTCAGTGGCATGTTTGGTCCATGGGATTTCATGGGATTTTGTAAAAAAAATTTTTTTTTTTTACACATCTTTGGTTGCTGCAAATGCTTATCTTGAAAAACTGGAAATTTTTTAGATTAATTAACTCTATTTTCTTTACATGGTAATTTTACTACTTTTTTGTGTCTAACCGCTTCCTTCAATTTTAAATAGATTGTCTGATAAATGTACAGTGATGTCTGACAACCATTAAGCACTAATCGCTCATTTGCAGCATAGATCAACAACATTCAAATTTAGTGACTTCAGAGGGTGAAATAGCTGCCAAGAAAATTCAACAACAAAAGAACAAAGACTGAAAAAAATAAAATTAACTCACCAGTTATGCAGAGAGCCACACTGTGAGATGCCTGTCATTGTCATGGCCCTGAGTACGCCAGAAGGCCTGACAGCCAAACTCATTCAGAACACACATCCAGGAGCATGGGAACCCCATTTCAGATAAGCCCAGGGACATTGGTGCCTGCCCCAACAATGACACAATAGGTCTCCATACCTGATTCTGGCTCTGCCTCCTGGGTTGGATCTCAGCCCTGTGCTGCAGTAGCTCACCTCCTGGATGGATCCCAATGACAGACATTGCAGCCTGTCCTCTGCTCTCTTTCTGGTTCTGTCTCTGTCCAATGGATAAACTTTGGCCCCACATCATCTCTTTGTCTCCAGCCCTGGCCTTGGGTCTGACCCTGTCTCCCTACTGGTCCTCCAGTATGGATCCTGGCTGTGGCTTACCCCCTCACTATGTCAAGGGCAATTGATGGACCCTGCTGTTGACCCAGTTCTGCCTGCTGATCTCATGCCCCAAAGGCCAGCACTGGCGTCACCCAGTTCCCCAGACGTGCAGGAGCAGCCTGCCCTGGCTGTGCCTTCACAGACATTTCTAGACCTAAATATACAAAGCCTGAACTGCACACCTTTTTTGAACAGCAGAGAGGATCCATTCAGAAGCCATGACAAATGACTCTTTCTGTTTCTTTTTCTCAGTAACGTTTTTATAGCATTTCAAAACCCAGCAGCACCAGGTCTTTTTCCTCACTTCCTCTTACATTGTTCAGCATTTTATGTGTAGCAACAGGCTGAAGTTAGGGTACAATGCTGTGATAACTAATTCCTCCAAGTGTGCATTATATATATTTGAGTCTCACACAAATTTGTAATAACAAAAATAAATAAATAAATAAATTTAAAAAAAAAAAAAAAAAAAAAAGAGGAAGATTTCCTAAAACTCTTTATAAAACAAGATATTTTGGGAGTTCCCTCCCGAACCATCTGCACCAAAATCTTGTGTCTGCAGAATTTCCCAGAACAAATTTACCAGCTACCACTCCTTGAGCTCAAGCCCACTGTTTTTTTCAACCTCCATTGTCACCAACACAGTCACGTGTCCCTCTTCATAACAGTTGGTGACCAGGCAGTATGCTTTTTCCTCAGCCTGGAGTAAGGAGGTGCTCTTCATACTCACAATGAGTCACGAAGCAAGAAGAGCTGCCAGGAAGCACAGAGGAAAGACTGGGTGAGGCAGAAAGGAGACTGTTGTGCCTTGCTTGCTACTCTGTAGCAAGCAAGCTACCCTGTAGCAAGCTACCCTGTCTCCTTTATTGTAGTCTCTGCTAAGAGCTGCATTTAGTGGAAAAATAAATAAATAAATAAATATTAGGAATTTGTTTACTGTTTTGTTTTCATCACTCATCTCGGTAATAGATTTTATCACATCTCATGGGTTGGTGTATCTTTAGACTAACATCTTTATGTAACAAACCTTATATTTATTTTAGTGTCACTACTGGCATGATTTTGCTTGGTAATATCACAGTACTACTACAGTCAAAAAGCAAAATATTTAAATTAAGTCTGATAACCTACAAACACGTAAAAGAACATATACCTTTACTCATATGAACTATAAGCTTAACTTTTAGTGAAGTAGTAAAGAAATACTTGAATCAAATAAGCGTATTTGTTTTCCCACTAAAAGCCTTCTCTTTTGCATAAAGTCAGTTACTGTGAAAAACATAAATGATTAAACTTTCAATAAAGTAATAGAGTGACTAGATTTTTAAATACACACAGACTATCATTTTCTAAATGACAGATCTAAAATCAGGCTTCTAAGCTTCTATACATGGGATTTTCAGAACTATCTGGGCTGATTTAAGTGTCTCACCAATTCAAAATAAAATTCCTAATAAAGAAGTGCAGTTTGCTTCTCTCTCTTGTCAAAGTTATTCGAAAATGCTAGCAGACACAGATATGACATGAACAACGTTTATCAATTCTGTCTTTCTTAGTATATTTTTTCACTGTCTTTTCATAGGGAGCTTGAGACTGAGAAGTACAGTATCAAATATCAAAGCTGAAATTCTACTAGTTATTCAAGCTTTAATAAAACAGGTACAAGACAAGAACATTCACCACTTACAACTTTAAAGTATAATCATTAATCTAGCTTGACATATTAAAGCTCATTTTCCAAAGTTATACACATTGGCATGGAGCTTCTACCAAGCACCTGACATAAGGGATGTAGAAAAACAGTTTGCTAAAGTGTTTTTCATTGTTCTAGGTACATTTTATCTGTACTGACCCAACACTAAGTTAGCCTAAGTAGAAATTTAGCTATTATTAAAGAAAGCTCCAATAAAAAGGTGTATGACAAACATAATATATTTTTGTGTTTCTAGGTTTTCATTAAAACTATTTCCATTAATTAAAATCATGGAATTCCACTATAACCAGATATTTCCATTATCTGTGAAGATATTGGAGATAATGTGGAGATATATGTAGAGATGATATATGTAGAGATAATCTCCAGTCATGACGCTGTCATTAGCAATGCACTCCCCATGATTCAGGAAGTCTTGTAGTCCAAAAATGGATGCTGACAGGACAGGTATTGAGGCCATGCAGATCCAAATCTTACCTGTTTCTGAAGAACTGTGTAAATGCTCCATGCTGGGACCACCCAGCTGGGATTTAGCTATTTTATGACACATCCAATCTGTGCTGATAAAAGAAACAGTTCTAATTTGAGATGCTTACACAAGTGGACAAAAAATAGCTTCGATAGACTCTACAGTATCTCTTCGATAGCCTTTACATGTTTCTTATTAAGAAAACTTTTCTTCTACAAAAAAAGTAAAGAAAGTATGTAATCTTTTCAATCACGTCCTTATTAGAATATAAATATTTGCTTTCTGGTATAAAACATTAACAGTTATTTCTGGGACAGGTGGGATCAGCTCTTCACTGTTGTCAACTTGAATTAGCTTCATGTGATACACCTGAATAAACATACCTCAAAGGTAGCCACAGGCTTCTCAGTGTACTTGTACAGGGGACAAAGACACAAATGATTTTTTTCTTCCATTCACTTCATCCCTACTTCTTTAGTCTACACAGAGTACTTTTTCCTGCTTCCCAGTGGAATATACTTTTTTTTTTTTTCAGTATTTCTAAATCAAATTTACTTCCTTTAAAGACTGAGCAGCAAAGGAAGTCATCAAGTATATTCAAGTTTGAAAATTACATATTAAAAACAAAGATTGTTACTGTAGAACAACTTCTCAGTGTTTTCTCTTCAATATGAGTTTTCACAGACAAAATTCTTAAATGCTTCCTTGACTGTCTCAAACTGCCTTGTTCTGTGGTTAAGGCTGGCTGTCTTCTAAACTACCAAATGTCTGCCATCTAGAAGTTAAGCTACTTGTTCACGCTCTTGCCAAAGTCAACAGAAAGCTAGACAATGCCATAAGGCAACACATCCCATCCTCAAACAAGTGTCTCAGATTGGCTGGATTATGACCAGCAGCTGCCTTGGTGGGTAGCCTAGACAGTATCTACAGATAGATGCCTCGTGCAACCTATGATGTCTCAAATGGCATTAGATGCCTACATTTGGCACCTACATCATGCTCTATTTGGATGTCATGTACATGTATTTAATGTTTTGTTTAATCTGTTACCCCTATACATGAAAATGATAGCTACCATGCATCATTCCCATGGATAGAACTACCAGGACACATTTTGTTTTAAATAGGGATTGTCATAATATTCTAGCTAGTGATATAGGTGAGCATGGACAAACACACTGTAAACAGACCTCAGGTTTTCTGGCCTCCATCTTCTTTCAAACAATCTCTAGGTAAACTCACAAGAAAATTCTTAACCATCTCTTTACTTCTCTCATATTTTACTGCTGGAAAGAGTAGCAGTGACACCATTGTGTTTGGGACACCATTACTTGTGTTGCAATAGTAATGAAGTCATCATCATAGTTACCATTTAATTGCATTAATACCTAGGAACTTCTGTTCAAAGCAGTAATCTGAATGTATCCTGAGAAATTATTTCCTTGTGTCAGAATTTAATGCAGTTGACAAAATAATTGATCAAAATCAAAAGACAGTAATAATGTAATACAGAGATAAGTATATCTTTCACCTGAGTATTTTTAATTTAGTGACTTAATTTAATAATTTGGGAAACTAATTTAATACTCTTTGCTTCTGATTTGTAAATCCATCAGTATGCTTTAATCATTCCATTTGATTTTCCATTTTCCATTAATTTCTGTCAGAGAAGCACTGCTCTAAGATTTCAATAATCTAATCTTCTATTTACTTTTGTTGATTCATAATTTAAATTTAAAATTTGGTTTGCTCTTTGATAACTTAATCTGGTTCCTAAACAGATAATGTACGGTGCTGGAATCAGATCTCTTGCAGGAGGCAATAATCTTCCTCTTCTTTCAGAAATCACCTTTCAACCCTCTCAAAGCATTAGCAAAATGAATAGGCTGAGGCTAACTTGTTTACTCTGAAATGAGCTCTCTAAACATCCAGATAGGAAAGGAGAGTTGCTCCTGACACATTGCTGACTCCTGCAAGGATTACAGAAGTACTGCACAATTGGTTTTACGATCCCAAGTCGTCAGCACCCTTATTTACAATTATTATTTTATTCTATGTTTTACTTCAGGCAAGTGAACACGATCACAAAAATATCAGTTAAAAGCATTAAGTCATATGATGTTGACTAAATAAAACAAAGACAAATACATTATCTAAAAATGTAAGCTTATATGTAAAGATGCTATTACAAAGAAAGAAGCATCAGGTGAATAGGAGAGTTTTAATTTGCTAGAATTAAAGTCAACTGAACCATTGTGAGAAGACCTGATTTACTAAACTCTCAGAAGTAACAGCACCTTTTACAAACTCAGTGAGACTCAATTGCAAAACAAATTAGCTAATAGGGAACTTAATTAGCAACTTCTTACACTCATACATCTAATAGGAAAGAAAAAAGGACACACAGTTGCTTCCTAGCCCTTCTGTGAAAAAAGTCAGCACTATATAAATGAGTACAAGAACCAATCACTATAGAAAAGCAAGAAATGTTATTGCTTAAAAAACAAAGTATATCTACTGTAAATTCAGAGATACTTATACAGTTTAACCAAAGGTGAAAATACCGGTGCAGTAAACTGCAAACAAAAGAGAATTCTGAACAATATATAAAATTTGCAGTCCAAGAGATGTATCAGTAAAGTTTCTCAACACTTAGCAGTCAACACAACCCCAGTCCCTCCATGTGTTATATTTTTCTAAGGCATCATTAGATAGATAAATACATTTCAAGAATTCTGACCCCTCTCTTTGGGAGTATAACTCACAAGGCTAAATGAAAAACAGCACCCAACAGGTGCTTAAATAAAGTGTTTGGACCCTTTCAGAAATACCTTTGTGGATTGAAGTAAATCGGTCATCACATGAAGAAATGTATTTACATTTCAGAGGGAAAGAGGAAAGTACAAAAATGCCCTGACCCTAGACTCATTCAATACAAACATATGTAGGGTTTAAACAGCCAGTCAGTTCTGAAAAGTTATAAATTAATATCTTTATGGTCACCTTGGCTACTGTCCCGTCAGAGAAATTCAAGACAGCTGTGGAGATACTAGCCCTCTTTCACATCTCCATCACAACAACGTCCATTCAGCCTCTCTGGCCTCCCCCCAGACAGAACATTGTTAATGGTTTTGGAGGTTGCACCCTGCTCTTATCCCAGAGGAAGTAAAGGGCCTGGGTATCTCTGCAGCCACAAACAATGACAGGTCACAGCCCACCAGCAACTCAGTCCCTATCCCATTCTCCAGTGATGTCAATCATCAGTTTTCAACTTGGTGTTGTACATAAATCCCTAGTTATAAAAATAAAATAAAATAAAATAAATCCTTTAATCTCTCTCTTCTACCAAACAAGGTACATAGAGGAGGGAAAGAAAGGTTGCACTTTTGCTTCTCAGGATGTATAAAAACCCAAACTGCTCACAGAGGTTGTTACCATACTTAAATAACATTTTTGAAACACTTTGAATGGCAAAGATGGAGCTTAAAAGTATAAACATAATTTGTATTCTTAGAAGATGTCTTCTCCTAAAAGCTTTTCAGGCTTAGATGTTAAGCATCATCCAATACCACTGTTCCCCCAGGAGCAATTGCTCCTTCTGCAGATTCCTCAGAGCAGTTGAATGCCAAAATATGAGATTTACACTTGAGACCACAGATCAGGGGTGTCCAGTCATGCAATGGGAGATCATATCTGCTACATGAGCAAGAGGCTGTAGGGTTTGCCTGCTGGAGGGGAGTGCAGGGGCATATGGAACACAGTGCCACAGTTTCTCCTGCCCATATGTGCTTATGCACCAGGTGCAGCTGGGGGACAAACTGCAGAGCTATTGGTCAAGAGTATGTGGATGGGAGCCCTGAGGGAAGGGAAGGGAAGGTAGCAGCACTACTCTGTGAGACATATCATTGCAGTAGGCAAGTGTGAGGAGACAGGTGCTAAAGAATCTCACAGTCACTGCAGGATACTTAACAGGCTTATTTGCAATCTGCAGAGTATGGAGCTAAAACAGAAGGTGAAAGAAATCCATATGGGAGCCTTGGTGTTGTAGGGAGTTACAGACTAGACAAGCAGTATCAGAGAAAGGCCCAATTCTTTGAATCCCAACAGAATGAGAATCTACAGCTTTCACCATATCAACGGAACAAAACAGGAGTGGGAGACAGCTATGCCCAGCTGTCTGCTCTGTACACATCCTACCACCAAGCACCACACACAGATATTGGCAGGTACAGAAGACTACTGCTACAAGTGGCAGTAATTGCCACTGATTTACTGTTTCTGTACAACTACATTTTTGCCTTGCTCAAGTAGACAAATAAAAGATTTGCTTTCTTTTTTTTTCTCTAGGGACCTGCAAAGAGATCATAAACTGATTCCAGATACAACTCTAAGATGTCTCTATTCATGCTCCAGAGCTTCCCAGAAATCTACACACTTCTCAGTGGTTTCTAACCATTACTAATTATCCCATAAGTATCTAATAGTCCTTTCCCAACTGTTCAGTAAGTTTGTGTCATGATACGGATTGATGTCCCTTTGCTTTGTTTTCTTATTTCACACAGTCAATCTGAAAAATGCTGGATTATGGATAAAACTTCTATTTACACATAGCAATGCTACATCTGTTATGGAATCTGTTTTGTTTCCAAAACAGAGCATTCAGTAGAAATATTTCTACAGACTATACCAGTTATTTTTGCATGTGATACATGAGAACGCTCACAAGGATCACTGTGAAATTGTATACATCCACAGGTGGATGTTGGTTGCAAGAATATTTTAGTGAAGCTCTTTGCAAGCTTGATGGAAAAATACCAATGACTTCTTACCTTTGAGGGTGGCACCTCTGAATTACCTATCTATTTAAGATCACTATTCTTGTTGCAGAGATATTGAAGTGCAAAAATTTCCAAGACGTGGAATAATTATTTTTCTACATATTCCCACCACCAGGTACCTAGTGACTATCCAGGCCAATTAAAATAAAATTAACCCATACAAGTTAAAGTCAGCACTCACTATCAAGTGACTGTGAAAGGCAAAACACTTTTTAGCATATTAAGAATTTCTAAAACTATAGTGTATCTTATAGCTGACAGAAAAAAAATAGAAAAAAGAAAAAAAAAGTTACAGGAAGAGAGAATATACCCTCCTAAGTGATAACGTAGGATTTCTTTAGAAGACTATGTTCCTTTACACTTGAGAGGAAATTCTTTTGATTACAAAACTATGAATAAGCAAGGATCAGTAAGAATCTAGAAACCATTTAAAGACTCATTTGCTTTCTGCCGAGCACAGGAAAGAAAAAATGATTTTGGCTTGGAGGGGAAGAGAAAACTCAAGGAAGAAAAGAAAAGCAGAAAACTGAAAAATACCATGTCACTAAAGATAAAAGTTTAAGTTTTAGCATCTCATTTATCTCGATAACTTGATAAAGGAATATAACAGATATTTGTTTCCAAATTTAATTTGTACATATTTGTTGATAGGGATGTACCCTTTCAACTTTTTCATAACCTACTGGAGATAAACATCCTTAAAACAGACCCTCCAGCAATTTCAGAAGCCAACCTTCCATCTATAATTAACAGTTGTTTTCTTCTTCCCAGAGTTCTGACCTATCTTCTATATGGATTTCAATAATATTGTTTATTAGGCTCTTTGTTATGTCTAATATGTCAGACAGTCTGTCATAAACAGCTTAAAATGCAATAATCACAAAAAGAAAGTCACTAGATTTATCAATAAGTAAGTACCCAGCCACAGGCAGATTTAAACATGCATTATTTCATCATACTTTCCAAAACAACAAGACTAGCAAGGAGAAACATAAGAACTTGTCAATTATTGTGAGAAACAACTTAACAGATATGATAATACAGTACATTAATTAGTGTTTAAAGCCTGCCAAAGACTTATATGAGCGACAGCTGGTCAGGTTGCCAACTAAAGGTAAGATGAGAAAGAGAGTTATGCACCTGAATGTTATTTTTTCCCTGGTGAAGAGGAAGTTAAGGAGAGATGACTCATTAAGACAATCTGCAATTAGGAACAAACCAGGATTCATAAGAGTAGACTCAAAGACCAGTTTGGGACCTTATGGTGAATCCTACTTTTTACATTTTTTCCATGAGCAGCAGAACTAATGAAACTGATTTCCTAGAGACATGTGTCCTTCTTCTCCTGCTCACAGTCATACTCCTTCATTCATACTCCCTAGCTCTTACATGATGCCCTGCTAATGTCGGAACACAAGGACAAATGTTGATAATATGACTAGAAACTGCATGTGGTCAATTAATTGCAAATGTTTTGCCTATCATGAACATCTGTTAGCAGCTAATTGATTAACAGTGTAGAAATGCTGTGCCCTGCCACAGTGGGGCAATAGTTAGGGTCTATCTCTTGCAGATGGGAAGTTTCACCAAAGTTATGAAATTTTAGTTATCTTAACAACTTGCAGTTATCTTAACAACTTGCAGTTCAACTTGCCCAACCAATTTGAAAGATATTAGAGAAAGGGTTTTGCTGACACATGGATCATACCAGACTTATTTATTTTGGGAAACAGACTAATAAAAATAAATGTTTATTTCTGATGGAATATAGGAATATATATTACTGACACGTTGGGATTCTGACATCTGATTTGCGTATTTGAACAAAGTTCAAGGGAAAGCAGAGGGGGGGTTGGTAGAAATCATTGGTGATCTTTAATTACCTGGTGCAGCAGGTGCTCACCATTCATCTGGCAATGCTTTGAAGTACCAATTTAGGTATCACCTAACTGGTGATATATATTCGCTACTGAATTTTGCCTACTTAGGCATTTGTTGCACACAGTATGATGAGAAAGGCTTATTTGCTGAGGCTTTACTAGCGGAGTCCATCACTGATGTCCAACATCACTTCCCATGAGGGCCTACCATAACAGCAGTATCAGGGCTTGCAGGTAAGGCCTTTGAGCCTTACACCGTCAGGACAACAGCATAAAACCCACAAGGAAAATGTTACTACCACCAAATCTACAGAAAAATCTGTCAAAGAAGCTTAACTGAAAGTGTACAGAGGCATAAGTGGAAAGCGAACTGTGAAGATGCAAGTGAAAAGCCTTTAACAAGGGTTAATTCACCTAAGAAACTGTGCAGCACATTGGACTGTTAACATTTAACTTGTCATTTGTGGAGGTTGCTCAGAGCACTTCAGACTATGAAAGTCAGTAAACAAAACTAAACTCTATTATTGCTTTCTGCAGAATAGTCTGCTTCCTAGCAGCATAAGTCATTGTCAAGTAGTGGATACACAGTGCACCTGCAGCTATAAGAAAGCTATGAACTTTCTCCTCAAGCACTGATTTCAAAGCGACAAAACCACTGGTTTAAGCATCTCACAGAGCATGAATGTTCTAACAGTGGTATAGCTATGGCCAGCTCTATATAATGCCTCTTCAGAGCCTGTCTTTGCCCTGTCAGTCTTGGATTGCTTGGAGAGCTGTGTCTCTGTGTTGTGGTCACAGCTTGGGGCAGCATCTAACTTGTGGTCTGATTGCCAAGTGGCAACAAAGCCCTTAATCCACGAGACATGAAGAAATACAATCTAACGCAAAGAGGCACAAGCTCAAGAAAATTGTTACCTTTTCTCATAAGTGAACCATCCCACCATTCCACAGGAATGTGAACGTGAGTTGTGGACAGGGGATGTAAGAGTACAAAACACTGGCCATGTATTTAATGTTAAACACACGACAGGTGAGTGAGTCTCGTGTGAAAGGTCTGCATGTCTCACCTCTCTTCTCAGATGTATAGGGCTGGATGGGTTTAAACGTGAGACCTGCTGTGGAAAGCTCATTAAAATGCATGTAATATGAAACCATGTCCCTGGCTCATTTATCACAGGTGGAATTATTTGATTTCATCACAGCTGTGTATCTGGTCATATTGCAGAATAAATGAAAACAGATTACTTCAGGCTGTAGTAAAACTGGCTGCTCAGCTCACTTTGGTCACCTGCTAGGATATATGTTGTTTGGTTCTGGCTATATGAAGCAGACAGTCCTCTGGTACATATAACACCTTCATCTATGCAGGTGATGCGATTTTCATGACCAGAACATGCCCCCAGAGCCACTGCAGCTGCAACATGTGCAGACCCAGTGTAGGACACAGACAGTCTCCAATCCAACTCGAAAAAACAGGTGGTCCCAGTAAAGGTCTAGACAGCTAATGTTTCTCTTTATTAAATTCACCTGCATTTATGCCCCAATTAGGTTAGTGGTTTCCTTTGCCAGGTCATTAACACAACTACAATATTTCACTAATGACAAAGAAAATACCTGGAAAGGCTAACAACCTTGGACAATAACTTTCTAGTGAGCAAAGATTTTATGCAGGATAAAGAAGATGTTTTAGATGAACAGGAATGTGAAAATCCTAAAAGATCAGTTAATCTGTGGGAAAGCTAGAGAAGGAAAAAGCAATTATAGAAATCTTTCATAATTTTATAACAAGAAAATATTAAGACAAATACATTTTTTGTATCTGAAACAAAAGGAAAAACAGGCATATTCTGCATACCTTTTCCACCAGCTAACCCTTATGTCTCCATCTTGCAGAATTTTCAGAATGCAAGAGGCATCTGGCAGCTACCAAACACTTCCCTACTGCACTACCTGAGTCTACTAGCTATGCACATCCCTAAACCCACGCCCACTCAGGGTACGTATATCTTGAATAAGTTTTCTCTGTGTCGCAGATCACTTGCGCATAGCATACTGGCCACAAAGCCAGAGAAAATCTGGAGAAACATGTGTAGATTCAGTGTTTGTGCCTCCAACAGTGCCCTTTCTGTATGCACCCTTACTAGAAGATGACCTCTTGCTGCAACTTGTTGCATCAGTTTCTTGTCCACAATGTGATATTCCAAGCAAGCGCATGTGCATAATTCTCACCCAGTACTAGAGGAGAAGGAGGTTGAGAGTCTAGCTCAATTACTTTAAGATGACTGGCTCAAGGTGACATTTCTTATTAAAACCAAAACCTGTGAAGGAAGTCAAAGTAAAGAAATCCTTCCAGCCTATGACCCCTACAATCCCTCATAAGCCTCCATGTAACCCCCAAAAGGGATCCAGTTCTGAGTCCCTTCTTGAACAAGGTGTTGGCCAGGCTGTTATTTCTAATAGAAGGAAAAAAAAGAAAAAGAAAAAAATATATATGTTTTTGTGTGTGAGTGGGACCAGAGAAAAAGATTGCTCTAAGAATGTCAGTCCTGCCCCTCGAAATGGAGACTGACCTTAGATCACTCCAGATTCCTCCACACACCAGCAACACAATATGCCATCCTGGAACACAATTGCCTTGAAAGAAAAATATTGTAAAACAAGAATTTCAGCTGAAATGCTTGAGGGGGAAAAAAGGGATAGCAGCTTCAGAATTGTGTAGGGAAATAGTGGCAAATGCTGGAAACAGCTGTTGTCTTTTGGAAGTATTTTGGTCTGGTTCTGGAGAAACTAGAGCTAGTCCCCAAGCTATCTATCAAAAAGCTGCTTGTACCAGCTACATTCCTCTGGCTGCTATTTCCTCTCACCAGAGCAGAACCAATTGTGCTTGGTTCAGTAGGAAACTGTTCCTCTGCCTCTTGCTGCCACCCGCTTGGGTGTGGACCCCAAAGTCCTCATACGATCTGCAGCAAGCTCTCCCTGCTGGCTTCCTTGTCTCGAGCCTCAGCCGACAGTCATGCTGTCTTCTTCCACCTCACCATGCAGGTGAGAACCCTTTGGCAGGAGGATATTCCAGAGACACTACAGAAGCTCAGGTCTAGTTGTGGCACAGAGGGGAGCAAGCATGCCACTCCAGCCAACACAAATAGACTTGTGGGATGTGGCTCCCTCAGTTCTCCACAGCTTATGGTGTTTTGTGTTTCAAAAGATGGACTGTCCTGTTTCCCATGCCTAGCATCCCTTACACACCGCACAGATAGTGCCACCATAGCTAGGAGGACCCTGCTGGACAGATATTTACCTTTGTACAGTGCATAATAGAAGAGGTGGTTACAGACTACAGAGCATAACAACAGTGTCTATGCTGCATACTGTCAAATTGTCAAGTGACATCAAACTACTGGTGTCATTTACCCCCTGAGCTGCCCCAATAAGGGGATCAGCACAGACCAAATCGGGCTGTTTCTTCTCCTTCATATTTGTACCTGTGTATTTCTTTCTGGCACCATCTCCTGAATGGGGCATAAATAAACTTTTTAAAAAAATAATCCCTTTTAATATCTCCACAAACCGTCTGTGACTCTTGTCCTCAGTTTAGGAGATATCTCTGGCCACAGAGATGTGTGCACAGAGATGTGTGGTCATTTTGTCGTGCACACCATGTACCCTGGCACCCCACAATGTTCCTAACTGGATGCCAGAGTTTCTTTTCTGCTCCGTGCCCAGGCTGGATAGAGCCACTGAACCCACCACCCTTACCATGCATATTCAGTGGGGACCTAAGTATTCCTTGTTCCAAAACTCATCTTCCCCAGTCTAGTGAGACAAACGCGCTGCTTAAAGTCCTTTCCCATTAGGCCCATCAGTACAACTGCATTTACGCCACATTCTCATCCTTCCTTCCCCACTGCAGCCATCCAAACACAATGTCATCCCCTTTTACATTTTGGGAAGTGCTGCAGTGAAATGAATGCACACAGCTTGGACAGCAATACTTCTGAGGTCCTCTCAGCACTTTGATGCCATGGACTGATGGGCTATTTGTCATTTGCTGGCTCACCCAGATAGAAGCTGAGGCAGTAAGATAATGCTGTCCCCTGTGCTTGCTTGTGCTACGGGCTGTGTCCTTTGGCAGTGAACTCTGCAGCCAGGGTGAGTGTGCTGTCATCCCACTGCACGTTGCAACTTGTAAACTCTTTTATGAGAAATCTCTCCGCAGTTGCCTGCCAAGTTACAGGGATAATCAGCAATTCATCACTCACAACAGTCCAGTATATCTATACCCCATCTAACGGTTTCCCATTCTGCTCTGTTTTATTAATCCCTGAGAGTGCATCAAGAATTTGTCTTGGATCCCTTCCCAAACAGGAATGCTGGCTGCCAAGAGGATCTCCTCACATATGGGCCTCCAGTCCCCTTACACTCACACATGCATGTTCCCACATGTCCAATAAATCAAAAAGCTTAGAAAAGAGTGGGTAGATTCTGTTGAGGTTACTGTACACGGCTGCACTTGTTGAAGTTAGAATTACAGATTTATTTTAAAAGCATCTACAGCTGAATTTAAATTTGATTTCCTCTGGCAACAAAGTTAATGGGGCTTTTTTTTCCCCCTCTCACAGAGCTGTAGGCTTCTTAGCCTTAATACTCAGCAAACATGAGATTGATTTCCATGTAAATTGCTTCCTCACTTGCCCTCAAGCTCTCCCTCTGCATCACCTCAGGCATCATTTATTTTTCAACCAGTCCCTTTTAGAGAACTTTGCAGCTCTCAGAAATAAATTAAAAATAAAAATCTTATGTTATAGTGCCCCAAAAACTACTGCACAAGTTATTTCATGGCATTATCTAAGCTGTTAGTAAATTTCTGCATAGAAATATATAACTCCAGACACAGGCAACATCTCCTCTGTCACTGTGAGAAGCAACTTGGAGAAGAAGACTGCACTGTGCAGGTGCTCGTGCTGCATGACATCTACTGTGTTAATGGGCTTTGGTCTGTGAGGCTCTTAGGTTGGTTCTGATGTCTTGGCAAGTCTGGGCTTCATCTCACAGGACAGATTTTTGCAGAACAGTTAGTTAATTTCCCCTTGTTTTACATAATAAGACCAGGTCCACACCAAGCTTTGGTTAGTCTTATTTTTTTGTATTAGTATTGCTTTTATTGTGCAAGGAGATTTTGTGATGGCATTTTTGCCACTTTTGTCTAGGACTAAAGTTTCTTATTCTACATTTACTCCAAAACACACATACACAAAAATCCTAATTAATTCATTTACTCTTGGTAATCAAACTTTATTTAGTAGGTAACTAAGTAGCTGAATAAATTTGAATGATTTCTTTAGGACATTATAGTAGGAAATATTTTCTATACAAAATCTGTTATATTCAAACTTGAGACCAGCAGGAAGTAGTTTCCCTATACCACAAGAATTTTTAAATATAAATAAATAAATAAATAAATAAATAAATAAAAATTCTGTCTATCCTGTGTCAAGACACAGTGAAGAAATAGAAATAAAAATACATAAATAGCAATAATAATAAAAAAGCCATCTGAAGTCATCTTGTGTAGCTTCTGAGTGACTGCAATGTTCTGCTTTTAATGCATTGTATTGTCTTTTTTTTTTTCCTTTAAGTTAGTGTTTGAAATCTTATGGGAAAAAACAAATCTGAATCATCACCTGGATACCCAAAAATAGTTTTCCAGATTGACACAGTCAAATAAGAAGTCTAAAAGTTAATAAGAATTTTGAAAGTTTTTTCAAAAAAAAAAACTAATAAATATATATCTATATATATATCTCCAGGTTACTTTTTGCTAACATATTTGCTTTTGAACATGGTTGGAAAATTTGGGAAAAGCATGAAAATAAGCAAAAATGAAAAAGAAAGGAGTGTTCAATGAATTGATGACAAGTTCTATTCAAGATATGCAAAGCACTACATCTGATTCCATTCTGCATCACATCACATCAATAATCTGCAGCCAAACCCGACAATTTCTACAGAATTCTATGAAGACTATCTTTCTGTGAGAGGTCAGTTGGACTTGAAATGTATAGGAACCAGAAATGTATAGGAACCAGACCAAAAGTGCAAAAAATACAAGATACAAACAGCTGAGCCAGTAAAATGTATCTTTGCTGGTTGAAACTTTTTCAAAAAGATGTCAGAAAAGTATGTTTGTTTCAGCAGTCTTTATACTAGACCAGGAATAATCTGTCCTCCAGACCCAGGCTGAATCTAGCAAATACATATCATATACTCAGTTTAATTTGAGGAAATTCACTTTGTTGTTCATATCTCATCCAGCTGAAATTGAGACAGACAAGTTAGTGCACTGTCCCACATAAAGAGCTTGAATGGCTATTTTAGGTTGATACAGTCAAAACGTGAGTTTATATTGCATGTACACATCCTAATTACAGCGCACATGATTTTAATAAAATACATCTAGTGTTACAGCATATTGTCAAATCCCAAGCCGAAAATTTGGATGCAAATGTCTAATGATCGAACACAGGAATGAATTCACAAGTCCTGTGCCCAGCATTGCAGAAGAAAAAAAAAAATCACCTAGAGCGTGTGCCTCACAAAAATATTCCCTTATCCCCTTTGCAATGAACAGGGAGTGAAGGACGCAAAAATGTTCCTTCCTCTGCTAATTCCTAGAATGTGAAATGACAGTGGAAGATTTTTGCAGCCATGCACCAGGCAGATTTAAAAAAAGAATGTCTGCATGTTTCCCATGGGAAAGAACACACAATTTCTAGTCAGATTGCCAGGCAGCTCCAGGAGTGAGCACAAGCACAGGGTTAGAAAAACAAATTCAAGTAAAATGCAGAGTGAAAAGAAACTGGAAGCAGTTAGAGGAAAATCCTGTCCAAACAGGGAATAGAGGTTGAAAATGTGCTGTACTTTCTGCTTGGTGGCTGTGTGGCAGAATGGCAGCTGCTCTCCTTCACCTCAGCACTGAAATAGGCTGAAGGTGATACAGGACAAATTGGGAACCCCAGGAGTCCGCAGTTGTCAAGTCTTTGCAGCACAAATTAAAAGAAACCACTCATTAAAAATGATTAAAAATTGCAACCAATACTTAAGAAATAATTTTTGTGCCTGGAGTTCTTTCAGGGATATTGTAGTTAACAAAGCCCTGTGGCTGTGACACTGGCACCTGACATGAGAAAATACATGATACCATGCCAATGAGAACAGAGGACAGAATTCAAGCCATTTAGGCATCTCCTGGTATATCACTGCCCAGATAAGATGCATCTTTTATCGCATTCCATGCCTACATCATGGCAAAATGTCTTCATGTTCTTCACAATGAAGTGCCAAGGTTCTCATAGAGTCCTATGGATATTTTGCATGCAAATTCAATAAAAGAATGGATAAAAACAATTAAGATTGAAGACATCTAGGGATTTTCCAGTTTCCTTGGAAAACAAGGTGTATGCAACTATATGGTCGGTCTGCTGGTCACCTCCCTCCAACCACTTCTGAACGTTTCACATGAGATCACTTACATTTAGTAACACTGAGCAACCAAACAGTGCATCTGTGCTGGTCAATCACATTCCTTGCTGAAGAAGGAATTCACAGGCATATGTGATGTATACCTGCTGGGAAGCAGCTTTCATCAGGTTAGACCTGACTCTGTCACTTTGAGGCAGATTTTCTACCATTGAAACTGAACACCTTCAAGCCTAGTGTGCAGAGAGTCTTTTGTCAGCTCTCAACACATTTATACCTACACAATATGTTTTCAGCTTCTAACTACCATAGTATCCTGTGAAAATGCTATTCTGGAAGGCTAGATCAAAATCCTGACATTATTTCTGGCACTTTGAGCTGAAAAATGACAAGAAATTTAACGTTTGCTCCTTAGATGTTTTATATGGGGCCCAGAGGAGACACAGCCTGAGAGTCTGAGAGCTACACAGTACATGTGGCCAATCCACTCCAGAAAGGACGGAAGCTGCTCTGCAACATTTGGCCTCTGGGTCAGGGATTGCTCCCTGGAGCAGCAAAGCAGAGCCATTTTCAGGAGCTGGGCATGGAATAGACATATTGAGACCAGAGTTTACAGCACAAGAAGAATTATGTCTAAGAATGCATTAACCACAGACTGGCAACATAGTCTGGTAACAATCGAATGCTGCAAATGAAGATGATACCCATAAGAGAAGAAAAGGTGAATGGCGTGGTGTGCTAAGACTGAATATCTAGGACAGACTCACTGCGTGCATTTTCTGCTTATCATTTAGCCTTAAGTTTTGCCATCCTCATACTGTTTATAGACTAAATTCACAAACGGAACAAACTATGACAATGAGCTTTTGCAAGAAACGATGATCTGTGCAAGAGCTTAATGAGACAATCAACTCATAAGGTCCCAAAATACACTATTACACAATATGTTGCCAAGTAGTTAAGTCAGTGGCTAGTGAAAGAGAATAACTGGAGGACTCTTTTGCTAATGAAATAAGTTATTATTTCTCCTTTGTATCTCCATATTAATTTATTGAAAGAGATTTCCAGCAGAGATGTCCTCTTGAGCAGGTGTGAGCTAAACATTTTTCTTCCCAGAGTTTGTCCTGGAGGGGAGAAGTGCTGGGATTTGACTCATCTGCCTGAAAAATGATACAAACTTGTATCCCAAAGGATAAATGTTTCCTGCTAGTCTACAATCTGCGTTAATTTACTTGTGACACAAAAAATACAGCAAATATGTAATATCTGCTGGAGTGGTGGTAGGACAAAGCAGGAGACCTGCTGGAATTTACAAATTGTCTGTGACAAGTGAACACAGAACCATGTTTCATAGAAACAGTGAATTGGACACTTGCCTGATTCAGCAAAGAAGCTGTCTTTATAATTTGTCTTTCACCTAAATTCTATGTCCCCTAGTTTTATTTCCAACAAGTTGGCTTTTGATAGACTGATTTTTTTTCTACTTGCTCCAAACTTCATTTCCCTTGAAACAATTTTTTTAATTAGTTTTTATTTATCAGTTGTCAAGTACAAAACCTAATTTGATTCAGCATGAAACCTAGTTGTAGTACAGAACAAAACTGAAGGATTGAATCAATAGCAAAATTTGGTCAGCTGGTCTTCAATTCACATTTAAAGAGAATTTATTTTAAAGTCTGTTGAACATTGAGCTGGCATTTGAACAATGAAAGGAATGCAAGTAAGGTGTCATTTTAAAAAAGAAATTATCAGGACCCCAAATCTCAAATAATAATAACAACAACAAAAGTAATAATAATAATTTTAAGAAGATGTTTGTGCAAGTCAAATTCCTGTAAAGGAAGAGAGGATGGTGGGTAGGGGTAAACGTTTTGAACACACTTTTGACTACTGCCTAAGCTCTCTTTACACAGGTGGCATTTGTCTCCATGGCCTTCCAAGACAAGGGCTAAATACAATCGTATGCAATAACTGGGATCCACACACCTGAAATATCAAGCAAATTGAAATATTTGGTAACATTTTGAGGCTGCTTTTTGTTGCTGGAATGTTGGCAAAGCTGATTAGGAGGACTGACAGTCAGGTGTCCTGTTTGCTCCCAGATTAATCTGGCTCTTTCACTCAGCAATGCAAAGAAGCATTGATTAGAACTCATCTGAAGCCACACAGAGCCCTTAGGTGTTCTTGTTCAATAAGTCTGCTTAGGGGAAAAAAGTGAGTTATTGCACCTTAACCTTGTGTAATACTACTTCTCTTGATGGAAAGAAAGCAGCTCTTCCAAGAGTGGGCTGGGAGAAGAACAGGACCAGCTATGTGATTTTATTTCTTTTTAAAAGCAGTTTTTATAAGCATCTGAGCACAACTTTCTGATTCTTCACTGTATAACAAGGAATATAGTACTTGGCAAATCAAATGGGAAGTACAGTTGGGACTGATTAGAAGTGGTTGAAAGGTTTCTTATTTGGTTTTAGAAAAGCATTGTGAATTATGCCAGCAAATGCCCTATCTTCCCCTCCCCCACCCCCCACCCCCTCCAGTCTCCCTGCCCTCAAAAAAAAAAATAAAATGAACTAATACAACTTTCAGAAAACTGTTAAAATGGTTATGTTTGGTATGAAGAAGGGCTTTATTTAAATTCAAATGAAAACTATTGGTGATTGGACTGATCCTTTAAAATTACATTTTGGGCATCATGAAATTGTAAATAAAGACAAATGACAGCAAGCATTTTTACTGCAGTAAATGAAAAATGTATAGAGAATTGACAGTCTCCGAAAGCTTTGCAAAGTGCAATATCTGGAATTCACCGAGTCTTAAGGAGAAACCAGGAAAGAAAAATAAAATAAATCAGAGAAGAAATAGTAAAACTAAATAGTGGGCAAGGATATTATGCTATACCTAGAAATACTTTCATGAAAAAATCATGTGTGACAGATGAAGCTAAACTACAAGACTACTTAGTACAAATTACAAGCACAGAAGAATTAAGAGTAGCGTGGCACAGATTTTTTAATCAAATAAATGAAGTATGCAACAGCCTGTAAAATCCATTCAATATAAGCCTGATTTAAACTCAGTTTTGATCACTGGAAAGATGACAGTGGACTTCGCATCAGGACACAGACACAGTAATTTGAAATATAAGCTGAGACAGTATTTGAAATGTGTTTTGAATAAGACCAAGAATGACTATCTCTATAGAGTATAGTCTGAACTGTGGTTTTGGAGAGATGAAGAGGGAGTGCCTGTTCAGGTTGCCCTGGTTTCAGCTGGAATAGAGTTAATTTTCTTCACAATGACTGGTACGGTTCTGTCTTTTGGATTTAGGAGGAAAATAATATTGATAACACACTGATGTTTCAGTTGTTGCACAGAGGTGCTTGCAGTAAACCAAGGAATTTTCAGCTTCTTGCACTGCCCTGCCAGTGAGGAGACTGGGGGTGCACAAGGAGCTGGGAGGGGACACAGCCAGGGCAGCCAACCCAAAGGGGCCAGAGGGATGTCCTATGCCTCATGGTGTCATACAGAACAGTTAAATAGGGGAGTTGGGTAGGGGAGCTGCCATTGCTTGGGGACTAGCTCAGCATCAGTGTTCTGGTGGTGAGCAAATGTATTGCATATCACTTCTTTTGTGTATCTTTTCTTTTTTCTTTCTCCATTTTCTTTTCTTTTCAGGTTGAAGTAAAGACAGTTTTGACTGTCTTTACTTCAACCTGAGAGCAGTATTTTTTTTTCCCCAATTCTCTTCCCCACACCACTGCAGAGTAGAGTGAGCAAACAGCACTGTGGTGCTTAGCTGACTGCAAGGTTGAAAGACAACACAGATGCACAACACTGCCAGCACACCTGCCTGCAGTGATGGGTGGGAAGCAGATCCAATGATGTTACTATGAAAGCAAAGCATTCAACAATGACATCACCACCTGCTGGGCAAACATGAATCCATTGCTATGCATAAAATAGAAAGACCATGTGTATTTTAAATTAAAACAGGCAGCAGGGTTACTTTTTGCCTAGTACTGAAGACTTTCAATGGAAGAAAGCTTTTACCAGTTCCCTTAATGGGCAGGCAAGGTGTTAGGGCCTCCAGAAGAAATGAATTCAGGAGGTGATAATGTACTGTGAGAGCTACTGATGTTAACTAAGGAAAAGACAAGTGAGCTTAACAACGATAGTATTAATCTTAGTTTCGAATTGTATTCACTTTTCAAATCATTTACTCACACTGGCACCTCCTGTCTTAAAAATACAGATTGCTGTACTTCTTATTGTTGAAATCCATTTTTCTCTTTTAAGAGGCTCAAGCTTGGCTGTACATATGTCCAGACATTGTAGCAAACTCTGTAAAGACAGATCCCTTTCTATCATCAGTAGAGGTTCTAGCAAAAGCCCTAGGAATCCCTTTCAAAGCAAGCTGTCCTGTTCTATTTGTAAACAATGAAAAAACCTGTATGCACTGAGAGGACTTCTATTAGAAATGCCCTTCATCAAAACCAGATGAATAGCTGCACAGAAGCAGACAGCAGACTGAAAACTTCTTTGAATAAAATGAACATCATAGGCTAGTTTGAGTTCAGTATCAGTAAGAGACTTGAGCAGAAACCTACAGACTCCACTAAATGCCACCAAAACCATTTCTCCCATGAGCTCACGGATTCTTCTGCAAAGATCCAGCACTATGATTGGATGCTCCAGGTACTTCCAACCAGTGCACAAGAGGGATGCAAGAAAAGGTTTATAAATACATGATGCTTTTTTGCCAAAAGCCTTTCCTAGATAGGAGAAGGTAAAGTTCAGAGATATGCCTTAGTGCAAAGTCATGGAATCAAATGGCAGAGTTCATTCAGAACCACAGCTGCTAGGTTCTCACTCTATCAGCTAGTTTTACAGAATATAATTTCCCTTTGTTACAGTTTGTAGAAACAGTTGGTGGCAAATATTGAAAACAAATTGGGTGAACATTCATAATTTTATTAAAATGATGTAACCACATTTTATGCCACTTTAGTAGGAAAATCCTAAAGCAACAGTGAGTTTCATAGAACATTAATTTTTCTAGTGTATGAAATAGCTCTGTCTTTGTTGCATAAAGCTTAAATTGGCAGCATGGGAAAAACATCAGTACAAGGCTTAATGAGAAAGCTGATGCTTTCCAAATGCCTCTCACATTTTCCAACAGTGTTACATGTGGGTTTTCCAGGTTTACATATCTACTAGCAATTTTGTCACTTTATCCCAGTTACTTATACTTGTTTCTCAGTCACTCCTTTTACTTTTTCTCTGTTTACTGTCATACTCTAAGAATGACAGCAGTTTTAACCTTTGACATGGTTAAATCAGCCACTAAATTAGTTGCTACAAATCACTTCCTGCTGCCTTTACTTTATTAGACATATTGACAGTGCAAAATTAACAATTTCACATTAAAAAAGGGATGAGGGAAACACTGAGGTTTCAAACTTAGTCCTTGTGTGTAAGGAAATAACAGAATTGTGGTTTTCTGTTTTACCCTAATTAAGCCTTTCAGTATATATGCATGATGACAAGTACCTGGTCATGTACTCTTTTCTTCCCCATGGGAACCTTACCTCATTTCATGCACAAAATGGATGATAATTGCCCAATGAATTGCTCTACAATTGCTTTTTACTGCTGTAATTCAGTCTGTGGTGCAACCCTAATTTACAGCCCGCCTTACAAAATCAGCATTGGAAGACTAAAGTATTATCTTTCTGATTGATCTGTCAATAGGGCTCGTGACAAATATATGGGAGATTCCTTCCAGCATGGAAAGAAAAAAGAAAAAGAAAAAAAGAAAAAAAGTGCCTTCGGAGCTCTCCAGTGACATTACATAGGCCTTATTCTTCTTCCTTATACCTGGTCAGCTGGAAAAAATAATCTTCTGGAGGTGTTTGTCTCTCTCCACTGACAGAGAGAGAGTTTGCATGATAAGCGTAACTTTTAATATCTTAAAATTAGGCAAGATTTATTGATTTGACCAGCATTATTGTGCTGATTCTGCAGTGCAAGTAGAGAGATGCAGCAACTCTCCAAGGCAACATGCAACCTTTTACAAAAGAAATATTTTTTTCTCTTCAAATTGTCTCCATCCTCCTTCAGCATGCAGCTTTCAGCTTCTGCGAGTGAGGTGAGTTTCTTCCCTACAAAAGTCTTCTCTGCACTTTACAACCCACCAATAAAAATGATCAGGATCACTGATGGTTTAGGAGCTGATTCTTCTACTGTCTCTGCTGAAAGTATTCATTGCCAGACCCTTATAACGCTAAAGTAAGTCATATGCGTACTAAGATGTGAAATTTTAGGTCCTAGCAAACTGCAACACCAGAAACACCTCAGGATGCCAATCATTGATACAGACTTACAGTTCTGCCAAGGCATTTCCTTTCATCAGCATCCCCAGTAAAGGATTTAAACCACTTGCTTTAAATCCACTTACTTAACTTTGTAGTTTGGAGGGCCATGACACTTAGCTGCTGTCACAAATTTATTTCAAACTATTGCCGAGGCAGTACTGGAACAACTGCGGAGTGAGCATTAGAGGTGGCATTACCACTAGCAACAGCTGAAGTGATGCCTTCCCACTGCCTGTGCCCCACACAACCGAAGAGGCAGGGGAGGCAGAAAGAGGGAGAACAGCTAAACCTGGCATCCTGCATTACATAGATAGTAGCTGTCTCTAAGACAAGGATGACAGATTTCTACCTTTATGTCCATCTTGACAATAAATGATAAGGTTATATCTTTTTGTCAGAGGGCATGACTTTGCAAGATAGCAGATTCTTTCATATCCAGTGGTACCATTTGCACTATTCAGTTGATAAAGTCTCATATTAGCATTTGTGCAGGAAAAAAAATAATATATATATATATATATATATGTTTATGTTTATATTTATATTTATATTTATATTTATATTTATATTTATATATATGTTATTATCATGACTTACTTGCTCAGGAAGAGCTTTATAGATGCTGTCTCAAGTTAGTATCATTTGCTTATTGGCTGAAAAACACTGTTGTGCAATGCAGTAAAAATCATAGGTACCTCTTAGGACATGTAAGCCTGGAGGGTAACTAGTGAGCAGATATCGTTCTTGTACTTTACACAAGAGCAAATGCCATCCCATAGGCATTAGTTGATGTGCCTTGAATATTCACAGAAGATGCTGTGAACTCTCTTTTCCTGAAATATTCTCTGCATTTCAGTGAAAGAGCACAAATATTACATCTCTTTGGCTCAAAACACTATTGAACAAGCAACAGAAATACTCTTTATAATAATTCAGTATCCTTTCCTTGCTATTATAATTCTGATTTTAAATGAGAACCATAGTCAGGTGATGTAGTCCTTTGAGATTACCATTTTCAAGCAAAAATGAGTCATTTTTTCCTGTTGCCATTCTTATAAATGACACTTTCTGGAGCAGCCCTATTGCAAAAGATGGGGAAATACATGAACTGTTAACCTTTATATTTGAATGAAAGTTTTAGGCTAATAATAAGTGGTGAAAAAGCTGTATTTGTTCTGTCCATTTAAGAATCAAGATAGTTATATAGGGCATGATAGTACAAACTTGTTTACAGAGCAGGAAAAGCGTCAGAAACAAAGGAAGGAAAATATAACAACTCAGGTTGCAGCTGAGGTCTCATTGAATAACCCACTCAAAAGCACATCAGAAAAACAATGACTTGGTTGATTTCAATGGTAAGAGGATGGGATATGGCCAGACAAAGGTCCAATACAGAGCAGTAAACAAAGGGTCTAAGCTGAATAGAAAATCTGCCAAGTTTATAACAAACCTTGCTGATTTACATGTGCTTTCCACTGTTATTAGACACCTGCATTTGGAGATCTGATTGATCATAAGTACTTGCAGGAGTTGCATATTGTAACATCCATGTTGTTGACCACATAAAGTATATCGTATAAAAATTCCATGATACTTCTCTACGCTTGGCATAGGTACACAGGCAGTTATGGCAATCCTAGACCAATGTCTCTGTGTTTTGTAGTCACCTTTCTCATTTTCAACTTGGGCTCTAGTACAGAGTGTAGCCCATTAAACTCAAAACAAGAAAACTGGGAAATGCAGGTATATGAAACATTGTTCTCCCTCTCTGATCTTTATGTAATTCAGCCATTGTACTGTGACCATCACTACACTGCAGTACCTGCTTATCTTTAAAAAAGTATATGCTTATTTTTAAGTACATGAGGAATCATATTCATGTCAGTGCATCTGTTCCTATGTCCTAGCTTCCCTATGTTTATATTGCATTGTCCAAAAGGAGATTTAAGCTGCAGAAAGAGAGAAGGACTTGAAGTTTTCTCTGTAATTTCACATCCACCCAGCATACTGGGAACATAAATGCCTCTCAAGCCCAGTGGTGAAAACAAAATCTGTCTTCCTGACATGTTGGGCAACAGGATACCCACTGAGTCTTGCAGCAGGACATCTTTACTGCAGACAAGCTGTATTTACAGAACAAAAGAGCTCACTTCTGAAAATCAGAAGAGAATACTGGATATCCAGAGTACTTCTTGTACCTGAAGGGGACATGGTATGAGTTTATATACAACTTTTGAGATTTTCTTTCAAGTAATTATGGATGTGTTTCAGCAGTCTGAATGTCAAATCATTCTTTGGCTATATTTGGATCTATGGGTGTTCACCTAACAGGGATTGCTAACAGAATGGGTCAAAAACCCAAGGAAACACATCAAATCCATGTAACCTGAATCTTAAGCAGTTTGGTAGGTACAGGGTTACATATACACATGTGGACAGGCAGAGTGCAATGATGGACAGAGTGATTTGTGGTCTGAATGTCATTGTGTCAGACAGTCATTGTGTTCTGTCTGTGCAATTCCCTTCATCCCTCCATTGTTTCCCTTGTTAACAAAATAAATAAATAAATAAATAAATAAATAAATAAATAAAAGCCTATGTCAACAGAAACAGAAAATCCCCTGTTGGACAGTCCAAGAAACAAGGGGATCATCTCCTGTAAACCTGAAAGAGGGGGGATAACTTTTCTTGCTTTTTGCAGAGGAAGGAAGGAGAGCTGGTCTTTTCTCCTGTCTCTCTTACCTTCACCTCTGAGGGTTATAACATGTTTACAGTACATATTTTCTGTAAGGATCAGTTAGCTAATATTTGTACAATATTTTGCTCATGGAGAACACTATGTAAGTATTACAATTAAATGAAAAAGCTTACTGCAAATGTTACCCACAGCAAGTGGGATAAACCAAAAAATTCAAGACGGGATGTGAGTCATCTGCCTATAATGATAGCCCTGTGAATTCTGCTGCTTTCAAATACAAGCATCAGATATCAGATCAAGATTAATAATTGTAGCCCTGTTCTGAGGAAGACAGAAATGCAGAATGACTTGTGTGTAAAAGTGAAGAGGAAACAAGAGTCAGCACTGTCATAGATGTCCCCAGAATAATCCAAAGTCATTAAGACTTTGCAATCACTTTCCACCAAGCATAAACAATTCACAGAGTTAAAACAAATGTTACATAAACAAACAAATGTTAAGATTTTTTTAAGATATAATGATAGGTTGCTTACAAACACATTCAGGCTTCGCTAGAGGATACTGGCTGAGAATATAAAACATGTTGCCTATTTACATAAAGAGACATTTTTAGTTTGAATTTTAAACCCATTCAAGTCAATGACAGCTGCCAATTTTAGAAACAGTCCAGTCAGGCCTACCAAACTGAGAATCAAGCATTGGCTTGCCTGGAATATCAAATGATAATCAAGAGCTCAAATATCCAAGCATTACCATAGGATAACAATTTAATATGCATCTGCTGATCTCTTGTATCTCAACACATACACTACAGGCAGAAAACATAAAGTACTAAAGTACTTTGACTTAACTCAATCAGCTTTCATTGAAGAAGCTAAGCTTGCATAAATTACATCAGGTTCTGCAGGGTAATATAAAGCATGCATGAACTACTATCATGTATCATCTGTTGTATAAAGATCTGTTGCCCTCTGATAACCTATTTTGCTACTTCTTCAGTGAGTATAGCAAAACTATGTTTAATTTGGTGTAAAATCTGTCTTATCCTCTTTTACCTCTGCTCAGATACTATTATTTTTAAATAAATATAAAAGTATTTTTATATACAATATAAATATAAAGGTGAGTTTTGGAGGAGTAGTGATTAGGTTTGCAAGCAGTAGTTACAACCTACCAGCTTTTCAGCTGTACAGGATGTTGTAACAGGTGCATCTTTATAGTTCACAACAGTGAAGGAAAGATAACTTTTGTCTTCATGTAAAACCTGGGCCTGTCATTTAGTGTACCCACATCCCCACTACAAAGTCAAACACTGAAAATAAGAAACAAATTTTAGTATTTAGATCACAGTCATTTTCTACTCCTGCTTCAGGATAAACAGAGAACTGGAAGGAACTCTGCAACTTTTTCAATGTCGAAAAACTTGAGTGACTTCTGTTACTTCTACTCAATAATATAAACATTTTTGTTGTTGTTGTTGTTTGAGTTTTTGAGCCTGTCTCACACTGTCTTAAAAAAAACATACAAGAAATCTTGTAACTGCAGCTATTCAGATTGTCCTTCGGTGCTCTCAGGTCTACTATGAGTATTTTAGATACCAAAACTAGTTGGCAAGACAGCACATACTTAAACCTGTTTTTTGTATTGTATCCTCTGAATGACTTTCATTTCATATATTTTAGGCAATTCTTTAGTGTCAGGCAAGAAAAAATGTCTTCAAAGCATAATTTTTCTCTCTTCAGTGGTGATAGATGGGGCCAGAAATGCAGCATAGACTAAACAGAAACATGAATTGAACAGGTACAGTTTGAGGCACTACAGTATAAGAAGGACATAAAACTTTTAGAGTGTCCAAACGAGGGCTGTGAAGATGGTGAGGTCTAGAAGACAAGACTTCTGAGGAGCAGCTGAGGCGCCTTGGTTTGTTCAGCCCAAGCAGAGCAGGCTGATGAGAGGCCTCATGGCAGCCTGCAACTCCCTTACGAGGGGAGTGGAGGGGCAGGCATTGAGCTCTGCTCTCTGGGGACAGCAACAGGACCCAAGGGAATGACATGGAGCTGGGACAGGGGAGAGTCAGGCTGGGTGCTAGGGAAAGGTTCTGCACCCAGAGGGTGGTCAGGCACCGGGACAGGCTTAGCAGGGTCATGGCACTGAGCCTTCTGGAGTTCAAGAAAGATTTGGACCATGCTCCCAGACATAGGGTCTGATATTTGGGGGGTCCTGGGTGGATCCAGGAGTTAGACTCAATGATCCTTGTGGGTGCCTTCCAACTCAGGATATTGTGTGATTCTGTGATTCTATGAGCAGGTGAGTCAGTTGACGGTAGTGTAATTAAAATTTCCTGATACAAAATTATCCAAATAGTTGTCTCTGTGTAGAAGTGAGTTAATATATTAAGACTATTGTCTCATTTAATCTGGTTAAGTGCCATAAAGTAACACCCACACAACAAAAATCCTGAGAACAAAAAATATATTCGGTGGACATGTAGAGAGTTCTTCTAGAAACCAAGAAATCCAGTACAGTGTTTTTCAGAAACATGTAGAGCAGCTGACCCAGCTTTATGTCACCAGGCAGCAACACAAGGCAGTTTTGAGGTTCTGGCATTGTACTGGCAGTGACCAGTATATGACTCACCCATTACTGTGCCACATTATGAGAAGGAAGGATAAATGTGTATATGCATGCACACATCTGCAACAGATACATTTGCCCATTCTTATCACACTATTCTCACTTAAAATACTCTCAGAATTCCAAAACAGTATATTTTTTTCTTTTACAGAATGGAGGAAAAAAGTAAATTGGACTCTTTCCAGTCATCTCACAAGTCAGATGGTAGATGCCATGTTTTTAACCCTTAAATTACTTCTAGAAAACAATGTTTTCAAAGTTTAGTTCTGTGGTATTTATCACAATGGAAAAAGTAAAGACCACTTTTCAGCTGGACAAAACATCAGCTGATTAGACATCTTAGTGCTGAGCTAAGCCCCAGATTTAGGTTTTAGCCTGCGTTTTCAAAACAAATATGCAAAATGTAGTCCTTTTATAGCAGTATTTTGATAAGTCTTCATTCTCCTAATCAGTCACATTGTTAGAATAGCACTTAAAAGAAACTGAAGCTAGCAATCTAATAGCAAAATCCATACAGGCCATTGAATCACCAACTTTATGAGTCACCAACAGTACTGCACACATTATCTAAAGGTAATGTCTGGTAAATTATTCTATTTTGACAGGGAAACATATGCTTATGCATTGACTGACTAGGTGTTGTTTTAGTTATAAGACATTAGTCTAGTGCTTGCCCATTGCCTTCTTCCAGCTCAGACTATGCTGAATGAGCTAAACAAAGTAAGCAGGGGGCCTAATGGTCAGCCTCCAGTTCATGGACTGGTTATTTCTCGAAGAAATCTTGTCTCTAGTCATCTAATCCTATCTGCAGACATGGGCTTCCTGGATTCCCTATTTACACCCAAAGCTGGGGAAGAAAATCTCTTGAACTCAATTTGAGTAATAATTTTGGACAGAGTCACAGAATCACAGAATCACAGAATTTCTAGGTTGGAAGAGACCTCAAGATCATCGAGTCCAACCTCTAACTTAACACAAACAGTCCCCAACAAACCATATCCCTAAGCTCTACATCTAAATGTCTTTTAAAGACTTCCAGGGATGGTGACTCCACCACTTCCTTGGGCAGCCTGTTGCAATGCCTAACAACCCTTTCGGTAAAGAAGTTCTTCCTAACATCCAACCTAAAACTCCCCTGGCGCAACTTTAGCCCATTCCCCCTCGTCCTGTCACCAGGCACGTGGGAGAACAGGCCAACCCCCACCTCACTACAGCTTCCTTTAAGGTATCTGTAAAGAGCAATAAGGTCGCCCCTGAGCCTCCTTTTCTCTAGGCTGAACAAGCCCAGCTCCTTCAGCCGCTCCTCATAGGACTTGCTCTCCAGGCCCCTCACCAGCTTCGTCGCCCTTCTCTGGACCCGCTCAAGCACCTCGATGTCCTTCTTGTAGCGAGGGGCCCAAAACTGAACACAGTACTCGAGGTGCGGCCTCACCAGAGCCGAGTACAGGGGGACTATCACCTCCCTAGCCCTGCTGGTCACAGTGTTTCTGATACAAGCCAGGATGCCGTTGGCCTTCTTGGCCACCTGAGCACACTGCTGGCTCATATTCAGCCGACTGTCCACCATCACTCCCAGGTCCTTCTCTGCCTGGCAGCTCTCCAACCACTCATCTCCCAGCCTGTAGCTCTGCTTGGGGTTATTGCGCCCCAGGTGCAGGATCCGGCACTTGGCCTTGTTGAACTTCATGCAGTTGACCTCAGCCCATTGGTGCAGCCTATCCAGATCCTCCTGCAGAGCCTTCCTACCCTCAAGCAGATCGACACACACGCACCTAGCTTGGCGTCATCTGCAAACTTACTGAGGGTGCACTCAATGCCCTCGTCCAGATCATTGATGAAGATATTAAAGAGGACCGGCCCCAGCACCGAGCCCTGGGGAACGCCACTAGTGACTGGCCTCCAACTGGACTTGACTCCATTTACCACGACTCTTTGGGCCCAGCCATCCAGCCAGTTTCCAACCCAACGAAGCATGCGCCAGTCCAAGCCTAGGGCAGCCAGTTTCTTAAGGAGAATGCTGTGGGAGACCATGTCAAAAGCCTTGCTGAAGTCAAGGTAGACCACATCCACAGCCTTTCCCTCGTCCACCCAGCGTGTCACTTTGTCATAGAAGGAGATCAGGTTCGTCAAGCAGGACCTGCCTTTCATAAGTCTGAGCATAAGTCTGAGCTAAAAGTTCCATAGTTTTGAAACTAAGATTTTTTACTAGGTTGGATAATATATATATATATATATATATCTACTTCAAAGTTGGGCTGTTTTAACTGTAAACTTTATTTTAAAAGAAAATGATAATTGCTGGCATTCTGGAGACACAGATGCCAACTACGTGACTAAATCCTATAGAAAATGGGCAGAAGTTGGATGCTTTGTGCCCCTATATGACATTAAATATCTCCCACTAAGCCTTTCTATTAAGCACCCAACAAAATATCATGTTTTTAACTCATTTACCTGAGTCTTCTTACTAAATTAGTTGAAAATGTTGATCTTAGTATTGGACATTTTCATTTGTTTCTTCTTAGAAATGATGAAAGAAAAAAAAAAAAATCCACAAGAGCTTATCCACAGCTGATGGTTATTAACTTGAGGAAAAATTGAAGTGAAGTATACTTTTTGGACAGTAGACAGCACCTATCTTTTAGCTTACTTCTTGTTCAGTTACCTGGTACGTAGCTTGTGGGCAGCTGATTCACAGCCTCTTTGTCTTCTCATGAGTGAGCCATTCTGGGAGCTCCCTGTGAATGGGACCTCTTTGCCCTGCCTTGACTGGTGCTGAGTGTCCCATCTACTCTCAAAGGCAAGGGACATTCAAAATATCTCATATTTTATGCATTGATCCCTTCAAGTGTCAGAAAAAAAAAAAAAAAAAAAAAAAAAAAGGAACACATACTTAATCTGTAACCCACCATAGCTTTCTTTCCATTTGTGTTACCCAATTATGCTCATGCCATGGAGCACATGATAAATGAGACTGTTTATCAGTTTATCTTCCTGCACATGGGATATTGATAACACTATTGGTAATACTGCAATGAGAGTTTCTACTACAGTTATATTGTCCAGAAACAGAAAAGTTACTTCTGCTTTGCTTTACATGTACATTATGCATCTGTTCCAAATGCACTTTTTACCCTTTGGAAGTCCCTCTTTTCTTCAATAAATCAGCACAGTTCTGGACTACTTATTCATATTAGGGAGAGAGAGAAGGGAGGTTGGCCACCTTGATTTAATTTCCTCACTGAAGTGGAGCATATTTTGATTAAGGGAACCACAAGGAGACATTCTCTATAGGGACACAATATCTGAAATTTAATTTCCTTCTTACTAGCCTGTATGTTGTTGTTAGAATCAACAGACGGAACAGCTAACCAAGTGATGAAAAGACTTACCTGAAGGTGCTGTGACTGTAATTTTCATTTCAAAAATCCTGCTAATGTTTCGTGGATTTTGTGACAAAGAATTGCAGAATTTCTTATACAATACTTTTTAAAATAAAATGCATGAAGTGCTTTTGAGATACAGGAGGTCAGCTACCTCTGCAAAATAAATTTTACAACAGGGTAGGAAAAGGAAAATCCCAGATCTGGGTATTTTATACTCATTTGATAACTGTTACTTAGTAGAAATTCAGTATGTGTTCATACTAACACAGCTGGAACATTGGAATGGAAGGCTACAAGCTTTACAGGAGAGATAGGCTACATCAAAAGGAGTGTGACCAGCAGGGCAAGGGAGATTATTGTCCCCCTCTACTCTGTCCCCCTCTACTCTGCCATTGTGAGGCCCCACATGGAGTACTGCATACAGTTTTGGGCCCCGCAGCTAAAGAAAGATGTGGATCTTCTAGAAAGAGCCTAGAGGAGGGTCAAAAAGATGATCAGAGGAATGGAGCACCTCTCCTATGAAGAAAAGCTGAGAGAGCTAGGGATGTTCAACCTGGAGAAGACTCCAGGGAGACATCATTGCAGTTTTTCAATAGTTAATGTGATCTTATAAAAAGGATGGAAACGGACTCTTTATTCAGTTAGATAATGATAGCACAAGGGGGAACGGTCTTAAACTAATAGAGGATAGATTTAGATTAGACATCAGGAAGAAAGTCTTTACTGTAAAGGTAATGAGGCACTGGAGCAGGTTGCCCAGAGAAGCTGTGGATGCCACATTCATGGAAGTGTTCCAGGCCAGGTTGGATGGGGTCTTGACCAACTTGATCTTGTGGATTGCATCCCTGCCTATAGCACAGGAGTTGGAACTAGGTGATCATTAGGGTCCCTTCCAACCCAAGCCATTCTATGGTTCTATGATTCTAGCTGTAATTAACCAGTGACACATTTTGATTTGCATAGAAACTAGAGGTCTTACTATTACTTTCCGAAGTATTCATTTTTCAATCTCTTCACCTCATAAACTTCATGCTCTACTTCTTGCTAGTCTGACCTGCCTTTCAGCATTATTAAAAATACTCAAGATTTAAATTGGATCTCTGGAAGATCACATTCAAGTTCACATTCATAAAATAGAGCTTTCATATTTGATTAAAAAAAAAAAAAAATTAAAGATAAAATATTTACCTGGGTTTTGCAATCTCATTTTTAAGGCAAAAAAAAAAACACCAGTTGCATCTCAGCACTTCCCACGGTGAACAAGTGTTGAAAATGTCTATATACATGCACTCACATACTTACTTTGAAAATGATATAATAGAGATGCAAAATGCTTATCTTGGTAAGCAAATGTCGTATTAAAGGAGTTTTGCTAAGTATTTCTACAGGACTAGTGTTTCACCGAAACTATTAGTTTATTTGAACTGCAGTCCTTTTTACTGCTATACTATTCCTTCTCTTTAACTACTAAAACAAGATATAATAACCACCATGTTTTATTGTTTGTGAAGCTTGCAGAGGGTGGAATTGTGTTTTGGTCTGTTTTATTTTGTTGTTTGTTTGGTTTTTTTGTTTGTTTGTTTTTGTTTGTTTTGTTTTGATTTGATTTGGTTTGTGGGTTTTTGTGTGTGTGTGTGTGTTTGGGGATGGGGGTTTACCTTTATGATGTTTTATAAGACCCAATTTGCTTTATTTATTCAGAGTTCGTCTTGCCATTTGTAGAACTATAAATAGATCAGATCCATGGTTTATCCAGAAGTCTATCATTACAATGGACACTATATGAGAAGCAACTAGCCTAGACCAAAGTTACATAGTTTACAAAGCCTTTTTTTCTGGCAAGTGATTCCTTTTCAGATTTTGTCCCGGTACATCCCATCCCCAGATATTTTGTAGAAGGATGGAACTTAAAGACAGTACTAGTTGCTGTCAGAATACTTCTACCTGAGAGAATAAGAAATTCTCAAGAACAGTCCCTGTGCCTGAGACTAAAAATTTAATGCCTTTGCTAAAGCAGGAAAATTGGCAAATAAAAATTATCAATGTTTTATATATTCAATATATATCCAAAATTTATATATTCAATAAAATATGAATAATTTTATCAAATAAAGCTATTTTTATCAAATAAAATTATCAATGAAGTACTTAACATGCAATGAACAGGGTTGGTGGAGTTTAGACAGGAAAGGATACATCTAGGACATCATTCATCTTGTCCTAGGGTTAACATATCAAATAGACTGAAAACAGCAGTATCCATTCCTGGAAATATGCAGGTGTCTTCACTGACTAGAGAAAGTCCCAGGTGAGTAGTACAGATGCAGATGTCTATACTGGATTTGTTTAAAGTTAGGTAAGGGAAATTCCACCCTGAGGGTTTACGTGACTTTTAGATAAAATTACTGAATAAACTCTCTAAGAAGAAATTGCAAAACCAAAGAAATAAACAATTGTCATTCAGAGTTCTAACGGCCATAATTCCTTGGAAAAGTTCCAGGAATCTTTTCTATTATCATGATCTAAATGATCTTATAAAAATGTGGTTCTTCTCACATTTACCTGTTGTTCAGGTGTTGCATGCATCATTTTCCCACACCCTTCCTTCACTTTCCAGGCACAGCAATAACCTCTCAAACATCTCTCTGCAACAAGCATTACTTTCCATCATGGAGTTCACTGTTCTTTTTCCCTTCAGCCAAGGTGCTCCAAGACAATCACTTCTCCACTCTCCAAACTCTTATTCGCTGAGCTGCTTCTTTTTATTTTTTTTTTATTTTTTTTCCCTGTCCCATATCAGTCTGTGCTTGTCCTTCTGATTTTTCTCTTGTGTTTCTGTAACAATTTGAAGCTATATTTTACAAGTCCTTAAGTGCTTTGGAATTTTCTGAATTTCAAACTTCTCTGGCACTATATCATGCCTCACAACATTTTAAAACGAAACCAACTAACTGATATCCCTGGTTAGTTCATTTCCACTCCCTTCTATGCAACTGCTGTCTCAATACTACAGGATAATGCCAGCATCTAACCACAGACTTAGGAAGTCTGAGGAACAGATTACTTGGTACCTGGCATTTTGGTCTATTTGGTCAGTTTGAAAAGACAAGGCACTCTCTTAAAACGAGAGGACTTATCTCCACTCTTTCACACATTATAGGTCATACTGCAGTTATTTTTAACAGCTTCCCCTAGCAAACTCCAAAATATGTATTTCAAAATTTCTTGATTTTTCCATAAAAAAAAACAATGTACACTGTGATTGAACATGAAATGGGCTCTAAAACTGATACTTTGATGAATTCTTCTTCTTTCCTTAGGTCTTGGTATTTGTGGGTCCCAATCATTTGAATATAAAGCTACTGAAATCCCCAGTTGGAGACAAACAGGAGTCTTTTCATGTCAGCTCCACTGTAAATATTAGACATTTGCTGATGCTTAATAGTCTAAACCCTGAGTCAGCTATCAAAACTCCACAGCTCATAAGGGATCAGGCTGTGCTTAATATCTCAGCATTCATATCTGAATTGACTTACAGCTCACATTAAGTAAATATATTCTTAGCTCTACCCATCAAACTCTGTTAAGAGGCATAGAAGTTATGATGAAACCTGTGCAGTAACTTTAGTTTTGTTCTTCATCTGGCTTATTTACTGTTGCAAGCTAAAGTAATTTTCTGAAGGACTGAGTGAAAAATCATCTCTTAAAAATTCAAGGCAAAATGCATGTAGCATGGAAGGAAAATGTAAAGGGATGAAATGAGTCAGGGTATCATAATGAAAATCTTTTGCTGTTGTGCCAGCAATGTATAACATTGTTCCCAGAACAATGGAGACTCTAAATTAATGTTTGTTCTTCGAATGATACTATGAAGTAAGTTGGCAGTTTTGGTTCAACTGTCATTATAAAAAGGACTCCATATCACCCAGGTCATCACACTGTCTAAGATTGGCATCCAAATTTACCTTAAGTCAGCAGGAGGGGAAAAGGTTGAAACATAGGTTATGAATGACTTAACCCTGCAGACACAAGTGGTCCCTCAAAGTGACAACTGCTGGGGAAGCTGGAGAGGTTGGGGTTCTGCTCTCTTTTGTTTTATGTTCCCTGAAGAATTAAACAAAACAAAACAATAAACAAACATGCAACAAAATACACAAACACATCGAAAAAAAAAAAAAAAAAAAAACTGTGAGGGTATAGGTATGGGGCTTTTCTATCCAAAACAAGTTAAAAATTATGGTGTTCCTAGCTGAAGCTGAAAGACAGACAAGAATTTCCATATCAATCTTTCATTTACACATTCGTATCAAGCTTAAAAAAAAAAAAAAAAAAAAAAAAAAAAAAGAAATAATGAAACAAACCAAAAAAAAATAAAGAAAAAGTCTGTAGCCAAGATAATGAATTCTATCATACATCTTTAATTTAGATTTGGAGAGATAAAGTTTAAAAAATATATCATCTTCAATTATTCTGCAGGCAATATAGACACATAGAAATTCTACACCCACATAACTCATTTGTGAGGCCAGCAATATTTATGACTATAAAACCTTAGCAGAATTTATAAAAGCAGACACTTTTCTGAGTGAAACTTCACAACTATTTTTATTTTCTGATAATTTAGCTGCAACAGCAAAAAAAAAACAACAACACATATTCTGTGAGCCAAGTTCTCAGCTGTTGAAACTTAAGTCAGTGGCCGTAAGTCAGTTTAAATGACCTAAGAATGTGGTTGAGAGAGTTAACCCCTTCAAATCAAGAGCAACTCCATAATTGTGAGATATAGCTAGGTAAAGTCTACTAAAATGACACCTCTGTTTTCAGAAATATTAGACTTTTCTTACAGAAGAGAAAATTGCCCTTTCCAGCTCAAGTCATTTATAGTATTAAGACCAAATACTTTTTCTATTGCTACGTTAGTACTTTCTGTGTTAAAGCAGGCCAAATCTACCACTGTACTATGAAAAGACCGTAGTTAGGCTTTCACACTTCTTAGGGAAAATAAATGAATAAATAAATTTTAACAAGTCATGGATCCACAGACTGTATTTCTTGGTAGAAACATTCTATGTTTATTTTTAAGAAAGCTCTCTATTTTCTGCAGTCCCTGTCAAATGAAGAAAAATTAACATACATTCTCATTTTCCTAGTCATATTTAATGATATATTGAGATTTTCTTTAAAAAGGTGGCTATAACTCTCAGGATATATGTAGATCCACTGCTCCCTGCTAATAGGTTCTCTTTCCTCTGAAAGAATTGTAGAAGTATGGTATTTTCAGATTTTAATACAGAAGAACCAAAATCAACACTTCTTCTACTCTGGAATTCATAGTGCAATTGTCATTTACTCTGCTTCAAAGAAGATGTCCTCCATTTGAGGATATGACTAAGATCCATAGGAAAAGGACCAACTATAAAAGAAGATGACCTGTTGTAAGCAACCCTTGTAGACAACACCAAATAAAAAACTTCAGTTAGTCTGACAGAACCCTGAACAGAGGATGCAATAAAGACGGAAACTGACTATTTTCTAAACTGATGCACATGGTTCCAGATTCCTTCAGTGAGGTAATCAGTACCCCCACAAATCAAAATGCTCAAACAAATATTAATGAGTACACCATGAGTCCTTCTACAAAATTTTTAGAGCTGTGTTATTTATCATTGCATGAAGTCCCTGCATAGTGAAGGTCTAATTCATAAAAACTACCTTTTCTAAGTTTAAGAAAAGAGGAAATGGCCTTAAGTTGCACCCAAAGAGGTTTAGGTTAAATATTAGGAAAAAAATGTTCACTAAATGGGTTGTGAAGTATTGGAACAGACTGTCCAGGGAAGTAGTTGAGTCACCATCCCTGGAGATCTTCAAAAAACCTGTAGATGTAGAGTTTAGTGACATGGTTTCGTGGTGGACTTGGCAGTGCTGGGCTGAAGGTTGGAGTAGATGGTCTTGGAGGTCTTTTCCAACCTAAATGATTCTATTATTCTATGTTCCAAATTAGCATAATAAAATGTAAACACAAATGTTAAGGTTATGTATATAGATAGCAGAAATACAGTCAGCATTACTGGTTTGAATAACTATGGAAACTAGAGTGCAGGACTTCCTATTGTATTTCTCTGGAAGTAAGCTTATACAAACATACTCACATACATGGAAAGAAAATAAATAGATGATAGACAGACAGACAGATAGATAGATAGAAAGATAAAGAGCAGGTCCACTAATATGTTGGTTGTCCAGCTTCTTTGCTAACCTTAGGTTTATATATTTATGGGTTTATTTAAATTGATATATTCATATTTCCCTGTTACAAGTACATGCACACTGTCAGAGTAACAGGCAATATGCTTAGAATGGTTTGTGTAATGATGCTGTTGAAGATGCTACTGAGCAATAGTCATTGTGTTTTGGTTGACTTTCAGACAGTATTTGATGATGAAAAACACCTGATGGATGTGACAAAAACTGACATACATGGTTTTTAAGAACAATATATTTCTTTTTTTTTCCTTTTTTTTTTCTACATATCAGAAAAACACATAAGTGAGAAATGAGTGTATAACTGTTCATAACCATCCAATATCTTCCTGTCCAAAACTCTGATTAGTTAAAGCAAGTCCTTTACAAATACAAGTTAACAGATTCCAGGAAAAATTCTTTTTAGAATAACAACAGAAAAGTCTCACAAGGTATGCTCTACAATTTAAAGAACAAGATAGCAAATGTACCCAGCATACAGTGTATGAGTGTCTTTGTACATTGTTTATTTGATTACCGAAGGATATGCACAACACTGCAAATCACAGTACCCATCATAAATGTCATGAAGCCCAAGATGTTTTGATGAATACCTTCAAAAATTCCTTTCTAACTATGAACTTTGAACTTGTTCTATTCTGCATAAAATAATGCTGTGAATATTTGACATAGTGTCATGTGTCAGGGATCATATTCAGTAGGTACATCATTAAAATGAATGGATTGAAATGAAAACGACAAAGAGAGTGGGAGGAAGGGATGGAAGCCAGGTGGGAGGGTAGGAAGCTAGCTCTCAGAAATGATTTCAAAATATTCTTTGTTTTGGTCAATCTTTTATGGTTTAAATGAGTAATTAATTACATTCCTGAGAGATGTGTATAAAGGAAAATCCACGGTGATATTTTTATAGGCATACTGAAAAGAATTATTAGTTTATATTCTAATCTTTAGTAAGTATTTTAGTAATACAATCTAATGAATAACAGAAACGGCTGTGTTTTCACACCATAATTGCATTACATGTCATTCACCCCGTTGTCTCCTTACCAGATGGCATACTGCTAGAATTTAGTGGATATATAAATGATGGATTTGGACTGAAATAAAATCAACCTTAACTTGTGAAATGCAGTTTACATTCCATTGTTGATTTCAGGACAAAACTGAAATATAAAAGCTGGAAAACCAGCAGAGGGAAATCACAAAGAAATATTATAAAGCCATACAAATGAATCACTGCAATTCATGCTCTCCATAGTCTATACTTTTTCTGCACACTCAGCTTTCATTGATACAGTGAGAGTGGGATAAATAAAATTACTATTTATGAAATTTGTGGAGGACACAAGAAGTGTTAAATACTATTGAGGACTGATCAGTTATATAAAGCAATCTGAATTGCTTGTTAAGCTGAACCTGTTCAAGTATCATACATGTAAAGAAAAGAAAAAGCAAAGTTATAGAAACAAAATTTGTGGTGTTCAGCCAGAAAAAATTGTAAGACCTTAAGAATAGGCACTGGTGCTTTAACTGGCAGAGCTTCTCAAATGGTCTCCAAGTCAGAGGGTTCACACAAGCCAAAAATTCACACATCAGCACTGAAGGGGGTAGAGGGAGTGGGGGTTGAGGGGGGAATAAAGTTAATATGCTGTTTGTGTTGCCACAGAGAGAAGTGGCAACAAGATGATCTTACAGTGACATTGGTAAGAGTCACGTGAGTTTGTTATTACTAGCTCTGTTGTCCACATCGCAGAAATTATAAATGAAAAACTGGGGAGAACTATGGGAAGAATAAATATTCCCAATAGCTGTTGAAGGCACTATGCATATTGAAAAACAGAAATTTGGCCAAACACGATAGTTAATGAATAAGATAACAAACTGACCCAAGTATTCTTTCTAAATATCCTGAAGGTGAGAAAATGCCAGATAATAAAGGATTATATCCTTTATCCAGTGTAGTGAAAATGGGTTTTATGAATGATGAATAAATAAATTCACAATAGATATAACACTATTATTTTGGGCAGAATTATAATTAACCTTGTTTGAAAAATGCCATGATGCCTTCTACTCACATGGAGATATTTTCTTCTGTTATTATTTGGAATATCCTCTTTAATTAAACACTTAAGACTCATAAAATAAATAAATAAATAAATAAATAAATTTATGAAAGAAGTAATATTAAGTTTGGGGTGATATTTCTGAACCTTAAAATCTCAACACAGTATTCATGGGCCAAAGTTATTTGACGTAATCTCATATATAGACAGAAATCAAGGCAGAGATGCTGTCTTTTAAGTAAATGAACTATGTCATCTTTTGTCCCACTATAACAGCATAGATAAAATTTATGGTTTTTCTTATTTTCTGATATTTTATATTTAAAATCCGCTTATAAGTGAAAAAATAGATAAGACAACATTTATATCTTTTTCTCCCTTAGTTATTATTTATACACTCATCTCCAGAGCAATCAATTTAATCTTCACTACAAATGGTATCTACCACTGAAGCTACAGTATTAACCGTAATTAGGGTTTCCAGTGGGATACAGACCCTTATTTCCCTTAACTTCTCAACTACAGAAAAGGACTGCAGGACTTGGCTGTTAATCCTGGAAAAATGAAAGACATAAAAAAAATTTGATTCATCTCACAAATAAACCTATAAAAAACACTATTAGGCTTTTATCAATAGGAACAACATAGTGCATGTTGTTGTACATGTGCAAGTGAGCACAAAATCACAGCTGGTATTTCTAATTCTGTCTAACCCAAAAGATATATGATCTCAGAAGTATCTGAGATAATTGTACAAACTAAATCAAACCCAAAAACTGAATTCACAAGTGGAAAAAATCTTTAATGTGTCATATATAACCATTGAACCATTTACTTTCCATGTGCATACTCTAATTTTTCTTATCACATATTATAATTATGAATATAATAACCAAACACGTGTTTACACCTCTCCCATCCACCACTCCAAACAAAACCTGCTGAGACAGTACACAAGCTTGTTGCTCTAGCATGCTATCCAGAGGGATCATGTAATAAGCCAGCTTGCAACTTCTGTAGGCTTTAAAACAGGAAATTATGCTGAACTACAAATAACCTTGTCTAAAAGTATTTTGTATGAGCAGAGTGGATACACACAAGAAATTGCACTACATGAGAATTTTGAATAAATTCTCTTTCTTTCACTGGTTTACCCCTGTATGAAGAAAAGCATCACTTTTCTCACATATTGCAGTTCAAGACCAACCCCGTTCAAATAGCATGCAGTGGTTATAATTACAGCTTTAAATCTAGACAGGAGATAGCCTTGTTACGGTGAGTGTAATTCACAGGAATTTTGACAACAGTGGAAGTGAGAAAACCTCTCTTCTAATGTAACAACCCGTATTGCAGCACTTCATCTTTCCACAATGCAGAACGCAGAGGCTTTTCAGTACAAGAGGGACTTGGAGACTTCAATAAAGCCTCATCCACACGGTAAGAGGAATTCAAATCTGTGAGGGTAGAAAGGAAAGGGTAAAACATTGTAGCAGTGTGTACCAATTCAATTGCTAGAGCTCTGTTTATATTAAATGCAATCCTGTGAGCAATTGACTCATGAGTAGCTCTCATGTTATATGTTAAAGTAATTAACAGAAAAAGCAGGCTGTGCATGAATTCTTCCTCAATTCAAGTTGTGAAAATGCAAGCTCAGTGCTGAGTAGAGCTAATACAGTTTATTTTGTTTGAAATCATCATTCAGGTTACATCTTTAAAACTATTTTGTTTGTTTGTTTGTTTGTTTAATCATATATAAAGCAACCTGTTCTATGAAGTTATACTTCAGAGTTTGGGGCACAGATTCTATAAATACCTTCAAAATTCTCATACCAACTGTGCTATCTGTCATATACACATTTTACAAATACCACTGCATAATGTACACATATATTTAAGTACAGATTTGTAAAAACAAATGCATTATTTTGTCTTGTTTTCTCCTATTCTGAAGATGTACAAACACAAAGTGAACTGAAGGATGACTTCCAGGAGACTAACTCCAGCCACTGCTTAATCACTATTAGCTATAGTCAGGGCACTCTTCTGCCCTAGGGTATTCAGACAGGTCTCCTTCTAAAAGCATTAGGAGTCACCAAGCAGGGGGAACTGGCCATAGGACTTTATTTGTAACTGAAACTGAGAACCAAAACTGTTCCATGGGATAGAGTGCTTACATTTTTCTCTCCATGTGTGTTCCACTAGGCAGGGAGAAGTCTCTTGTTTAGCACCTCTAAATAAAGATGCTGAATAAGTGACAGTTTATTTATGAAATATTGTATCATTTGGTATAACTGCAGCTGGCACAAAAATCCGTTAAACATATGTGAATGTTTGCAAACTTGTCCAGTGAAGGTGAAAACAGTAATATGTTTCTTCTTTAACCTTTTTCACCTGAAAATGTCAGTTGTAAATCAGAAAGTTTTACAAGTTATATTTAAAAAGAAATCTGCATAAAATATGCATAGATAATATGCATTATATGATAGCATTCACATAATCACTTGTCATTGTACTGCCTGTTTTGTAAGTGGGAGTTGTTCATGCAAGTGCGTGAGGTGCATTTCTATAAAGCAGCAGGGCCCCACCCCTGTGGCTACATAGGGATGGCTCTAGGGCTAATCTGTAAAGCAAATCAGTAAATCACAAATACACCATTTGCTCTAAAAATTGCTTTCAGGGACAAATTAAGTGTAAAACACTTGCCTGAGAGGCAAACTCCAACTCTGTCCATTGCTTACACCAGGCACCCAGACATGCTCTTGCCTGCAGAGCAGATAAGCTCCACCATACTTTGTTTAACCCAGCTACCTGCAGTATATCACACCTGCTCTCCCAACTTTGTCACATACAAGCCTGACACAGGGCAAATAAGAGAGCTGGTGTCCCTCCTGTGTGACTGCTAGGATCACCAGCTGGCAGAGCAGATGGGATTTGTCAACAGCTTGAACCTATGTAGACTACCTGCTTGACAAAGATGGGTCTGAGGGACTCATCTGCCATCTGAGCATAAAGCCATGCTTTAGCCTGCAGCATTGCATACAGAGACATTTTGTGACTGAGCAATTCCTTTGTAAAAGGTATGATTTTCCCATGGTCATATATCAAATGAGGCACAGAACTGGAAACAGAATCTAAGAGTTCCAAACCAAAGTATCTTAATTTATAACTACTAGAGACAGAAAGGCACAAGGGGAGGATGAGAGTGCCTCTGTCAGCCTTCAGGGAAATAGTCTTACTGACAACAGTATACAATAGTATTTCACAATTTAGCATAAGCAGGTTTGATTTCGAAATGAGCAGGCACTCAGAAATGATTACCTAAGACACCCTCCATATTTACATTTTTTCTGTCCCCATGTTCCCAGCAGTTCAGCACATCATTAGAGCACTACTAATTTTAATTGCTCTACCAGAAAATCGTATAGTGGGAAGCTGGTTGTGTTGGGAAAACTACTTAGTCTTTCTCTCACAGGGATGACATGGAGTCACAAGCACAGAAGGTGCACAAGATCAGGTTGTCTTCCTCCATTCTTCTTACAGGTCAGTACTTCATTTCTAATAATATTTGGACACCTCAAGGCTCAGCAATAAGTTTGAAATGGGAAAGAGACAGTACTTACAGGGTGAAGTATCCATGGGGTAACAGGAAAAAAACAACAACAACAAAAACTGTCTTCTACTGAAATAAAAATGATGCAGCAAACTACAGCAGCAGTAAATCAGAGTTAGGAGAATTGAAGCTGATATCTAACCCACCAAATTTCATAGAGAATCAAAAATCTAAATACTTACACAAACAGGAACTTTATATATCTATACATTAGTGCGCAAGTTCATGCTCCCCCTCCTCCTTTTTTAACCATGAACAGAGACATAAAGTATGAGTGAACTTCTGAACCCATTTTACTGCAGAGTGCAACATGACTGTTAGGTAAGAGGGAAAAAATCTTATGGACAGTCAAGACCCAGTGGCCTGAGAAACCTCCCCCATCAACAAGCAAGAGAGCACTTCAGAGATGATAAAATACTACATAAATCTTCTGAGAAACAGATAAGAAAATGAGCAAGGTCATAAATCCTTAATATTTAACTCCTCTCAACCCCACAGAAGAAACACTTTTTCAAAGAGGCAACCAGTAAAGTCAATCAATAAAAGCCATAAAGAGATGATCATGTAGGGAGTGAGGGGAAATTCTGACAGTTGAGAGAAAAGAGAAAAAAAAAAAAAAAGAGAGAGAAAGCTAAGAACTGCAATGTCCTGCTGATCTGCTCAGACAGGTGAGAGAGTATCTTGTAACAGATGACACAGTTTTGTATCCCAAATAATTAGGAGAGACAATATGTATCTATCAATAAATGTGGGCTGAAGAAAACACTCCCTAAGTTGACGATCATTTTTTTTTCCCACTGAGTGCAAACAGAATTGGCTTATGTGATATAAATGACACCATAGAGCATTTCATGCAATTATAGCCAAACACTCCCTAATTAGTATCAGCTATTAACCTTCAGTCAGTGGATCACTGAGGTCAAGACTGGAGATTTATAATCCAGCCAATTTACACCTATCTCCCTGCAGAGTCAGGACTGCAGAGTGGCCTCTCAGCAAAAGCATTTCCTATGCAAGCACAGAACCTTTTGCAAAGTCATTAGGCCCAATTAAAATTTGATGCAAATTGTACAGTTGGCCTGTCCACAAACCAAGGGAGATTTCCTAGTCAGCTGGAGGTAAACTAAGGCTGGCTGACACTGTTTCAGTCAGTACTGTTTTTCTGCAGGAAATATGGGGTTTGGATAAATAAAATTTCATGAAAACTATCTACTGCAAACAGAAAATAATTTGCTTTTGTCAAAAGCTAACTACAACAGATGTTTTCATCCATTTTAAAATGTTGTTATGAAAAAAACAGTCATTCTGATATGCCTGTGCCCCTGTTCTAGACTATGAGCTGGGCCAGCGGAGTCTCCCAAGCTGTGCCACAGACCCAAGATGCACATCAAGGACTCAGTAAAAAGACTATGGTGCACAAGAGAATGATTGTTGCAGTCTATTAGCCCACCCACAGAATGGTGGTGACAGGAGACATCTAAACTGTAACATCTACTATGTACAAATACATCTGTTTTCAGCCAAAGTTTTTACACAGAAAAAATATCATCTCAAAAAATCTTATGAGTGAGTAAAGCAACATGGGCAGACACAAGACATGCTGTTTAAGCAGAAGAGTGCAAAATTGCCTCTCGAAAACATCAGTAATCTCAAAGGACTTGATCCAAACTTATTAAGTTAATGAGACTCTTTCTATTAGCACCAACTGGCTTTCTATTTGATCCCACGCAGCAAGATGGAAATTTTATTCCTTTAAAAAAACAGCGTGGATTAAAAGAGCATTTCAAGTGAAAGAGCCTTTATACTCTTATACAACAGAAGTCGTACTTCTGCTATTTAACCAGAAATCCTGAGAGTCGAGCTCAGCGTAGTGCATTTCACTCCATGCAGAATTTTGTAAATATTTTGATGGATAGAAGGGAGCCCAGAAGCCACTATAATTGTAGAGCTTACTTTGCTTGAAAATGAAATATTTGTTTTTCAGTGTTGGAGTTGCAGTAGACCCAATGTAATTTAGACCCTGGCAGATCAGGAAGAATCCACCAGAATACTGGCAGCTTAAACTGCAGAGTTCTAGAGAAGCCTAGAATGCCCCAGGCTACTGCCCACTATTTGGCAGGGCTACCAAAGGACTGCAAATTTATAGCTATCCTATTTCTTTCTTTCTTTCTTTCTTTTTTATTTTTTTTTTTTCCTTTTAAGACATTTATTTTGACCTCACAGAAAAGTCAGAATGCTGGGAAGCAGAACAAAGCTGACTAACATCCAAGAGAGAACAGGCAACATAGGCAGAGAAGTTAGAGAGAAAAGCAGCAAGAAGATATTACCAAAGGAAAAAATAAAAAATAAAATAAAATAAAATAAAATAAAATAAAATAAAATAAAATAAAATAAAATAAAATAAAATAAAATAAAATAAATAATAAAAAAAAAAAAACCAGCCCGCAGCTACCCTGGTAGTTTCCAGTTGCCACTCAAGGAGTCCTGACTGGACTTTTACATGAGTAAGTGCCTGAGAAATAGACCCATGGACACCCAGAGGCAAAGCCCTTTCCACTGTGTTTCTTCCTGGGGGGGAGAACAGAAGTCTGCACTAGAAACAAGCAGATGAAGCTACATACAACAGGAGCTTCCCCTCATGGGTCATAGCACTGAAAACAGCCTACACGTGGCTTCACAAATCTAATTAGATACTGCACAGGGAAACGAGAAGATATTTCCTGTCTACGTTCCTTGCAGCCTTTGGCTCCTATCCAGAGGCTACCAGCAAGGTTGCCAGCAACTGCCAAGCGTAGCAATGGTGTCATCATGTAAACACCTGTCCACGGGACCACAGCTATACAGCTCACTCAAAAAGGCCGCCAAACAACAGATGGTAGCGACTTTTGATCACTACCAACACGGATGGGATTTGAACCAGTGAGTTAGAAGTAAAAATATCTCCAGCTCATTTCTTATTCTCTTCAGCTATTTTTCCCCCTGCTAGCATTATATATTATGTATTACCTTACATTAAGTCCTGGAGAAGGACTTGATTAAAAAAAAAAATAAATAAAAAAATAAAAAAAAAATAAAAAATAAAACTTCCTTCTCCTTGCTGTGCAATACAAAATAGAAGTGGCAAACTTGGATGTCTACTGTTTACATTTTACAGTAAGAGGGCAATTTCACACTGCCTACTACTGATGCTGCAATATTTCCATACCCACTTTTTTGCTGTTTTTTTTAACTCAGTTCATGCCAGAATTAAAATTATAAGACTCATCAAAACTGCCATGTCCTCTCCATTACAAGGAGTTTGTGTCAGTCCTCTGCCTGTTTTTTTGTTGTGTTGTAACATTGATTTGCTTGCAGAACCAGGTCAGCTCTGTGGATGGCCTAGATAAAACAGCAGGGATTCATCCCTTACCCAGTCCCTGCTGCCTGTCAGCCAGCCTGTGACTGTGCCCCTGCCCAGGTGACTGTTTCCACACATGGTTGCATCTCTGGCCCTACAAACCCAATCATTTCCTGCAAAAGCCTTCAAGATAAGGAATTTCTTTGTACCTAAAAACATCCAGCCTGCACTCACCTAGACTTCCTTTGCCATCTGCAGAAAGTCAATGAATCAAAATCGAAGCAGAAAGCTAAAAGTTAAAAGCATCTGAGCGGATTGCTGAAAGCATACGTCGTACGGCAGGCGTGCTGCAGAGATGTGTGGGTGGCTGGCTGCTTGTCTGGCTGCCTGCCCGCCGCTCCTCACATGCTGGCGGTACACCTCCAGGAATCTGCCCTGCAAGGATCAGCTTCAATGGCACAGACTGCACACCCTTCAGGAGATGTGCACAGACCTCCTGAGTTTGGGGAGCCTTTGAGTCTGTGGTTATTTAGGCTTCTGTTTATGAGCCTGTTGTGTAATAAAAATTGTGCTTGGGGAAAGCGTAGCTTTTCCATATCTCAGATGTTATTACTTTGACAGAAATTAAATTATAAGCCCTTATCACCACTTAGGAATGGAAAGGACTGAAGGCTAAAAACCTCCTGGGTGAACTCCTAACACTATGGAAAGCAAAGGCAAAATTACTATTGGCATTAATAAAACCAAGTCCTCATTCAATAGGTGGGGGGTGCATTTTCACAAAGAGTCAGGATTACTTATTAACTGACATGCAGAGACTGCAACAAAGACTGCCCACGGCCTCATCAAAGCTTATGGAAATATTCCTAAGATTCTCACTTCCATTGAAACTGCATGTACAAGCCAAATAAGAATCTCTTAAACCCAATATGTGTTTTGGTTTAGATATAACTTATTTGCAATAGCACACACTTAAGCAATTACATGTTTTGTTTTGTTTTTTGTTTTCTGAGATTAATATCCATTTGGGAAAATGAAAGTAGGAGTGCATTATTCTGTGTTTTATTAAACCACATTAGTTACCAAGCTTTAAGTGGCCTTCTCAGTTGGAAATAAATCTCACCTCACTGGCTAGTAAGTTTAGACTACAGATACTGTACAAAAGCAAATTGGCTGTGAATGCATTATTTCCAATAGTGTATTTCTTTTATTATGTATCTGCAATACTTGTCTTTCCTAGAGGCAAGATGTAAGAAATGTTTTGTTGTTTTCAAGCAGAAGTAAGGATATACGTTCTGCAACATAATTTTTCCTAACTCATCCATTTGCTTATTCTGAGATCTCCATGGAACTAGATACATAAATTTTATGAAATTCAGCTGCCTGTTTCTTTTCGCCTGAGCACTTTCTGGCAAAGGCAGATTCTCCAGTGACGTTAATGACTACAGATCCTTTGGCACACAAGGAAGTACAAGTAACTCCACTGGAAATCTGCTCCAGGTAACCAGAATACCATTTTTCTTAACATCTGCTAGGTTTCACATTAAGTTCTATCTGGGTACAAATTATTTAAAGAGAACTGATAGCTCTTTTTCAATCCAAGCTTTGAATTTAGACCTTCACCTTCCTCTTTGTCATTTATGTCTGAATAGGTATAAGGTTGCTTTAGAACATAAGTTCATCTCGTCCTGACCAGAAGTCTATTGCGCTTTGCCTCAAGATTTTTCCTAGCTGTGTGCTGTTTCTTCACTGACTTTTCTCAGTTTTTCTCATGTAGCCACACTTCTGTTCTCACACAACTCCCTGGTGATGTCCTTTTGACTGAATGGAAATGCAACCTTTTTTCTAAGTTTGCCCTCTGAGTCCTTCTCCTGCTTCTCAAGAAGCAATGCCACTCAGTCATCTTTCAGTCTTCACAGTTCAGTGTATCTCAGGATAGGATTCACATGGGTTCATTCCAGCACAGTTATCTAATCCACACTGGTTGTATGAGCACCCATGAGAGCTTCCAGAGAGGGAAGTATCAGCAGGGGATAATTTATCTCACTGTTACTGTAAATGTAGCCTGAGCTGGCCAGGTAGATGTGTCTCCATAAAAAGGCTGAGAGGTTTAAAACCTCAAAAGGCAAGGAATTAGTTAAACATAAACTACAATGATGAAGTTTTACTTGGAGAAAGCTGTTACATGACAAGGGAAGACATAAAAATAAAAGCCACTTAGTCATCACTCTTATACTCTGTTCTTCTGGTTTCTAAAACTCAACCAAGCCAAAGATCCAGACCATCCTGCACCATTTTTTCCTGCTGCGTCTGGGTGCTCACAGCATTTGTGGTCCTCAATCCTCCCAGCATTTTCTCAAGCTCTCCTTGAACAGCAAGTCATGAGCACCATAATGGGATTATTTTCCTGCCTCTTTTGCTTCCCATACTCAGGGATCTGCTCCACTGAGAAGGCATTGCAGCTTCCCTTAAGAAGGAGCAAACCTCTACCTTGTAGGGTTCCTCCTCATCCACACTTCATAAAGGAACACCACCCTGCTGGGAACAAATAAAAAAATAAATAAATATATCTTCTGTCACAATAGGATATGTCTATGACATGAAGAACAGAATGGGTCTACTTCTCTGCAGATCACAGAAAGAGCCTTTCATTTTGCTCTTCAATTTTAGATTATTATTAATCCAAAATGGCCAAAGATACCAGTGCAAAACCAGTGTTTAAAATATCTTATAAGATGGCAGAGGGCATAGCAGCAGCTTTAGTGTTTTTTTGTTGTTGTTTGCTTGTTTGTTTGTTTTTCTCAAACACACACACACACACAAAATAAGTACTAATTCATTCCTTGGTTAGACAACACACATCAAACCTGTTTCTGCACACCATCTTATCCTAGGCCATAAGGTGATGTGAAGATGTGTGAGTGTGTGTCCTTGTGGCCATATTTAGGACACAATTCTCAGGATATGTGTCAGGCAAGGAATCCCAGGAGCACACCCAAAACTTTTGATACCACTTTACACTATATGAGAGAGCTGAAGAAGGGAAGGATCTCACAATCTGGCCCATTACCATGAGTAACATGTTCACCTCTAAATTTTCAGCAGTTTTTCATTTTGGGAGAAGTTATTTTAGCTGGATTTTGTAAGGGACAAATAAACAATTGCTTGTTCCTATTCTAATGCATTATCGACACACTGTGAATCATCTTATGAAAGAAGCAGCAGTAGCACTATGTGTTTTTCCATTACATTTAATTTCTTTTGAGTTAAGAGAGAGATGATACACCAACACCACAGCTGGTGTGTCTCTGTTATCGTAGACTTGGACCAAAAAATCTTAGAGGTTAATCCAATTCCTCTCTTCAATGTCTATTTCACTTAGTTCAGAATTTACAAGGAACAAAAACCAAAATGTAATTAAGTTGTAGGAAGAAGGGTATCAGCTTTTAATTAAAGTGTTCAGGCTTAGAATTTCTAGCACTGAGCAATGCAGTAACAGTTTATGGCTGATATGAAATAACAAATGCCTCTCACATAAGTCCATTTTTCCAGATTTTTAAAATTAAACGAATTCATTCATATTTGTGTTCTTGCTTTAGAGAGGCCATATATTTTAATTAAAAATCATTTAGAACCAGTAGGCTTCTGCAGCCAGACATTACGTTTCTGTTCATTTCACCAAACTCAATGCCTGTGCTTACGAAATACCACTCTTAAAGAGGGATGTGTGCTCTTTTACTCCAGGGTATAGCCTCTTTGAGATTCATTGGTAAACAACAGGTGGATGGAATCTGTCTTCCTTCAAAACCCCTCAGCATGTCCTCTTGAGTATATTATTTTTGTGTCAGGGCATTCGTGATTGATATGAACAGTCTGTAGTACTTTAATTACCATTTTTTACCTTGAAATTATGGCAAAAACCTTAGGATAGCTGTTTCTTATATCCCTAAATCCAAAGTAAAAAGATTTCCTTTTTTGTTATTTTTATTTTTTATTAACCTCAAATTGCACCAACATATTCATAGTGATTTCTGAGACCTTTTTTTTTTTTTTTTCTAAATTAACATTGCCATCTTCAGTTTGTTTCCTATCCACAGATTTGTTTTTATTGATACAGATCTTTTACACTTTTAAACTCAGTCTCTATTTACCTGCGTTCTTTGGAAGAGATAACTGTGATGGCAGAAATAACTCCAGTATGACCAAAAATGAAGAGATAGGTGAGTATCTCAAACCCTTTTAACACAACAAGAGAACAACTAGAGGCAATATCAGCTTTCAAATCCAACCATTTAGGGCAAGGGGTTTCTTGCTTAGCTTGCTGTGTCATTCTGAACTGTACCATGTTTCAAAACATTATTTTGTAGGAGCATAAGGCTTTTAAACTAGTTATTATACACTTTGGAGCCTTACCAACCCCCAGACAAAATCATAATAAATAGTAGTAGGGAGAAAAGTAGATACTTTAAAGTCTAATTAAGTATTTTGATTAGTTCATACTTGCTGCATTTTGGCTGCTGTTTATAATTAATTTTATTATCTGATGTTTGTCAGTGGTGGTATTTCAAATACTTCTTTGTTTACTTAATTGGGCGGTTTATAATAATCACTTAGGAGAAATATATTTTGCTCTTTGCTTTTATAACTGATCACATTTCACTAAGCCTTTTTTGCCCTTTCAGTTTCAATACCCTTCACAACACTGGCAGAATTTACCCCGAGCAATAAACAAGCTTTCAATTTGCAGTGGCAAGGTACTGAGCCTCATTTCTTACCTACAGTCAAAAACAGACCTTCCTTTACCATCAGCCATTTTTTTCCTGCAATATGTAATCTATTTCTCTCTAGCACCAATTTGCTGTTTGGGTTCATAATAGAGAATTCTTGCACCTATGAAGAGGCCCACAGCAGAGGAATGTCAGTCACTGAGCCTTGCCATCAAACAACTGCAAAATCAGAGCCAGTAGCAATATTGACTTTTAAAGTCAGTTAATTCCTTTCTCCTATTCAGAAAACCAGTAATTTAGTAAAAAGACATAACAGCAGATATCCCAAACTGATTTATATTACAAATTGGGAAAGTATCAGCGAAATATGTTGATGTTGCAAATTGAGGCACTATTGTCTGTAAGACAGAAAAACTGGGAATATCATAGTGACTTGCATGACCTTGAAGACTAAAGTAATAGGTATGGAATGAGATTTAACAGCACAAAGTGAAAAGTCATGCTTTAAGGAGAAATTTCTGCTGTCAGGTACAGACATGATTGGACTGACAAGAAAAGAGAGGGAATTGGCTGTATCCTCCTCAGTCAGAGGCTAACAGAGCCACCAGTGCAATATAACCATAAAGAAGTAAATGTGATCGTACATCATATCAGCTAGGACATTTCCTCTAGAGTGAGGGAAATACTGTTTCTGTTGTGCATGACACTGATGAGCCCTTTTCAGTAATACTGTCACAATTCTCGTTCCTCCTGCACAAGTAAGATGAATTTAAACTGATATTGTACAGAGCAGGACCAGCAAGCTGATCAGGAGAATGGAGAGCTTGAAGTATAAGGAAAAGATTGCGAGAACTCGTCTAGTTTACTTTATGGAAATAAAGACTAAGAATAGATTAAGTTATTTGTTATAAATATATTGGATCAGATGAAGGGAAGGGAGGAAGACATGTCAACATGGCCTTAAATCTATTGGACAAGTCACTACCAGAACAAAAATATTTCAACTAGATGTGTAAAATTTTAAAATGCAATCACAGAATCACAGAATCTCTAGGTTGGAAGAGACCTCAAGATCATCGAGTCCAACCTCTAACCTAACACTAACAGTACCCACTAAACCATATCCCTAAGCTCTACATCTAAACGTCTTTTGAAGACTTCCAGGGATGGTGACTCCACCACCTCCCTGGGCAGCCCGTTCCAGTGCCTAACAACCCTTTCAGTAAAGAAATTCTTCCTAACATCTAACCTAAAACTCCCCTGGCGTAACTTTAGCCCATTCCCCCTCGTCCTGTCACCAGGCACATGGGAGAACAGGCCAACCCCCACCTCGCTACAGCCTCCTTTAATGAACTTATACAGAGCAATAAGGTCACCCCTGAGCCTCCTCTTCTCTAGGCTGAACAAGCCCAGCTCCTTCAGCCGCTCCTCATAGGACTTGCTCTCCAGGCCCCTCACCAGCTTCGTCGCCCTTCTCTGGACCCGCTCAAGCACCTCGATGTCCTTCTTGTAGCGAGGGGCCCAAAACTGAACACAGTACTCGAGGTGCGGCCTCACCAGAGCCGAGTACAGGGGGACGATCACCTCCCTAGCCCTGCTGGTCACAGTGTTTCTTATACAAGCCAGGATGCTGTTGGCCTTCTTGGCCACCTGAGCACACTGCTGGCTCATATTCAGCTGACTATCCACCATCACTCCCAGGTCCTTCTCTGCCTGGCAGCTCTCCAACCATTCCTCTCCCAGCCTGTAGCTCTGCTTGGGGTTATTGCGCCCCAGGTGCAGGACCCGGCACTTGGCCTTGTTGAACTTCATGCAGTTGACCTCAGCCCATCGGTGCAGCCTATCCAGATCCTCCTGCAGAGCCTTCCTCCCCTCAAGCAGATCGACACACGCACCTAGCTTGGTGTCATCTGCAAACTTACTGAGGGTGCACTCAATGCCCTCATCCAGATCATTGATGAAGATGTTAAAGAGGAACGGCCCCAGCACCGAGCCCTGGGGGACGCCACTAGTGACTGGCCTCCAACTGGACTTGGCTCCATTTACCACAACTCTTTGGGCCCGGCTATCCAGCCAGTTTCTAACCCAACGAAGCGTGCGCCAGTCCAAGCCAAGAGCAGCCAGTTTCTTGAGGAGAATGCTGTGGGAGACGGTGTCAAAAGCCTTGCTGAAGTCAAGGTAGACCACATCCACAGCCTTTCCCTCGTCCACCCAGCGCGTCCACCCAATGCAAAGGTGGATTTCTATCAGAGGAGTGAGTAATGTTTGAGGAATTGTAGCAAGAATTAAATAAACAAATAAAACACCAGAATGATTTTACAGTAAACTGCAGTCACTGAAAGAAAGGAATGCCATAGGAAGGATCCATTGACCTTGCATCTTGTTTCTGGGTCTTCAGTCCAAAGCCAAAACAGGTTAACACAGATGAATTTTTATAATCCATATATCAGTAAACAGGAGGCTGGAGTATACAAGGTAAGCAGTAACTGAAAGTAAAGACTAGATGCAGTGACTGAGAAACAGTCCTGAACTGTATAAGGCATATAAGGAAGACCACAAATGCCATATTTACCCTGACCACCGTAAAAAAAAATTTCCTCTTGAAAATTAAAATTCACAATTTTCATAATTGATTAAGAAATCCCAGGCAGACAGAGAGAGAGAGAGATGCAAGGAGTCAGCTGTGATTTAAAAGAAATAATTCCACATAAAAGGAATAAAAGGGATTTAAAATAAAACAAGTTTTGATTAATTAAATTGGCATGATAAAATAAAAAATCATTGTTTCATATGATTCATATGTATACTAGAACTTAAGAAGAAAGAAAGAAAAATACTAACAAAGATATTTGTTCTCCCATCATGAAGCTACATATTGGGAAAGACAGCTTGCACATCAAGTGGGATATTGTGGAAAACATGCTGAGATTTTTCTTCTGCATGCACCAAAAGTCCAAGCTTGACATTGCATCACTGTGGTGGTTGCCAAACAGCTTTATTTAAGCAGTTTTTATAACGTTCTATGATGAGCTTTAAGTTTGCTTATTTGTTTTGTTTTGTTACCCTGTTAAAAACATACTTGATGACAATAGGAAATTTGCTCTGTTGTGTCAGGTACGATCCAAATATATCAGTAATGATAAACTTTGCCCTGCAGAATACAAAAGATAGATAAAGGGCAAAGGGGATAAGGTTATTGCAAACCTCTCCATAATAAATCTTGGCCACTGTGAAACCTACCTCCGTATATATAACCATTCCCTATCTTGACATCCAGAAACAGGAATGCTAGTGAGTGAAATAGAAGCTTGTGCACAGTAAAGCAATCTTAAATATCAGACAGGTTTTCAAAACAGCTGTGCTAGGTTTACCAGATTGCATTATGGAAATGTTAGACACCAAAAAATCATGCATTGATGTGTAAATAAGGAAAAAATGGGGGTGGTAGGCTGGGAAAGAGAATTCCCTCTGGTATTCTTCCTGCCAGAAAACAAAATCAGACAGCTTCCACCCACTTGTCTCTCCTTATCTCCCCTACAGTTTCCAATGGCTTGCTCTGCAAGATTTTCCCAACTTCAACAAGCCATAAAACCTACTGAGCATTCTAAACTACTGCTAGATTAGCAAATTTTGACCCTTTGTCAATATTATCAGGTTGTGTGAACCAAAACAGTTTTAACTGATCTTTAAGCAGACATTTTATAACCATCGTTTTTCTTATTGCTGTGCAAAAAAGCTCTCAGTGTCACCATATGGTCTGAAGCAATATCTAGACTTACACTTTCTAGGCCAGTGAGATAAAGTGTAAAAATGAGAGGAGGAGCAAAGGAAGCTCTGTGCAAGGAGACTTCTCCAGATATGCCAGATGATTTGTTCCCTTTGTACATCAGAACTCCCTCAGGCCTGATCTGTACGTGCTTTTTGCTTTGCAGCAGTGTCTAAAAGCCTTGGTTCACAAACATCTAGCCATAACACTGTCAAAGGGTACATCTTAGACACAAAACCAGATGTTTTCTGATGCATTCAGGAGTAATTTTGTTATCTACAGGTTAAGCACCATAATTTTGAGAATTTTGGACAAAATTTGTCTTACAGCTAAACAACAATCCTTTAATGAGACAAAATAAAACTATTAACTTTTTAAAATAGTTAGAACTCAGAATTCTTGGATAAAACACTATTCTGTGGCCAAAATTCTTCTGCAGACACATTTCAGATTCATCTGCTCACCCCTTCCAAGGAAAAGGAGGAACATATACCAAGAAAAGTAGACATTTCAGAACCCAGAGGGAAGAAACAAGAGCTCTGGCTCAGTTTCAACAGACTTCAAAGATGTCATGTTGTTTGTCATGCATGGGACTGCATTTGTAGGATGCACACAGCAAGCAAACCCCACACATGCAGGACTGGCATAGGTGATTCAGTGCATTGGAAACTGTCATGCAGGTAGCAAGTTGATAGCATTGCCTATGCTTATGCATGTGAATTAGATAATGCTAACATGAAGTTATTGTCACGAGTTTGCAGGATCAGGTCATGGGAATAACACGTGCTTTCTCATTTTGTACCAGGAGCTGTAACTTCACTGAAATACAAGTATCTCCAGTTGGCAAGCATACATCAAAATCACTCATAAGGAGGTGCTGGCAAGTGGCTTCACCATGTGTAAAATTGCATTGGCAAAATGAAATCTGGAAGGGAATAATTACGTGTCGGATTCTAGATTAGGCAGATAGTCTTCATATAATCTCTCTGCAACCTCCACACAATCTCCATGCAATTAACTGTTAGTGAGGTAGTGAACCTCCCAAAGGCAATCCATGATCCAATTTGGTTTAGGTGCTCTGAATAGCCCTCTGGGGGCTCCTCTCTTTCTCCGGTGGCCTAAGAGCTAACTCTTCATGTAATCCCTAGGGTTAGGCATCTAAAGTAGAATGTACCAATTCTCTCCATCTTATCAAATTTATGTCCCTGCTTTGATATGCTTATCAAACTATGTCCCTGTTTCTCCTACTGTTTAAAGAACATACTCTTAGTTCCAAAAGCAATTCCATAAACCTCGAGCTGATATAAACTTCTTCTCCTGACATAAACTGCTCCCTCAGGCAAAGCACAGGTCTGGTGAAGTCTGGTTGTTTCTGGGACTATCTTTTCCAAAGGGGAGAGGGAGGGATCTCTGAGTCAAAACCCATTAACTGAAATCACCTTGAAAAAGCAATACAGATTTAGAGACTGTCAGTTCAACCACTGAATTGGCATTTAAATGAAATACAAGGGGAAAAGAAATCTCAGCAACATACAGGTCAGGCATTTGCCTGGGACTTGAAGAAGTAGTAGGCATCTTTTCTGTGTGTACGAGCATAAATATTAATAGACTCTCAGAGGTTCTGCAGTGAGATTCATGGAGCTGACTTTGAGAAAACTGCAACTGAGACAAATAGATTGAAGGTGGACAGCAGGTTAAGTATAAAATTATTATTTGTGCACCTGTTCAAGAGCCATTTTAATTTTTGAGCCCCAAGAGAAAAAAAAGTGTCATTTTGAATGCACAAGAGTTTGTAAGATTTAATGATTCTATTATGGTTCCAAGTTCAATGTAACCATCCTTATGCTGTACGTCTTGAAATACTTAACAATTAGTAAAGATAAAAGAACCTATCACATGCCACGTGGTGTTAGGATCATGAAGTCAAGAAGGATAAGCTCATACACAACTTGTTACACAGATGTCCTTCCTCCACTTTCAATATACTCACTTTTCCTACTGTGTTGGCAAATGAAAACATGAAAAATTAGAAACAGGTGGAGCAGGCTCTAGACAAGCAACTTCAGCTCAAAGGGCAGATACCATTACAGTAGATGTGCTCCTAGCCTAATGGAAGAGATTTTAAAGAACACAGTAATTTGCAAGAAGAAATTAAGAGTCATGCAAACCTCCAAGAAAGAAGAGGTCTTCTGTTGCTCTTTTCAGTGAGGTTCCTTTATACGGCAAAAGCTAAAGAAACCAGAACAAAGCCATTTTTTAGATTAGCAGGGTATAATACATCCACAACAAAAATGCATTGACTTGGATGAGATTATAAAGAAGAGAAAAAAAAAAAAAAAAAAAAAAAAAAAAAAAAAAGCTCCCAGAAAGTACACTAGGAAATGTAGGAAGGTGTGAAGAGGAAGGGTGAGGTGAGAAAGGAAATGCAAATAAGGATATTTCACAAGCTAAAGTGGTGCTGGTTTAAAATACTACTTTTGTCTCAGAAGGAAAAAAAGATAAGATCACTGGTGATCTGTGGTCACAGAACACAGACGAGCTGTGGAGCTGATGGTTGTGCTTGCAGCTAATCTGAGGGAAAAAAAAAAAAAAAAAAACACACAGAGAAACTGATTTGACTTAGAACATAAACTCGTAGAGCGGCTTGGGTTGGAAGCAACCTTAAAGACTGTTGTGTTGCACCCACCCTCCACCCCCCACCGTGGGCAGGGTTGAAGTGCAAGTGCAGACTTGTTATTTGTTACCTAAAGAGACACAACCCCATTCTGCTACCCACTGCATAGCTTGGAATATGGGTAATTTAACAAAGTATAGTCAAGAAAGATAAAAGGCAAGGTGAAGCAACCTCGAAAGGATACATCCTACAAGGAAAATGGTCAGGATGGTGTCTGGTAAATATCTTCTTGGTTCTACCTTTTTAGCTAGGTTTTGTAAGAGAAGAAGGCTTAAGTAAATTGTCTGTCTGTGTCTGAACACGTGCACCTGCCTGTTTCTCTGGCAGCCACCATTCCTTCCTAGGATTGTGGAATCTGGTGGCCAGTTTCAACCAAACCTGAGTGGGACAGTAGTGGCAGAGATACCAACGGGCTAATCCTCGAGAAGGGTGGTGGAAGATTCTATTGAGTGTCGGAAAAGAAGTGGAGGCTTGCTTGCAGCGTGAAACCAGCCCTCAAGCACCGTAGAAGCGCTGCGGGACACACCCCCGTGCCTCCTGCTCTCCACTGCTCACCTGGCCGCACTCTCGCTTCCTCCGGACGCCTCACTGGTGAGGACGCACCTGGGGACAGAGCGGGACGGTCCCACGCCTCCACCTGGACCTGGGAGCACCCAGCAGGGCGACAGGCGCCCGGAACAGACCCCACACTCGGCGGGAGGGCGGCGCAGGCTGCGGGCAGGGCCGCCCCCGCGGAAGAAGCGCGCCGCCCCCGCCGCCCCCCGCCGCCCCCCGCCGCCCGCAGGTGGCGCTGCCTGCAGCCGCGCTCAGCCCCGCCGCCGCCGCCGCCGCCGCCGCCGCCGCCGAGCCGGCCGGGCTAGCGCAGCCCCCCGGCGCCGGCCGCAGCCCCTGGGCCCTCCCGCGGCTTCCTCGGCGGGGCTGCGCTTCCCCCGCCTCCCCTCCCTCCTTTTTCCCTCCCTCTCTCCTTCCCTCCATCCCTCCCGCCGCGCTCCGCGCATCGCTGCCTCCCCCGTCCCCACGCCAGGCGGACACGGGGGCGCCGCCGCGGCCGTCCGGTGGCCCCCCGCTCCCGCGGCCAGCGGAGCCGAGCGGAGCCGAGCCGAGCCAAGCAGAGCCGAGCCGAGCCGAGCCGAGCCGGGAGCCGGCGGGTGCCCGTGGGTGCGGCGCGGGAGGTGGGCGAGCGGCGCGGGGAATGGAGGACCCCAAAAGCAGCCTGGGGGCCGTGTGACAGCCGGCGGCGCTCGCACACACGCACACGCTCGAAGCGGCCGGGAGCCGGACCCCGGTGCAGAGCCGGGCAGCAGCGCCCTGCCCCGTCCCGCGGGGAGCCAGCATGGAGTGAGAGCAGCGTGCCGCCACCAGGTAAGGCGGGCAGGGTTCCCCGAAGGGACTCGGAGGACGGGAGGGCTCGGGGGTGGCGTTTCGGTGCCCTGCGGCTCGTGTCCGACGCGTTCCTCCAGCCCCCCACACGCACCCCCCAAGTAACGCCCTTCCCCGAGCCCCCCGGCAGCCACGGCGGCGGTGCGGGGGGATGCGGGGCGCGTTACTTATGTAACCGGGGGGCGAGCGGTCTCAGCCGCTCCCCGCTGGGCAGACGGCGAGCTGGCGGGCGGGGAGCAGACAGGGAACACGGTATGGAGGGCGACGGGGGGCTGGCGGTCGGCCCCAGTGGCCCCGTTTCCAGCTGCCGTCGCGGGAGCCTCTCGAGAGGGAGCCCCGCGCCCTCGGGCAGAGCGGTGTCGCCGCGGACCCGGCCGGGGCTGCGCGGGGTTCCCCACGCTCCGGGGCTCGGCAGCCGGCACCCGCCGACAGCGCTGAGAGGGGGAGCCCCGTTCCTCCCAGTCGACCCTCCCCGGCGGCGCTCCGTCTGGGAAAAACTTCAAAGGGAAGGGTGTAGGGGGGCTGTTTTGGCTGCTCCCGTCCCACTCCTCCTCTGGGAGGCCAGCGGGGGGCGGCCCCGCTGGGGGGAGCCGGGGTCGCGCTGGGCTGAACCGGGCAGCGATGAGGGCAGCCGGGGCCGGGCTGAGGGGACCCGGAGAGGTGTGGAGGGGGCGGCGCGGCCCCGGCCCCGACGGACGGGTAGGAAGGGAAGGGTCTCCTGGAGGGGAAAGCAGCGGCGGGAGCAGAGGGGACGGGGGGGGGGGTTCGTGAAGGGGCTGCCCATCTCCTCTTCGTCGGAGGGAGAGCGAGCTCTGTATCACCATGGCGACCTGAGGGAGGAAAGAGCTAAATAAATAAATAAGTAGGAGATAACTCCCCCCTTCCCCTCCCCCGGCCCCCGCCGCCGCTGCCTCCCCTTTCCTTCCAAGTCCCGTCGCAAAGAGGGGGGGCGGGGGGGAGAAGAGATATCGCAGACAAAACTTTCCGCTCGTGGTAAAAGCATTAAAGTGGCTGGGGGCCGCGGCTGGGAAGGGATCTCCGCACACAGCCGCGGGGATGCCGATGCCCGGCGTGGAGAAGGGGAGCCCCTTTCTCCGGGCGCGGCGGGAGGCAGGTTTCGCGGGAGGGAGAAGCTGCTTCCAGGCGAGCTCCACATCGCTGCTTATCCCAGCCTCCCCCTCTACTCCCCGGCCCCTGGGGATTTGCTTCCCCCGATTCAGCACCGCGAACAGCGGCGGGTTCAGCACCACGGCCGGCGGCTCTTCAGCACCATGGCCAGCAGCCGGGGCCGGTGGGGCTCCGGGAGGCAGCGGGGGCACCCCTGCAGGCGTCCCCAAAGGAGAATCGGTTGCTTCTCTCAGCTGGGGACAGCCCTGAAAACCCCATGCTGCTCCCAGCAGGGTGTTGGGAACCGTAGGATGCCTCACCTAGGGCCGCTAAACTTTCCTGAGGCAAACATCTGCGGGAGCTGAGAGCACAAGTATTAACAAATGGCATGCTCGAAACGCACTTGCTCGAGCTTCCTTATGAAGAGAAACAACTTCTTGTGAGTCTTTTGTAGTGGTTCTCAGTAGCTTGTTATGGCTCCCCAGCAGGATCGTTCACACGCACAACGTCCATAAAATGAGCCCTGCAGAAATGGTGAAAAATATATGCTCTCGACTTGTTTTCCTGAGGAAAACTTGTTGAGAAATTGCACTTAAGGAAACTGCAATCTTAGCTTTGGGAGATACCCCATTGCTGGGGTGTACAATTGCATATATGAAGTTTGTGCCAATCAGACAGACATGTTCAACTAATTAGAAAATCACCTACTGATCAGGAACTGCTCTCAGATATTTGGGCACCATTTAAAGAAATACACAAAGGGGGAGGGAGGGAAGGATTCAGGCTGGTGACAAAAAAAAGGTATTTGTTACACTGATAAGTTGTGAATTATTGGCTCAGTGTTGCTATACATATCTCATACTAGTAGTTATGTATGCAATTACTGCTTCAGACTAGGAAAAATATTCTAGAAAAGCAAACAGCATAATGAATAATATTCACTAGGGAAGATAGAGATGGATTAGTCACTTTTGTGTTCACTGTGTCAGGATGTTCTTTTTTCATTAAACAAACAAGATTTATTTAACCTTACCCTGGTCCTGATGGGCAGTAAACTATAGATACATGCAGAATTATTGGGTTTGAGTCTAAATTCCCAGACAATTGAAATTATTCTTCAACTATAATCAAATTTTCAACTCACACTTGCTTCTAGATTCCTTCTTTGCTATAAATTATCCATTTCAAATAAGTCCAGAGACAATCATATAGGTGATTCCAATCCGTGCATGGGTGGTAGTCAGGATCTCTACTCATGCAGGGACCCCAAGTAAATTTATCTCTAAGAATTGTCGTTGAAGTGAAGTCTTTTAGTAAAGAACTGTAGATCCACATTTTGCCCAAACTACACTTCAGGACTAGTCAAGTGAACTAACAAGTTAAGCCTTTATGGAAATAGAGACCTGAATTTCTCATTAGGAGTGTAGAAATTAAGGACTAAACTGTAAGTATGGGCTTCGTAACTCATTACTTTCCTGTGGGAAAATGGGAAGAAGTAATAGATTACAAATCTTCAGGGCAGTTACTAGCTCATTTATTATACTTGAAGATATTGATTTTATTATGTAAGACAATACTCCTGCAGTGTCAGAATAATTTTATCAGATAATTACAAAATGATTTTACCTTGTAAGCAATAGAACTATACGTATATATACATATATATACATGAACATCAATGAAAATCCCACAACCACAACCTCAATCATTTTAGTAAATGACAGAATTCTTTATAGAATTTTTGCCAGTGCATTTACACAGAATTTAATACAAGCTTCCCAAGATGCATTATTTTACTGCAGAAAACATTTTTTTCACAAGCATCTATCTGTAAACTTGTTTTATATTCATTCAAATTATGAAAGAGAAATATGATTTAATTTTCATAAAAAATCCAACAAAATGAATTTATTCAAATATTTCATAGATGTTAGTCCTGTGCTGTTCTTTCTTTCACCTATAAATACCAAGAACTCTGGACAATGTTGAAGTAAGCTTACTGGTTTTGTCATGATATCCTTCTGTTTTTGTTGGTTTTTTTGTTTGTTTGGTTTGGTTTGCTTTGCTTTGCTTTGCTTTGGTTTGCTTTGCTTTTTTCTTTCAAGAATGTATTTATGTGGTTCTACAAAAGTAAGAAGTAAAGGAATACATATAATTCAGATAAATTAAGCTGTGTCTTCAATAGTAGTGGTTTATGCCTTGTAGAGTACATGTATGTTCATGTTTTTTTCTTTTTTATTTTCACTGTTATTAAAAGTATGAGAGCTCTGATCAGTGTTTTTATCATCTGCTTGCTACAAAATGTTGCTTTTAACTGGGAAAATTAAACACTGATAGTTTTAAAAGAGAGAAATGGTGTTTTTTACATTTATATAGATACATGATTTTTAGTGGTGGAGGCAGTTTGATTTGAGAACACAATATTCCTAATATATAATGCATCAATATTTAATAATGATTATGCAGAAACCAACCAACACTTTCTAAACAATGAATGCTAAATTTACTGGCTGGTAGACCCAAGGAAAGAGTTCTTATCTCATTCCTGCTTGGCAGAGATTTCCTGGAAGATGGTTGTGTATATTTTTTTTAAACTGTGTGTCAGATGTATTACTAGAATGCTACTGGTATTTGAAATACAGTTATATTACCTGTGTTATGAATAGCTGAAATTAAAGACTTGAAAATAAGAGGTTACTAAGTCCACTTTTTCATACAACAATACAATTTTTAATTATGTGCAAAGATGATGACTGTCATGAAACCTGGAAGCTTTCAGATCTGAAAAGATTTCAGCTTTTCAGATTCAGCTAAATGAACTGAGTAATGAACATGAGTAAAATACTCATGACAGTATTGTGGATTGTGTGTCAAAAGGACAGCCCACCCCAATTCAGCATGCTGAAAAATTGAATGGTAGCCGTCCTGTCCATGCACGGGCTGGAGGAGGAAAAAACACAGAAGTCATGTGCAGAGATTGACATTTTTTAGTCATTATATGCTTTGGTATGGCAACTGCAAAGGTACTGTGCTTCAGGTATGAATTATGAGGAGGCTCAAAGCACCATCCTTATTTAACTTATCACCCATTGTACTTCTAGTAGGATATCATGCAGGGCCAAGAGAATTTCACAACTAAGGAAATATATCTTATTTACAGCTTAAAGGAACATTAAAATGCATTTTCACTAGCTAGTGACAATGCACTTTATTGTCAAGCTTATACATATGGCCAGCAGAACATCCTGCCTTCTGATACAGGGGAAAAAAAATTTAAGTTCTTAAATGATGTGCAATTTCTACCAGCAGGTCAGGTGAATGGATCCTCATGGCCATTCAATGACCAGTAAAATCAGTGAAGATCTCTGTAAATGGAGGGACTGTATACAGTCTTGACTGCAGAAGCTCCAGTTAATGGCAGAGGTTGCAGAACAGTCTCTAACATAAACAAGAACTTTTTTTCTGGAGTATTAGTTAATAGAGTTTTGTAATAAAAAAAAAAAAAATCACCTGAAAGGTGATTGACTCATTGATTCACTGTTTCTATTTGTCCGTTACAGCTTCAGGTCAACCATTAATGGTATCTGCATATGAAGTACAACATGATATTACCAGTATAAGCATCCACAAGAACAGGAATATTACCATTACCGTACCTCTAACTGACAATAAGATAAGAAAAGGCATTGTTTTATTACAATAGTATCTATTACCTTAATATTAGTAAAAAAAAAATTTAAAAAAAATAAAAATCTTTCAGTCTTGTCTATACCTCAAAATGAACATAAGAATTTGGATGGAAGTACATATTTATAACAGACAATTCTTCACTTTGAATATTATTTACTTCCAAGAAACATTTTCTTTCTTGTCTCATTTTGGTAGGAAAATAATATACTATATCCAAGGGCAGAACTACAGAACTAGCCTTGTTAGAAAACTTGAACTCTCTCACACATAGCTTGCAATTCACAGGAGTAAATTTCAGTACTACAGAGAGAGAAGTTTTTAAAGCATTTGCATTATTAACACTGTTAGTGCAGATAGTGAAGGCTCATTCAAACATTTAAGTCAGAGCTATTAAACCTTACTGCCAATGACCTACCCTTTCACATACATCATAAATGGTTCACACTGAGGGAACTAACCTTCAGACTTTGCAACGTATGTGGAGACCTGAGCCTTCAGAAAAGTCTCCCAATCAGAGGAAGTATCTGACTCATTCTAACTCAGAGACTTCAGGCAATTGCTATAAACATAAATGTGATCTTTGTCATTCAGTCGCAAGGCAGTGGCACCTGATCCTTGTGTGCCCCATGGCTAAAGAGAGTGGCTAGAGACAGTGTCGGTGTGGAGAGGAGCTTTAGCACAAGCTTGGTCCTACATCTTACCACAGCCTTGCAGACATAGCCTTAGCCTCGAATTTCATTTCCCTTCATACCCTTTGACCTAACTGCATCAGGCCTGTAAGTTCAACTGCACCTTTAGAGAAGTTCTAGTTCCGATTGCTCCTGTCATACCAGTCACAGCATTTCATAGTCAAATAAATAGTAAAGATCATAGGTTTATACCGCTGTACTGTGTTATTCTGTATTCATTTTAATCTAGATAGACTGTTGGAGCCTGACCTGAGGATGCCACCAGTGCACAGGACATATTGAGACGCTCTGGAGCAGAATGCTGGGGCTTGTTTTCTAAGGAAAGCAGAGTGCTGACATTTGTACTGAATTCTCAGGAAAAAAAATAAATCTTCTGGACAATAAAACAATAATGTGCAGATTGAAAGAGTGAAATAGAAGGCTGAAAGAAAGAACAAGATGATGAGAGAGAGAGCGCACGAGAGCATAGTTAATTCAATGCTCTAATCAACTGTGTTCTGCAGTGCTTTATCATAAGCATCCCTGCATTAGGCTCACCAGCTCAGAGCACTTTGCAGCATTGCAGGAAATCCTCTGCTTTTTGCTTTCCATTTAAAACAAAACAAAACAACAACAACAGCTCTCATTGTATCTAGTCAATACAGACAAGTTTGTCAATGAAATCAAAGGAGAAATTATCTCACATAATTTAGTATTTATCATACTCAAGACGTGTGGTTCATTAGAATAATGAGCAACTGCCTCAAAGTATTAATTTGAAGAATGAGAAAATAATGACATTGCCTACCTTCCTTCTTTTTCTCCCGCCATCTCCTCTTGACACACACAGTCTGCAGTTTCTATCTGCTTGTCAGATCAATTTTCCATTCTTGAAAAGAAGCATTTATTTTAAGTGATTGTAATTAAGACGCCTTTTCTTCCAGCTCAGTATCTGTCTGGACATGAAGAGGTAATTCCTCATTGATTTCCAAGGGGCTAGATTTCCACAGAAAAATCTTCAACAGGCAACGTGTGCTTTTCAAGAATAGCTTTCCTGGGTTCTCTATAGAGTTTGTGAGAAGAGACAGGCAATTCTAAAGTGAAACTTCAGTCCATCAAAGATCTCAGTAGACCTCTAGAGATGTCAAATTTTGGTGCTTCAGGTTTCATGGAATGTATCTCACTTAAGTAAACCAATGCAGGATTCCATTTTTGCAGAAGGTGTGGAAGATGAAACCCTGTTTTCAGAGCTTCCAGACAGAATTGTACCTACTAAATTTCTTGATTTGCATGGTCCTACATCACTGTTTTCATGGCTGACTTATCTCAAGAATACATGGAAGTAAAGCTTGGTGTTTTTTTTTCTCCCATTGTTTCTGATGACCTTCAGCTGCAGTATGGAGCAGCTCAGCACTTCTTGATCTCAGAGGTGGCCTTAAACCATCAGAACTGGAAACAACAGCAGGAGTGGAATGAACATAGATATGCAAGGGTAGAAGGAAACTTTTTTTAGTAATTAAAACCAGTGGTTGTTTAAGGACATCAGGAGTGCCATCAGTTGCAGTGGGCTCTGAATCATGGCCTCTGTGTCAATGTGGAGATGAAAGAAGGCTGAGCTGGAAGGGAAGTAATGGAAATCATGCCAACTCCTGTAAAAATAATACAGACATAGTGCTGTATTCTCCTTAGCATGCTACTTGCTTTCTCTGGTACAAATGGAGGAAAGAATATTGGTTTGTGCTTCAGCCTTTTTAGATGGGAGATAAATAAAATGCCTCATTTACTTCTTTACTGAATGGGAACTAGGGATTATCAAATCTTCACCCAGCATTATTTTTTACAGGGGAGGAGGAGAAAGGAGGCTATTAGGTTGCAGCCCATTAACACTACCCAGTGTGGTGTGAACTTCAAACTGGGGCTGCCCCATAAAATGCAGTGTCTCTCCAGTACTCTTGCAATTCTTGGATGTTACAAATTGCTGTATAAGAATTTTAATACTTCAGGTAGTTAATCATGTTAAATAAACTAGATACCCGTTTATCTCAGCAAAGTATCCGGCAGGGATATGAACAATTTTTATGAAGCTGCTGTATTCCATCTATTAGGCATAATTACATTAAAGCGCAAAGTGCATTAGAAGTCTTTCAGGATTAAAAACAAAGTAATGCTAATCTACTTTCCAGAAATATACTGAAGTTATTAATAAAATCAGAAAGAGAAGCAAGCAAATAGAGGATCCTATGTATTAACAAAATTGTCCAGCAATATGTGCAATATTCTAGTGATGGTGACTAGAATTATATATAGGGTATTTGCAGTATGATTTTGTGGTAGTAGTTGATCACTGTTGGTTTGGCACTTGTGAGTGCTGAGTGCACATGAGAACACAGATCTCTTGTAACTGTTCTGTAGACATTAATTGCCATTACTTTTTTTTCTCAACATTTGGATTTACATATTTAGAAAGTGACCACAAACTTCTACAGCATCCCAGTGCCAAATTCTGTGTCTGACTGAGTTCTCCATCTCTAGTCAGAGATGCTACACACAAATTTAAGACAGTCAAAATCTGGAAGGGGTGGGAGGGAGAAAATGTCAAGAGAGAAGGAATAAAGACATGCAAAAATGTGAAAGGAAAAAAATAAACAACCCTTGAACTGGATCATAAACACTCCCACATTCAGAACAATTCATTCCACTGTTCTGGGTTCACTCTTTGAAAACGTAAGGCTATTTCCAACTTCTCAATATTGCTGATTGTTATTTCCCATCTCTCTATCCCTTGCAACTAATGAGTTTATCATTTTCATACAAATCAATCTCTTAACAGATCACAGGATTCAGAAATCCATTTCACAAGAAAGTACAACATAGTTAATACACTGCGTTAACACTCGCAGTGTCCTTGCCTTATGGATATATATAAAAAAATAATTGCTAAAATATTCTAAACTGCTATCTAGAAAAGAAATAGTACCCACTGTTTATAAGCTACAAATGTCTATTATTGTCTCACTGCATTCCAGCAGTGTGTGCTGCAGGGAATAACTTTGTTCTGTTCATGAAATAAGAGGTAACAATAGCAGATATGAAACACATTCATCTCCAACCAGAAGCCAAGCAAAAATACTGTATAAAGTCAAAGACTTAAAAAATAAAGAAAGCAGAATTAAGAAGTTCTCAGCTGAACTGTTTTCAAAGACGAGAACTCATGGTTTGTTGTTTTGTTTTTAATTACAGCTGCATTCAGAAGCCAAACTGGTGGGTTTGGGGACTCACACACAGCTCACATCTTAGAAGAGAATTAAGCTGGTGGATGGTAGGAAAAATCAGGTAGGCCCTTAGAGAGGTTGAAGGGAAAAGATGTATGATGTGATCATGAGGAAAGTAAAAGAAACCAGAGGAAAATTTGCTGAAAATGTATAGGAAGAGTAAATCCTGCCAACCCGTTACAGAAATAGAGTCATGGGAAATATGTGATCTTGTATATGCATTTGATTCAAAGAGTATTAAAGGAGTATTAAAGTCTTTCCATTAATTTCAATGGGTCTCATATCAGACCTTAAATGTAAATTTACTTTAAATAGGCTAGCACATAGGAGAGAGTGGTCTGACATACAGTTTCCTTAGTATAGCTCAGGATGGCTTCATTACTTACAACTGTCAGCAGAAATCTTTGTATAATCCAGACTAAACTTTTTTCTTATTTGTGCTATGTAATTCTAAGAGTACAGCCAGGAGATAGAAAGTGAATAACTAATATATTTTAGAAATGTCTACGAATATTCTGAATTCCTTCTTCTTTATGATGATTTTAAGATGCAGTTTCTCACATTTCACTGCAGTACAAGCACATCATACTCCTATGGGTATTTAGCAGCTCCTTGGGAATACAGAAAGTACAGCACATTTCCTAAAAAGAAGGCTGTGTATCACCCCAAATGTTTACCAGAAGTTGGAGCCAGAGTATTTTTGCTTGACCTTGAACAAATATCAGTCTGTTTTAGGTCCAAAGCATAGATTTGGGAGTAAATATGAAAATACAATTCAAAGGAGATTATTTTAAAATGGATGTCTGTTGCAAATTGCATAGAATATCAGTAAACAGCAGTAGATGAGCACAGCTGAAATAGAAAAATCAGAGGCATGAAAAATGTCATGTTATACTTCCTCACACCAACAAATGAAATATCATAATTCTTCTTAAAAAATCAGAAATATGTCAGATTTTTGCTATTGCCACTTTCCCTTAAGTAAAATTTTCCATAAACATACAAACAAAAAAAATAGTGCAGGATCTGACTCATATTGATTTATGACAGTAAGTCTAAGTTTAAGTTTAAGACCAAAGCAAAAACAGTTTAGATCAGCTGTTTAGACAGACCACTATGATGAAGTAGAAACTGAGAGAAGGGAAACCATATTATTCTTGGAAGAGGTATCATGGCTCATAATCATGCTGGACTAGATACTGTGTGAAGATGACTTTCCCAATAAGTAAGCAAACGTTAGATCAGGCCTAATGAAAATTTATTTTCTTGAGCAGTAAGCCCATTAAAATCCCAAGAGAAGTTGTAGCCAACAAGTGTGTAGGCAGGGCTACACCATATGGTTCAAGAAAAAGACAAGCTAAGGAGCTGGGCTGAGCAATTGGGAAAGGTGAGAGGAAACACCACCAACTGAATCAACAGGAAATCTTATGAGCAGAAGAGGGACAAAAATCAGGTTTTACTTTTTAAACATTACACAGAGGAAGAACTTTAACCTTCTACAACAAGCAGACTTCTGGCTTCAGGCTTGCTTTTATTTTCAGTGAGACCTAAAGTTGAGTGAGGGTGGACCCAGAATATGTATTCCAAAACTCAGCATATTCACAATCTAAGAACTGGATTTTGTCAGTTGTTCTCATATTCACTTGAGCTTCACCAAAGATGTGCTATCAGGAAAAAAAAAAAAAAAAAGAAACCAAAAACCTCAATCCCAAACTGTGCTCTCTGGTTATAACTGTAATCATCAAAGCAATACTCAATAACCTAGAATTAGCACTTCTACTTAATCCTACACACCAACGTGGGAGGCAAAGAGGAGGAGAACAGTGTAGTTCTGTTGCAGCTAGATAAACATGTATTAAGGATTAGTACAGAGGTCAAAATTAGAACTATTAGAACTAAAGCTTAAAAAAAAAAAAAAAAACTTCATCCCCTAAATAAAAAATATTTATACAAGTAACTGCAAAATAAAATGTTTCTCCTTTGTGCTACCTGTGAATAGATCTAATAATCAAGGATCAAATCTTGTATGTCCTACAATCTTACATGATTTTGGTTCATGTGAACAAGCTCTTGTTGAATGTATGTGTAAAAATTACTCTATCTTAACCTTACATTGGATCTCTAATGCACTCAGAACAAAGCTTAATTAATATGATTGAATATAAGAATTATGAAATCATTTCACAGAAATATAGAAAAAGTAGGTTATAACGGACTTCTACAGGTCTCTAGTCAAACCTTACCAGTGCCAAGCAGTAGGGAATAATCACTTCCCTCATTCTTCTTGATATTTTATTACTAATGCATCTCAGTATACATTCATCTTTCACTGATTTAAGGGTACACCACTGAGCTATGTACACTTGCTGTCTGTAGAACCCACAGATCCTGTTCTGCAGAGCTGCTACTTAATGAGTTGGTCCCCTGCCTGCATTGATGCATGGATTGCTCTGCCCCAGGTGCAGGACTTTGCATTTGTCCTTGTAGAACTTTTTGATGTTCATAGCGCATTCCTGTTGCTTGTTAAGATCCCTCTGAATAACACCCCTACCAACCTTGTGAACCAACTGCTCCTTCTATTTTGGTGTCATCCAGAGGCTAGACATGTTAAAAGTCCCTGATGAAATCATTAGACAACATTGGCCCAAGCAGGTATGAACCCCTGGCACCACCATTAGATTCACACCCTTCAAGCTCAAAGGTCCAGACAGTTCTTCACCACTCTGTACAGTCTACCTATCTAGTCCACTTGTCCTCTCTTTGCCCACAGACCTCATTCACAGACCCAGTCATTTAATTGTAGAAGATTGCCAGATTGGTTAAGCATGATTTTCAAAGGGCTGTTCCTGATCTTGTTCTTGTTCTTCATGTCTGGAAATATCTTTTCAAGAATTTCCTGCACAGTTTTGCTCAAGAACTGAAGACAGCCTAATCAGCTTGTAGTTTCTTAAATCCACCTTCTTGTCTATTTTAAAAGAAAGGCATATAATTTGCCTGTTTACAGTCATCAGGGACCTCCTCATCTATTTTGATTTTTAATATTATCATGTTAATTAGTCTCATTTTTAAATTTTAGATTTCCTTCCACTTTGAATATCCTTGTCTCTTGCTGCTAAGTTGGCTGCTTCTCAGTGTATAACTTGATTTTCTATGTGAATAGTCTATCATCAGATGATTACTTGGCAATCTTTTCCAAATTTGTGTCATATTTCTAGAAGGCTTATATTTCATTTGCAAAGCTTTCTCCCACAGAAAGTAGGTGTACAGCATCCCAGTCCAAAAAGTGGTTTTGGAATTTTCCTTTCAAAAATGTTACATTCCTTTCCTCAACAAATATTTTATCTACATTCTTTCTGTGTGTATGTGTACTAGAATAGGAAGCTACATGATTTGGAGAAACTTTTAATTCATTTTCAGCAAAACAAAACTAAATGTTAATAATTTTAATCATTCTCATGGACAATGTTTGTTGTGTGAGTCTCTCTGCATAACTGAAGTCCATAAGATTATCTGGGCATATATAGTTATTCACAGGAATATTAAAGCACCTCAGTTTTGGTTTGATTACTTCTGAGTCTTTAACATGAGATGTGTTTTTCTGATATTTTCAATTGGGTATTTTTGCTCCTAGTCATATATACAAGGTAGCTTCTGCTTTTGAATTGAACTGAAGTTTTTCCTATTCATTTCAGTGGGGAATAAATTCAGGTCCTTAATTAAATTTTATCACCTACATCACATCCGTCTTCATGGAAGAACCATAGTATAGTGATATTCTCCTCATAGACTATGAAGGACAAATGTTGTAAATGTGAATTAACAGCATTAACTACCGCATAATCAGTATTTTTTTTTCTAAGACAGATTTCTGATTGACTTTCAACGTGACAGTAGTGACTTGAATTAAATTATTACAATTTCTATCTGCTAATAAGAGCACAGCAAGAGCCTTACAAGTAATTCTGAAACAAATATACCTCTTCTCTGCTCTGTTTTTGATCAGCAGCTGTTTTCTCCAGCTTCTTTCTTAGCTCCAGTAATACAAATGTCTCTAGACTATACCCTAGGCCACCAGAGCTGTTGTAGGTACTGAAATAAACTAAATAGTCATGATGTACTCCCCAAGTTGTTGATCTTTCCCTCACCTTCTTTTCCCTCTGCTCCCTCTGCTCCTTATATCTGTATCAAAAAAAAAAAAAAAAAAAAAAAAAAGACATATTTTTCTTCGTTCAGTTTGTCAAGGCTGCTGAACAAAGTATTTTATCACCACTGGTCCTCTGTAAACATGCCATAGCCAACCTCCACACAGGAATAGAATTCCCATAGCCTTCCTGAAGGCACTCATCTCTTTTTGTACATTCCTTGATGAGAAAATTCACGGCTATAGAGGGATATTAAAAAGTGGACCAATTCTCCTGTTCTGAAGAGTAGACAAATTCTAATTTTCCCAGATTAGAAGGAAGTAAACTCTGTCCTCTAGTATATGCTCTCACCTACACTGAAATTGTTTTCATTCACCCACTGGAATCATAAATTCTTTCTCCTAACAGAATGACACACTTTGTCTCCAAGATCATGCAGGGGTGAAATGCTAAGAAACACTTCAGTACACTAACCACAGGCAGACAATGTACTCAATTTTTTAAACAAAAAGCAATTATAACCCTTATTAACCTGTACACCTTTTACAAACAATGGGATAGGATCAAAGAACACAGTCCTTAAAATTAAAAAAAAAAAAAAAAAAAAAAAAAAAAACAGGGAAAAAAAAAAAACACAAAGCAGTTTCATCTCAGAAAGCAAAGCAGCAGTATCAGGACAATGACTGAGAAGTCAAAGTTGCAGATCTCTGTTTATTCCCTCTCATACTTATCAAGGACTCTGAGATGACACATGTTCTGTTTAAAGTCAAATAATGTTTTTTTTCCTAATTACTAACACTTTGAACTTTTAATTAGGATCTCAAATGAAGCTCTCCTGCCTCTAGCAATTCCCACAGAAATAAGAGCATTTCAAGCTTAGCAAAGCACTAACATAGATGCAGCATGCAATAACTTACAGCTCCACAATAACAGTGTACTAAAAGGAAGATATGATGAAAAGAGATACAGGCCAGACTAACTCTTGATTTCCATGTCATGCAATCTCACTGTGTGCTATATGGAATGAATCTTATATTGGAGGACAGAAACAGAGTTTTGCTTGAGTGCAACAAACCCATAACTGGTAGAAATTGTATTCCTACAGAGCTAGTTCCTCAAGATGGGTGAGTGCAAGTATGGAAAACTGATCCACGGATGAAATAGAATGTCTGGTTCTTTGCTGACATAGATGACATAGCTGCTTTGCACTGTGCTGGTTGATTCCTAGCACCTTTGGTCTAGTGCCATGAATGGAGAACACCAGATTCCAGAACCTTCCAGTATGATCTCCATCTGCTGATCATACAGCTCTGCTCACTTGGGGATTCCTGAATGAGAGAACAACGTCATGGTCAGTGGTTGCAAACAGTCAACTCTTCAAACCAAACCAGGGCCACAGGAATCTACTGCTAAGTACACAATTATTCATGCTTTTTATCAGAACACTGAATTAAAATAAAGGGTTGCAGCAATTTTTTACATTCAAAGAGAGATGGACATTTTGCCCAGTACAATCATCCTCTAATCCAAATAATCCCTGCTAAAGAACTTCAGTTTCTTAGCTGTCATAAACTGAAGTTGTTCACCTTTATAATGAAATTCAGTGCTCCATTCCACTGTCACTTTCCTCATCAAGTAGTTCCTTCCTTTCCATGCTGCTGCAGTATTATATAACCAGCCATGTGCAAAAGCTGGATGCAAACCCAGTTTAAGAGCCGAGCTCAATGCAGCAGAGCCACATTCATTTACCTGTTTGGAGAAAGGTACAAATTCGCAGATGACAAGTTCTCTTTAAAAAGTAACAGTTTTAAGTGACATAAATATGTTTTTCCTGTGCCTCAAACTCTGCAGAGTCACATACATCCCTGTGAAAATCAGGATGGGAATATTTGGTATCCATTTTGCAAGAATGTGAACAGCATCCAGAAACACTAGCAACACACCATATTGGCATTAGCATGAAGTGAAGTAAATCCTCCTTCTCAGTAAGACTAATTCCCCAAGGTGCCACACTTGTATGCGCAACATTTGCACATACTGGATATGATACACAGGAGAATAAGTGACAGATTGACAGATGAGGTCAGTGCTTCATCCCAGGTCTTGGACTGGATTTCCAAGGGATGTTTTTTGTTTTCAATGGGGATTGAGAGGAAAAAGATATTGGAAATGTCACTTAATGGAATTGTGTAAGGCTCATGAAAGAAAACTGCAAAAAATGAGCAATCAGATGAATCAATGACCATAAAAATTTCATCACAGGAAACCTCTAAAAAGTCAGTAGATACTTGTATAGGTTTTGCAACAGTACCAGTAATAGAATAGAGGGAAGGATAAGTTGGTTGTATTCATCTTTGGAGACAGTTTCTAGCTCCTGAGTAATTATCAACAGAGATAAGGAACAGTCACATTGTCCAGGTGGGCATAAAAAAATAATAATAATAATTTTAAAAAAAGTATAAAAAACCTATTCCAGGTCTATTACCAAAGGACTCTTCAAAACAGGAGATGTGTTACCACCAAACAGCCTGTGTCTGAACCAAGTAAGTGAAAAGTTACTCAGGCTTATTTGTATCACTATCCACATTTCTTACTCCAGAAACTGTTACTACTTTGAACAGATCAAAATTAATCAAGAAGCTCAGAGAGCTGCAGCAAAGGTCTCAAGGAAATAAAAGGAATATGAACATCAGGAAAATGATCTTGATTATGGGCTGTTCTTTTAGTGAAGGTCCAAGCTCATGAAGGGATAAGAACTAGCACTCAGACGCAGCTGCTCAGATGATATAAAATGGGATAGACTTTAGATTCTTTGACCACAGAATGTTGTTCCATGAACTAGTGGAAAGAGGAGTGTTGTCTCCTCAAGACAAAGGAAGAGCACCTTTTCTTATAAACTTACCACTGGAGAAGGATTTTATCTGTCTTTGAAGGGAAGGATGACAGAAACTTTTAGTTATATGCAAACTTGAGTGACTTTGACAAAGACTTGGAATCAAAAAGAAGAGAAACCAGTGAATTATGGATCATTCACCTCACCTTAAGCTCCTGAAAAGAATAAAAACTAGTTTAGGTGCTAGTTTTGGTTTTGACAACAGTACATTGCATCAAGCCAATCTAATTTCATTCCTTAGTAGATCAATATGGGCTAGAGAAGAAGCTGAGAAGGTTGTATCTTTTAACTTTATGAAGACATTGTCCTGTATGCCACAGTATTCTAAAAAGGAATCAATGATACTTGGTCTAGAAGAAATTACCTAGTTATGATTACAAAACTATTTATAAAAGTGTGCCAAAGAAGAGTTATAAGTTGATAACTGCCAGTGTGAAAGGATAAAGATATGCATTTCACTTGGAAGAGAGAAGAAGCAATATGATTTATTGATAACAAAGCTTACATGACTTAACAAAGATTCTGTGATGGCAAGGTACACCTGATTATAACTGTCATTTGCACTTAATTACACACTATATAAAAGACACCATATACTAATCAAAGACACTAAATGAAGGACATTATACACTACATAAAGACTGTGTAAGGAACTGTGTTAGGTGACATTACATCAAGAAAATCCTCGTATTGAGTCATGAGGTTCAGAGTGAACACCCTTGCTTTCTAAACTCCTTGAACCAAAGAGGTAAGGAGCATAGGTGTGGCTGAATTCACTCCTAGTCCCAGACTTGGTCAATGGCTTATCTCTAAACAATAATATACATTATGTGGATCCTTTATGCTAATTACCTAAAATTATGAAGTGTAATCACAAAGCACCATTACAGTGCATGAGCATGCTGTTTCTTTCCCAGTCCACTTACCAATTATCTGTAGCAACAAGGGTCCTCTCAATTTGCAGACTTAACCTTGGTAGGCATCCCTGCCCAACCAGAGGTAATGGTGTGCAGCCTGCAGTCATGTCAGGAGAGGTCAAAGGGCTCCTGGACTGCTCACTATTTATGGGGTAGGATGATTGACTTAAGGTCATATTTGCATACAAATGTTAGCTTCTTCCAAATTAGGCTTGAGTCATATTTTCTTCCAAATATGACCAGCACTGGAGTGGGGTGGGTGGGAATGCATTGCTCAAATTAGCCCTTGGCAATTTGTCTTCTGTCTTCCCCAGATCCAGGATACAACATGATCAGACACACCACACATATCCATCACAACTGCCATTGATGGTTATGTGTTTAGGCCAAATGCTCTGCTTAATGCAGAGAGTTGGGAGTTCACCATTACATAAATTGTACCTACAAAGTATGATAGTAAGTTAGAGGATAAGGTCAGCAATCCAAGTGGCCTTGACAAAGTGATGAAAAGGTCTGAAAGACTAGAATACAGTTAAATAGCAACAAACCCAGGCTATTCCACTCAAACAAGAATAATTGGCTACTAAAACGAAGGACTGAAAACAACAAGAGAATAACATAGCTTCCCTAAACATGCTAGATCTTCTATGTTCCATCCTAAAATATATGATTCTCTTGTACTCTGGGGAGTTAGGCACAAAATAAGCAGTGCATCCCACTGCTGACAGCAAGCACCTAAGAGCTAGGTTTGATCATGCCTGTTGACTTTTTAACGTTCTTTCTTATGCTTTGCTTTCACAGAGCATTTGCTCTGAAGAACAAAGTTGTTTTACATTGTTTTTATCCAAATGCTTCTTCAACATGTTTAGTACTTAGAAATGTAGGACAGCTGTTTTACCAAGTTGCCTATAAATTACAACAGACTGATTGCATGTGCCAGAAGCATCCTGCCCTATTAGCAGATGTTGAGAAAGGATTAAGCATGCTTGTCTGCCTCACTGAGACACTTGGAGGAAGAGGAGGTAAGAAGGAGCCTTTAGCAAGAAAGGCTCCAGAACACTGACTGAGTCACCCTCGACCTGAGACCCCAGGAACATCTAATACTTGGGAGGAGCCCTGATGCCAGTCCTGAAATGTCATTGTCCTGAAGTCCATACAACATGTGGGCTGCATAGGAGAACAGGCTGGGAAAAGCATCAGCTCACAAAAACATGTTCTGATAAAGATGATGCTAAATATCCATGTTGTTCTCAGTCATGCATATTGAAGAAATTGAATGTTCGTTTCTCATTTTTGAGTGGCAATCACAAAAAAACAGATGATACACTGTTATTTTTTGTCACTGGCACCTAGCCCCCTGGCAAGGTTAAAGCAAGTCTTTTGGTATCCTTGGAACAGTAGGGCAGCAGAGCTGCTTCCTTTGTTTACACAATACCATTCTGAATAACCTTTAAGGCTAAGATTTTGTTGCTTTGTAATCCATGTTTTGGCAGTCTTCTCTTTCACTCCCCCCCCCCCCCAACCTCACCCCCCTTCAAATTTGGTATTCCACAATCCTTGCAAAGTCGAGCATGTATATCTATCACACAATAAGCTTTGAAGACAAATACATTTAAAATCCTTGACATCTATGACACCCATTTAACTTCCACTGAAGAAGGAAGGATGTTTTCAGGGTTATCTTTGCAACTTACTTTCTCAGTGTCTTTTTGAATTCAAGCTTCATAAGTAAAACAGGACGAATAGACTTCAACATTTAGTCATATATCTCATCTGGATACCTAACATAAATGCTTATTTTTGCATAAAACATTGACTACTTCTAACGTTAGATGTTAAAGAAGATGTAGAAGTAAAAATGTCAGCTGTTGACAAATAAATTTTAAAAAATAATTTGGAGAATGAGTACTATTAATTCCAGCATTAATACGTGGAAAAAATATTTCTTCTAAATCACCTTTCTTTTGGTAGGAGTTGCATGTGATGTCTGGAAAAAACAAAAACAAAAGCCTACAAAAATTATCTACCAATTGATCAGATGTAAAACATTAGGAATGTATCACTGATATGATACAAAGAAGCAGAAATAATGTATGCTTCACTGGACATTAGACATCATTTGTCTTCTATTTTAATTAATTGTCAGTAGGAAAGAAAAAATAAGAAGCCCAAAAATAAGCAATGGGCAGCTTACTACTTCTGCAATCTGCACTTTAAGTTGTAAGATCATGTGATAAAATACTAGACAGTGCTATATAATGTAAATCCTATAGGTGGGTGTTCCTGCAATAAAATTGGAGATATACTTAGTAACTAGAAAAGAGAATCATGATTCAAGGGAGAAGGGGAATGGCTATGTGGAACAATGATCTGACACTCTTTGAGCAATTTTAATGGTTATTACTATAGTGTTTGCAGAAAGACAATGTTTGCTCAAACTTTACCACTTAAAAGTGCTTTTCTGAAATTGAGGAATAAATGGATATCTTTTAACTTCTTGGCCCTTGTTCCTCATGTAGCTAGTACTGTAGACACTATTTTCTCCCACCAAATGAAAGTTGAGTGAAATAAAAATTAAAAAGAATACAGAATGAACTCAATTTCCAATTATATATATATAAATGTGCTAACTTCCCAGAATGAGTAGGACACCTGTAATATGTTAAAAGTGATTTTGTATGACTTGAAATATAAACATCTCCCATCCCCCTAATGCCTGTAGGACATGTAAAGTTACTTTGACATAGCCCAACAGAAAGGTTATACTAATGCTAAAAATCTCATAAAGAGGGAGCATAGATAAGTAAGTCACTGTCATCATAAATTAAACAGGCCTGGGACTAACCTCTGGCACTGAGGCACTAGCACCAGACCCTCTCAGTTTCCAAAAGTTATAGTTATGTCCATACTGCTTGTCTGGAATGGGCTCTGGCCCATGTTACCTCCCAGACAGTACTTGAGAGTGGGAGACTGCGTGTTGGTCTAGGCCAACATTATGCTCATGGTCCTTCTAACAGTTTAAAATTACAGCCAACTGCGTTCAAGCGGCAACAACATTCATACACTTTTTTTTTTTTTTTTTTTTTTTTACTTACACATGTAGATCTTGGATCTAAGAGACCTAAGAAGTATATTGATTTGAATTATATTCCTTTTTGACTCCAGAAAAGAGAATGTAAGTACTCTGTACTAGTATTTCATCAAGAATGCATAATACAATGGCCAATAATTGTCATCATTTAAAGTATATCTTAGTAGCAACCAGCCATTTCAGAAACAGCAGTTCCCTGAAAACCAGGAATTTAGAGTAAACTCGACTGCTCCCTCTGCAGTCAGTGAAGAGGAAATAAACACTTCCTGTTCAAATCCCATTTTCAGTGGGATGAAATGATCCCTGAAAGTGCCTGCTGGTTGCCTGCTTATTTCTGCCTTCATTGTCTGCAGAAGGAGCAGAAGTGTCATCATCATTTAGAAAGAAAAAAACTAGGTGAAATGCCACCAAATTGCCACCTAAGATTTCTGTACCTTCTGCAGTCTTGGTGAATATATTATCTGTGATAAAAGTGTGCATGGAAAGTTCCACTGAAAGTTTAATTTGCAGCATTCTGATGAACGGAAAGAGACCTGATACTAAAGTGACATGGCAAGTTGATGCTAGAATACAGGAGTTCCTGCCTTTTAGCCTTTGTTCAATATGCTGGACCGTGCCAGCAATAACAACCTTCTATCTGTGGGAAGAATAGATATTTTAAAGGGAGAATGATGTGGTAAAATAGCTCTTTAAAAATAGTTTGGGAGAATCATGTTATTTGTGAAGTATCTGCCTATACTACTACTAAGGCTTTCAAGCAGCACTGTACTTTATGAAAAGAACTTGAAATAATATGGTCCTGATATGAGGATATTTTGTAACTAACACTTTTTCAGATTTTACTGGACACATGTGGACACATGTGAAGAATAACTGTCAAATACAAATACCAAAACTGAATATTCTTTTCATAAATCTAGAAAAATTATACTAGATTTATCATGGATCTGTATATTCAGTTGATATCTTTCATAGACAAAACTCTGCAAGACATATTTTTAGATTACTGCATGGTTTCATGTGACTTGAATCTATATTTAATCCCAAATTAAAGTAAATAACAACGTTATTCCAAACTCCCAGAAGCTGGGGACCATTCCGGTAGGTAATTCAATACCAAACTGAAGAACTTGACATTCAGTGGGTAGAAAAATAAAAATATATCTCAACAAAAGAGGTGATTAATTAGTTACAAAAACAGGAAAGTGTCACCCTGGAACCAAGGAGTGCCTACTCCCTAGGACATCTGGTGACACAAATTCCATGCTTCCCATGAATCTGCAGTCAAACCTCAAACATTAAAAGCAGCCAGTACTTTTTTTCCCAGGTCTGTTAAGACCTTAGTTAAAATTATACTTTCTGGGTCCAGGGCCTGTGAACTAAGGGAAACACATGACTCAAATATACATTTTTTCTATTATTGTTAAGAGTAAACATCATCATTCATTCATTTGTTCTTACTTTTATAAAAATCAGTCCACACCAAATAATCCTAGCCTAGTGTCTTTGCCAAAAGCATATTTTTTCCAGGCTGTTTTCAGGTTTTATCAGAACTCAAGAAATGGTAAATTCACATCATACCTGGCAGCTGTGCCCACAGGTTGTTACACAAACATTACTAAATATTTGTGATTTTCTTTTTGTTTCTATTTGTCTAGTTTTAAATTCTCTCTGTTGTTTCTTACTACACACCTCTTCCTCCACTGCTTCAGAGATATCTATGGTTCTAACTGAACTGCAATTAAATATAAACATAAAATTAAATTGTCAAATAATTCCACATTGATTACATATGGCAAAAGCTTCCAGGATAAGCTTAAGCTAGGTATAAACCAGAACCTTAGAAGAAACAGATATTATCACTCCTTCCAAAACTTACGACCTAGTAGTTCATATGCAGACACAAGCATTTTGTCATAATTTCCCTTTCTCCCCAGTGTTTTGTAGCTAGCTGTATCTATCTTCAAGTATGCTGCACTGAAGTTTTTTAAGCCACAATACATTCAGTTATTAGTAAGTACAGAGAAATGCCAGCTCATAATAAACCAAGATGAAATATTTAAACATCCACTATTTTTTTTGTCAGTTCTGAAAATGACGAAAGCTTCCCAATTCCATTATAGATTCAGTTCCATGCCTCTGATTCAACATTGCAAATCTACAAGCAACTCTTATTAACTGTTTTTCTATATTAAAGGTTATATAGTCAAAAGTCTGTGGAGGACTTTGTTTCACTGTAAATAGCAAATTTTCCTCACCAATTTTCGATGTGAATCATTCTTATATTTTTCACCGGTACTGTCAGCATAACATCCCTTGCAAGCACACTAGAGATACTATACTTGTGAGTAAAATACTACATGCATAAGGAATGTATATTGTTGTCTGGAGAGAAGACTTTTCCTCAAGTTCTTTTGCCATACATTGGCTTTTCTATAAACTTGCCATGAAGGGAATTCAGGAGTCAATATAAAAAAAAAAATAATAAAGGAATTCACAAAAATCATCAGTAGGAATAACAAGGACAATGTATGTAGTAAAATTAAAATGCAAATTAATCAATGGATGGATGGATGGATGAATGGACGGATGGACAGACGGACAGCATGTGTGTGTTTGCCCACATGCTTGTGTACATCACCACACGCAAAGCTATGTCTGTGCATGCATGTGCTACTGTATAAATTCAAAGGGACAAACAACCTAACTGCAACAGAGTCTGCAAGAGTCACCCTTCCTGTGACAGTCAATTGCTAGGTATGATCTGCCTATCTGAAGAGGTGATAGCACAGCAGACCATAGAGCTATGTGGAGGTGCTGAAGCAGCTCCAGGCAAGCATGTTCATCCATGTAGCATTATTCAAAAGGAAATCAAGACATGAGAGTCTGACATCATTAGCCCCTCACGATGCTGGTTGTGTTACAGTTCTATCATGCATGCTTCATAAACATGGATGAGTCCATCACCAGTGAACACCTGAAAGACAAGGCAACAACCTGAGATACAGAGCTAAAACAGAGAAAAAAATAACTTTATTGTCTCAAAGGATTTATCCAACACAACTGACTGCAAGATTAATTTTTTTACTGCCCATTTATTACAGAAAATTTGAGGGAAGATAATGCTGCCACTATGTTCTTCTTAACAGATCAACCTTCTCAATTAAAAAGCAATCAATGCATCTCTGATGTACAAATATTGGAAAACCTTCAAAAATTCAGAAATCTAATAGGGGTAAAGCAATTCCATTTGATGACTAAGATTGTTTTCTGCATTTAAAAAGGCAGCGTGTTTTGTTCTTGTAGAATGTTGAACAGTTCTTGTGAGTTGCTGCCATTGAGCCTGCATTATAATGGAAACATAGAAGATGCCAAGCCCCAGCATGTGTTTCTAATTAAGATTCTTCATTTTTTGTTCAGATGTTAGAGGATGACCTGATTAGCCCTGCCAATTATCTGAGCTCAGCTACTGTGACTTCTTATCTTATTCAATAACTACAGTCTGATTTGTGATTTTGGAGAAGAAAGAGCCATATACCTCAAAGAATATGGCAAATGTCCTGAAGTCCATTGACAATGTGGAAAATTTAGTGTGGATCAGAGGGGAACACTTCCAGCCAGTTTTCTGTTCTCGAGCCTTCCATTTCCTCTCATACATTATAATAAGCAATTAGCACAGCTCAAACTACAATTTACAGCCTAACTGTGCAGGCAGATGTCTATTTTTCAGGTACAACAATTACATATAAAAGACTTTACTGCAGTAGAATTACCTGAAAATTTAAAACGACAGGAAGATTTATTTCTTACCATCTAGGATTCCTCAGTGATGTTATCAAATAAGAAGAAACAATAACTTTTTCCTAGAGAATTAGTGTCTTTTGTCAGCTAGAAAGCTGTGTATTATTTAGAGAAAGCAAAAAATATAGAATCAGTGAAAACAACTGGCATGAAGGGTAGTAGATGAAGTGCCAGGTTAAGTTTGAGCTTTGAAAATGCTTTATAAGGTTATGTTCGCATAAAAGGTACTTCAGTATGTCTATTAGATAAATTGTATACAATTATCAGAAGATACCTTTTTGTACACATATTACCTTAGGTTTTAATTTCAATTTGTGGTCACATTCAGACTGTGTCATGAAAACCCTTTTTAAAGCTCTTCTAGATACTACAAAGGCATCAATCACCTCTCCTCACCCCCTCTGAAGACATACACATATATGTTTGCAGACGTTTTCAGTGTCTCATCTTGCACCAGCAACATGGAAGAATAGCAAGAGAAATGAGAAGAGGAGCAAGTTCGCCAGCTGAGAAAGCAAATGTTTTTAGAATAGAGATGCATACGCAAAGACTTAGCCTGGAGGTGGGTGTTAAGATAACTTTTTAAAAACTGACAGTAAGAGTGCAGTGCCCATAAATGGTGGGCCAGATGGATTTCTTTCTGCTGTAACAGGTTATGCTTCAAATACTGCAACACATATGTATTTGGTGTGTGAGATGATTTTTCCTCTTAGTGACATATATTCCTAGCCATTGCACCCAAAACTTTCTGTCTTGGTAACACCATAGATAGACTGGAAGTTTTCTAGGCATCGGGATTGCAGGTTTACACTTTCTTGACAAGGGGGTCCATAATCTAGCTTTCTCCTTGTGGTTACCTCAGTCAGCCTGTAATACACTTACCCATATTGAACCATATTTTTACTCTGAAGAAACTCATGTCAAAAAGAACTGGAAAGACTATGTATTTGGGGCTTGTGAAGATATTTACTGCACCTCAAAAAATGAAGGATGACTTGTCATCCCTCACCATACTGCCAACAAGTTAGATCTCTGCATTCAGACCTTTGTCTGAATTCCCCAACTAACCAACCAGAGGAGACAGAGAGAGATTCCCTATGCCATCTTTAGGAAGGAGTCAAGCTGCAGATAAGTAGACTGCTTAATTTCAGCAGAAGTAGAATCTAAATTTTAAGGTGTCTGAAGTGAAGGCTGTCCTGAGAGGGTATACACAGTGCCTTAGTGCAGGACAGAAAGCCTCCTATAGATGCTCACCCTGGCATACTACACAGCATATTTCCAATGGGGATCACTCCAGTCTAAGTAAACTCAACCTGACTCTCTGGGAATCTAACAGAGTTAAAAATAAAAAAATAAAAAAAAAATCAAATCTTTAGTTTGAAAAATATACTATGATGTGTGTGACTGGAATTACTAGTGTTAATTTGTTTCATTGAAGTTTAAGATAAAAGTCTTCACCTTTTTTTGTCTTTCAAAATCTTTTTCAAAAATAATTTTTACTCCTGGAGCAAGCTTTACAGTTATGTGGGATTGCAGTTATGAAGATTGTACTCTGCTAGAACTCACTAGCCTGATTTGCACTTGAAACTCCCACAGACTTGCACTAGAAATTTTAGGCACATCAGTTTAAATGTAACTTTTCAAAGTGTGATAGCAGAACCCGTGTCACTCAGATGCTTTTACATATTAAACTGCATTTTGCTGAAGTCTAGATCCTGAAGTCTCTCTTGTTACTAGTCCTTTGCAGTAAGGTTGCTTAACTGAAAGCAGGAAGGCTTAAGGAGCAGGTAATTAGTGTGCTTACTGTGGGAGGGAATTTGAACAAACAAAAGAAAAGCAAAAGGAGTTATAAGCTTCAATGTAACCATGAAGGGAAAAAATAAGAAAAGCCCTTTTTGCTGTACCTTAGGGAGGTTCATCACATCATGTTTCAATAACAGGAGTGTTCTCAAGAAAAAAAGAGGCAGGAATGTACAAGGTTCTGTCTTTAGATTCCTGCTGAGCAATAATGGAAGTATAACTAATTAAGGGCCTGATCAAGGGCTCATTGAAGCCAAGTGAAAGCCTCCCACTAATTTCAATGGGCCTTGGATCAACTTTAAGTGCATAGAGTGTAAATATGACTGCATTAAAAACATGATGAGCCAATGTCTGCTTTCAGTCAAGGCTGGTTATATTATGCCAATCCTCACCCAGAGCTGGCTCACAGCTTCCCAGGAGCATCAAAGTTTAATATTCCAAAATGGAGAGCTTGAGCCAAGCTACTCCAGATCTGAAATAGGTAAAGGGCAAAGCTGGTACAGAAAGGACTTGGGAAAGATTTGGTGAGCCAGGCTTGCTGCTGCTCCTGTCCCTGAATGGATGAAAGACAAAAAATTAGTACCTCTGCAATTGTTTGTCCCCATCTCCTTGTACACCTCCGTCTCAAGCAGCCTGAATTTCCAGAGCTTTGACTAGAGCAAGTGTCCTGATTTCAGTTAGGACAGAGAACTCTGAACTCTGCTCAGTTAGAACTCTGTCCTAATTGAAACCAGGACATCAAGCTGCAAGACAAACACAATTTTGAAATTCCCAGTAGTTTAGTGTCTACTTTTCCTGTGCATTTGCCTGTATGCAAAGCCAGTCCTGCTTTCACCGGTGACAATAGTCTTTCTATCACACCAATCAGGTAGTCCTTCTTTCTTAACTTGTAAGACCTGAAAGACAATGACTCTATCAGGGAATGACACTGATTTTATAATTACTTTAAGCTCAGAGTCCTGACTATTTTGGTGTTAAACAGTCTGTAGAGAAAGGAAAATATTTAACTGCATTATGTATTAATCCTTAGTTTCCCAAAATATTTCTTTTTAACTCCTTAGCTATTTACAGTATATATTAGCCTGCTTCTTAGTCAATGGATATCCTCCTCAGCTCCCAAGTGTGATCTGACTTCATATGCTCAAACTTCTTGTCTCTTCCTGAGTTCTCTAAACGCTGTTGCACAGGGGGCTGTAAAAGTTGACTCGGCAATGTCATAGGAAAAAAAAATAATTTGAAAGGCTATTTGCAGTCCAAATAAGAGTTTGGAGTACCAAACCTTTGATTTTCAGTGTGTTACTCTTCTCTTTTGCATCTTGTTAAACATGTAATGTCAAGCTGCCCAGGAGCCTTCTTGCATACATATATTAAGAGCATTTTCTCTACCCCAAAACATAAGTAGATAAAAGCCTACCCATACAAAAAAAAAAAAAAAATGTTTACTCTCTTATATTCTGATTCATTGGAAAAGATTTGCAGAAAAAATATAATGTAAGATGTTGACGACTTGGGGGGGGTGGGGGGAGGACGCGACACTCACTCATCCATGACTAAAAACTATCCATGATGAAAAAATATGTCTTCTTTCCATTCCTATAGTAATTCTAAGCTGTAAAATGATGGTTCTTTTCCCACACACACATAAAAAAAAAGCGGAGGGGGGGCAGGGGGGTATTAGTAGTGAGAGAACAAGAACTTTTCAAAAAAATTATGGAGTTTGATCTGTTATTAAGCGAGTCGGTTTAAAGTCATGGACTCTGCCAAATTTAACACCCTCTTCAGCCTACTGAAAAAGCAAAGTTGATTTAGTAGAATACTTTGCAATGGCAAATATTTTAAACATCTGAAATACTGGAACTCTACATGCCATGCAAGTCAGATGTAATCCTCTATACTCTAGTTCTAATCAAAATAAAAGCATATCCTCAGTTCAGGTCAGAAAACACAAAAATTGGGCAAACACACAAGAGCATACATTATGCAAGCTGGAACGAATAAATAGATAAATAAATCTTATTTCCCAATGACCAATAGAAAAGGATAAATAGAGTCAGGAGTCAACCTGTAGTTTTTTTTTTTTGTTTTGGTTTGGTTTTTTTTTTGAACAATTCCTTAATTTATTAATTGGTTAATGAATACAGCTGAATTCAAAAACCTACCTTATAAACATGCAGTATGCTCACAAAACTGAACTGACCCTGATGGGAAAATAGATATGACTGATAGCTGATCTTTATTAGGTAAGTTGTAAAAAAGTAAGTGATTTGATACTGTTGTTTGTTCTCTGGGGTAACTCATAACATTACCTTAAGTTTGTTCAGATTAATTTTTTAGGTACTATTTCACATATATTTTCTTTTTAATCAATGATCTATTGATCACTAGTTGTGATAATCCTTTTTTCTTGAGGAAGAAAAAAGTAAACATTTGGAAAAAAAAGATTAAATCAGGCATAAATAAGAAAGTCAGAGACAGTAAAGAACCTTTAGAAAGAAAAAATAAATGTCTCTAGAATACTGAAAGTATTCTGAAATCTTATGTCACTGTTACCATTACCTTGCTGCCACCAGCTGAAGTCCAACAATGTCTACTAATGTATTAATTAATTATTCTATTGCCCTGTAGGAAGTGATAATGCAGTTTGAGTCCTGATATCAAGCAAGAGTTCATATCACACATATGATAGCTAGAAAGATAGACAGACAAACAGGCATTTGTATATATACATACTTATATGTTTCTTTTAGTGTGAAAAAGTATGTGACAATAATCCTTCCTTTAGACCAGTGCAGCAGATGGTGATTTTGGATATCACGAGCAAACCCTATCTCTGTGTTTAGGTAGATTCATTCAAGATCACCATGGTCAAATACAAATATCTCTCTTCTTAGAAGTTACAGAATCACAGAATTTCTAGGTTGCAAGAGACCTCAGCATCATCGAGTCCAACCTCTAACCTAACACAAACAGTCCCCAATAAACCATATCCCTAAGCTCTACATCTAAACATCTTTTAAAGACTTCCAGGGATGGTGACTCCACCACTTCCCTGGGCAGCCTGTTCCAATGCCTAACAACCCTTTCGGTAAAGAAGTTCTTCCTAATATCTAACCTAAAACTCCCCTGGCGCAACTTAAGCCCATTCCCCCTCATCCTGTCACCAGGCACATGGGAGAACAGGCCAACCCCCACCTCACTACAGCCTCCTTTAAGGTATCTGTAGAGAGCAATAAGGTCGCCCCTGAGCCTCCTCTTCTCCAGGCTGAACAAGCCCAGCTCCCTCAGCCGCTCCTCGTAGGACTTGTTCTCCAGTCCCCTCACCAGCTTCGTCGCCCTTCTCTGGACCTGCTCAAGCACCTCGATGTCCTTCTTGTAGCGAGGGGCCCAAAACTGAACACAGTACTCGAGGTGCGGCCTCACCAGAGCCGAGTACAGGGGGACGATCACCTCCATAGCCCTGCAGGTCACACTGGTTCTGATATAAGCCAGAATGCCGTTGGCCTTCTTGGCCACCTGAGCACACTGCTGGCTCATATTCAGCCGACTATCCACCATCACTCCCAGGTCCTTCTCCACCTGGCAGCTCTCCAACCAAGTTTTTTGGATAGAAGACAGATCTCAGTGAAAATATCTTTAGACTATATTTCATAAATGAACAAAGATTTGGAAAAGGGAAGCTCCTTATTTATCCAAATTAAATGATACATCCATAAGCCAAATCAGTCCTTTTTTTTTTTTTAGAAAAAAGTGAACACCCTAAGGGATACATGAAAAAGCTGTATAGATTGGTTTTTGTTCAGATATTCAGGCAAGTTCAGATATTTGGCCCACAGCCTAAAGTGATTACTTCTAAGCAGAAATAAAATGCGTATTTCAAAGTTCCATTTGACTTCCAAATCTTTGCTTAGTATGAAGTACTATTGACATTTGTTACTGTTAAATTTTAATTTGTCCAACTTGAAAAGACAATGTTTTAACCTAATGATTTTTGAACAAGTTAAAAAAAAAAAAAAAAACGCAGAACAGAGTGTTGGGCAATTAATAAGGAATGATAAACACAGGAACTCAGGATACAATTTTACTACTACAGTTTTTCTATTTAACATCTTTGTCGTTGACACGGAGAATAGAATCAAGGGCACCCTCAGCAAGTTTGCCAATGACACCAAGTTGTGTGGTGAGGTTGACATATGGGAGGGAGGGACGGGATTCCATCCAGTAGGACCTTGCAGGTTTGAGAGAACCTTATAAAATTCAACAAGGTCAAGTGCCAGGTCCTTCATCTGGGTTAGGGCAATCCCAAATGCAAATACAGGCTGGGCAGAGAAAAGATTGAGAGCAACCTTGAGGAGAAGAACTTGAGGGGGCTGGTTGATGAGAAGCTCAACATGAGCCGGCCAATTGTGCTTGTGGCCCAGAAGGTCTACTGTATCCTGCACTACATCAAAAGAAGCATGGCCAACAGGGCAAGGGAGGTGATTCTCCCCCTCCACTCTGCTCTTGTGAGACCCCACATGGAGCACAGTGTTCAGCCCTGGGCTCCCCAGCACAAGAAGGACATGAACCTTTTGGAGCAAGTCTAAAGAAGGGTCATGAGGATGTTCAAAAGGCTGGAGCACCTCTCCTGACAGGACAGGCTGAAGGAGTTGGGGTTGTTCAGCCTGGAGAAGAGGAGGTTGTAATAAGGCACCTTACAAATGCCTTTCAGTACCTACAGGGGGCCTATAAGAAAGCTGGAGAAGGAATCTTTGTCAGGGACTGTAGCGAAAGGACAATGGGTAATTAAAAAAAAAAAAAAAAAAATTAAACTAAAAGAGGGTAGATTTAGATTAGATATAGGGAAGAAATATTTACTATGAGGGTGATGAGGCATTGGAACAGGTTGCCCAGAGAAGCTGTGGATGTTCCATCCCTGGAAGTGTTTAAGTGTATGCTGGGTGGGGCTTTGAGCAAGCTGGTCTATTGAGAGGTGTCCCTGCCCATGGCAGAGGGGCTGGAAACAGATGATCTTTGAGGTCCTTTCCAACCTAAACTATTTTGTTATTCCCATATACACCAAAACTTAATAGCAAAAGGACAAATTTTGTTGAGATTATGTCATATTGGCTATTTTTACACCACAAATTCCTACCAGCAAAGCACTATTTAGAGATTTGACAACTTACTGATATAGCTGTCCTGACAGTACTTCTTAGGACACATCCACTGTATCAAAAATGCATATCTGTAATATCATGCCTTATTTCACTTGGGACATATGAAGTTGTCACAGAGAAGACACCTCTTATTGCAACTCCAGAACCAATTTTCCAGTAAAACATACAAACATTCCAACAGCAGTAAAGAGATCCTTATACAAGGATAGCTATTAGAATAAAATATATTAACACATACAGGGCAACTATATCACAAATACTTCTCAAAATACATTTCAAAACCATTTTTCAACATTGCCACTAAATACTTGGTACTAGTTACCACACAGATTACTGCTCACCTTCTGAAGAATTAGTACTGCAGTACTAACAATTGTAGCTATGTAAAACTTCCATGGAGCTTACATGCTTTCATTTGGAGTAATTTAATCAATGTCTGGTCTGTCTTACTTCCCAGGGGAAAAAAAAAAAAAAAAGGATCAGGTTCTTTAAGTTTTTGAGGTGCCAAAATAGGCAGATCTAGGCAGATCTATCCCAAGAAATGCTTTCAGAATTGGCTGGACATCTACTCATCTACTCTCATTCATTTATCAGCATCAGCACTAGCTTTTGAAACTTCCACCTGTCTCCATATGTACTCCAGACAGCTCAATACTTTTTATAATTTGACACAGTGTTTCTCAGGTTGGCAGGGTGTAAAATAGCAGAGAAAAGAGACCACAAATAGAAGAGAGTATAATGGTCATTGTGTTGTGTCTTTTCTGACCAGTGTAGCTAGTAAAGTTAAACCAAAGTCATAGCCTTATGAGCAGCCAAGAAGGATTTAAATTGTGCACAAGGGCAGGCATACTGATGAATAATTTCACTGCAGAGAACTCAGCAATTCAATCTGGGGTACTCCTAAAAGGATATTGGGTATCTTCATGGGTTACAGTTGATTTGACAAGAGTGATAAATGGAAATAGAGGCCACAAAATCTCCTGTCTCACCTCCCCCTTTCAATTCCACTCTTGATAGACTGTACACATATTAACAGCTTTCTATGCCTTTCAAGGATATGTATTTCTGGCAAGGACATATACTTTTCTGACAAGGTTTACAGAACATTTTGTTTTGCACCATGCATACACATGCTGCTGGATCCTATTTCTATTATATATTCAAACATTACACATAAGATTGCCATCACACAATCTGTCTTGTGCTGTCCCAAGGAGAAGAAAAGGTCCAAACTGTGATGTAAAAAATAATTCTCCCTTTACTAATTATCATCCAGAATTGGCAGACCCGGTCTTTCTTTCCTGTTAGGAGAAAAACACTGTGATACCTGTTCCTCACTTCTCCTCATCCATTCTTTCATCCATCTGCACTGTTGTTAGTAACTTCAAATAAGTTTCTCAATGCCAGCACATCAAACCAAGATGGAAGTATTCCATCAGTAGAAGTCCTCATGTGCTTCTCTATTATATCTCCACAAAACAAGTTCAATGGCATTTAACCATCCACTTAAACAGGTGTGCCATTGCTTTCCTGTTTAGAAAGAATTTGCAGTATTGGTACTTTAATCTATGATGAAGGTTAGCAAGAACATGTGTATACTTTGTCAAGAACTTTAGACAATCAATTTTCACCTCAGTCAAAAATACTACAGTACTAAATGTACTTGGTATACATGTAGTCATCAGCACGTGAGCTCAAGAGTTATCAGAGCTAAGGTATTTATACTACCTATTGCAAAAGAACAGAGAAAACAGTGTTAAATTAATTTCTGAAAGGGATGAATTAATATATATTTTACATTAAATTAGTACTCTTCCGGTACTACTGGATGACGTTACCTGGATATGGATAAAATTAAGTCAAACTCAGTTTTTAATGGATGAGGTCAAATCCTCGAGACTTCCAATTAAAGAAACATAAATAAATAAATAAATATCCATTGTAGTCAGGACAGTTATACAGTGAGTTATTCTCCAAGCCTTATCACATCCAGAGCAAGGAGGATATAACTTTATACTCTTCTCAGAAAACAGGGCAAGCAGAGGGCTGTAGCAAAGCAAAAATACAGAGCTACTCCGTGTGTAAAAGGTGTGCAAGGAAGAGTCTGTGGAATACATTTAAAGATAAATTTTTCCCTGATTAAAATTTTTATCTTGTACCTAGAAACTCATAACCTAACCAAATACACCAAAGGCAGTGATTATTCTGGGTTTGAAACTGTGCCCCAGGGGTAAAAATTTTGACAAACATGACTTACCAAGACCTTCTGGAATGCTACTTAAATTTAATGAACCACAGAATCGTCACTGAGACTCAGATGACACATCTTCTGCACTGTCTGTGCGTAATTCATAGAGCAGAAAAAGACACAAACTTCTGTGAAATTGTCCTGTATGAATTCTCCACTTCCTAGCAGTAAATTCAATCCAAGAAATGACTCCTTAGCTTCTAATTTTCAAAGAATTTTCAATGAATTCATGTGATTGAGACCTCTAATCCCTCTGAGAAATGTGATTGAAACTGATCTCAAAACTGTTGATATGCTGTTAGAAAATAAAGACACTAGTCGCAACAGCCTGATTTCCATAGGAAATCAGAATAAAAAAAGAATGATAGTCTTGGGTTCATTTGAAAATATATTTTACTGTCAAATGTCTGGATTTAGGGAAAAAAAATGAAGTTGGCATAGGAAAAGGTATTAACATCAATGTCTCTAAAAAGAAGAATTTAGGCATTTTTTTCAGTCACATCAAATATCTGTCTTTGCCATAGCATCTCCATTAAAGTGCAAAGAAGAATTCACCAGTTTAAATTTTCCTTCAGCACTGCCAGAAAAGACCAGTGATTCATCCATCTAACTGCCATTGTTTTGGCTGGGAAAAAAAAAAATAAATACTTGGATGCACATGTCCACATAATCTATTGGAACCTAAATGTTATCTCATTTCCAGTGTGGTTTTATTTAGTTCTCCTCCCTATTAAGCTATTTTCACTTTCTTCCGTCAAATGAAAGGAAGCATCTTGGACCTTCAAGATCTAATGCAAAACTCCAAAAGCTCAGTTTTTTCCCCTTATCCTCAAACATCCTACACTAAACCCATCAAACAGTGCCCAGTCTCCTGAGACAGATCTAAATAGGCTGGTACCCTTCACACAGTGTGTCTTATGAATAATTGCTCAAGACTCAAACACACTGCAGACATATTAGCACAGTACTATGTCTAACCTAATAACTTTGGCTTCTCAGCAAACTGATTAGCTCCTCTAGGAGATTCTGCCTCACTAACACAACAGTTCTGCCTCTGGTCTCCAAAGTTGGGCTGTGATCTACCACAAAACTCATCCCCCTGCCCCATCAACTAGTAAGACCCTCACATTGTCCCCCATCCCCAGTAAATCCTCTCTTTCATAATTCACATGGATTTCTTTGTCCTTTGTATTCCTTTGACCTCCCTCAAGGGTAGAAGAGAAAAATATATCTGAGATATTTCCTTGCCCTATCTGATATTCTCCCTCTATTGTCCCCTTTTCCCTATTCTTGCAGTATGAGCTGGTTCTGCTGAAGGCAGATCATTTCCTCAGCACTAACTACAGAAATTCCATTGTTTATCCCCATAGAAATTAGGAATAAGGTACCATTCTATATGGCTATGCTCAGCAGAATAGGCCTTGAAGAATGAGTTCAAGATTTTAGCTCAATAAAATCAATAGCACCAGCAGGGAAAATGAAAGGGGAAAGGGAAAGGGAAAAGGAAAGGGAAAGGGGAAGGGGGAAGGGAAGAGAGAGGGAGAGGGAAAGAAGGGGATGGGAGGTGGAGGGGGAAGGAGAGGGAACAAGAGGGAAAGGGGAAGGGAGAGGGAGAGGAAAGCGCATTAAATGTTGTGTATTTGAAATACAATACCTTCTGTAGGTCTGAGGCCTTCAGATTCAGAGAACACTAAGAAAAACAGGTTTAAATCACAATGCATTTCAACAAATATACAAAAAAAACACGAAGAGTGTCATATTTGGCTGTCCATCTACCAAGAGAGAGGTCCAAGAGGAGACAGGCCAAGGGGGTGGGTAGATGATTCATGGCTCTTTTCAATTTTTCTAATCAGATTACAATCATGAATTTCAGTAATAGAGATACTGCAAAATGACTTCTGTAATAAAAAATGTACAGTATTGTGCTAGACAGAATGAAGAAATTATTTTAAAACATTATAACAAAATTTATGCTGAAGAATATAGCCTAGGGATCTCAAAGTAGTAGGACAGATTTTATTCACTAAAAAACTTCAGTGGGATATTTCTCTTTTCAAATAAGGAAGTATAATATAATTATAGTATAATAAGGAAGTAGATGAGTGTCTGAGTTAGATACACTGTGCACATCTTATGGAAGTGGAACTGTGATAAATCCGTTAGTTCTTGACTAGTGTTAATTATATATTTGGGCATGCCAAATAATTTTCAGGACAAATGGAAATAATTTCCTTCTCCTTCAATCCAAGATTCCCCCCAAATCACAAAACAAGTGATTTTGGAAATGATGTGACCTTGTGGATAAGGTAAAATAGAGCCCATAAACAAAAAAAAACAAGCATTAGGAACCCCTTCTAAGCAGAAAATCAAAAATAATCTGAAGGTGCTAGAGGTCTCATGCCTGTTTGATAATGTGAGAAAGAGTTCTCCTTCAAAGACTGGAGCAACAGAAAACAAAATGTAATTACCATCTGACAGCTTTCTGTATATACAAAGGATTGGTAGCTCCTAATGGGCAGGTGTCCACATTATAATAAAACATTAATTAGTACTCCTGTTGGCAGGCTTAACTGAGAAAAACATGACTAAATGAGCATGGAACTGAAGTGCCTTCTGTGATGATAATTACATATACCCACATTTATTGTAATTTTGGGATGTGATTTTTCATTTGGATCTGAATCACTGAAAGGGTCTAGTTGTTGTGACAACATACAGGGATAATGACTCTATTAAAACACTCAGGGCCTAATTTCCAAAGGTATTCATCACCCACACCTTTAATGGGATCAGAAAACTTTTGGTAGCTTGGAAAATTGGGACACTCGTCATAATTTCAATACAGAAAATGAAAAGTAGGAATTATAAGAAAACTACAAAGTAGCACTGACTGTGAACAAAATGGAATAGCAACACTAAACATTAAAAGAACAGGCTGCATAAAAATAAGGAAGACAGAGAAGTTTGAAAGGAAAAATATTTATTATTATTTTTATTGTAGTTGTTGTTGTTACTATTGTTTATCTTGCATGAAGAAAAAAGAAAAGAAAAAAAAAAAAAAAAAACAATAATAAGTGTTTATCCTGGTTATTATGTGTAACAGCAACTTCCTTTAGTAGCAGAAAGAGATTTAAACAGTATATTAAAACTGAATAATAAAGTTCCTATAAAATTTGAAGGGAAATAGTATTTATCACAAGTATAGACTGTAAGCAAGTTATGAATGATATGGAAAAGTCTGTTGTGATAGAATTGGATGAAACCATTCACAAGAGGCTAATCCCTATAGCGTAATACTGAAATGTTATTCTGGGCTCCAATATATTGGGGACCACATCTGCAAAAAAGACCAACAGTTGTAAGCTGAGAAGCTCTGGGCCTTTCTGGTGATGTTCCATAAACCCAATTTATCTGGTCAATTGCAGAAACACTTATACACCATCTCATAAAGCCCAAACAAGTAATTTTCCCCTCAGGTAAATGTTTGGAGTGCCTATATTGAATTTGCCAATACTTTTTATAATCACTATATTAAACATCTTGTTGTTTTAACGTTCTTAATATGAAACCCTTTGTGGTCACGATTCATACCAGCCTGTAATTAGTAATTACACAGCAATCAATTTAGCCAAGTGAAAATCATTCTGATCTGAACAGGTGTGTCATTGGTGTTGATTTCAGAGGATGGGCAGAAAAATTAAGATATTTGATTAGTACTGTACACACAGAGAAAGAAATGAAGAATGTATTTCCATCCAACAGAATTCAAACTGAGGTAATCACTTTAATGCTTGTCTTTTCAAATACTACTGAAGAGACTGCAAAGAAGTCAGAACCTTAAGCCATGACCCTGTACTTAGATAGCTCTACCCAGAGTGAGCCTGTCTGGGGTCAGACCACATCCAGCAGCAATTCATGAAGACATGTAACTGGTCTGAATGCACTGGATTTCACAATCAAAGACTTTATGCCTTTATTAACATTTTCCAGGCTTCTGCAGCTGAAAATGCTCTTGAAAGAGAAAGAAAAACAAAAAGAGATAAAACATAGTCTATAAGGTTGCACATAAAGTTGCACATGGACTGTTTTATTGTGTAGTTGGAAAAACCTGGAACAGCTGCAGTATGAATGACTGGAAGAATCATAGAATCACAGAATGGTTTGGGTTGGAAGTGACCTTAAAGATCATCTATCCCACCCCCTTCCATGGGCAGGCACACCTCCCACTAGCCCAGGATGCCCAAAGCCCCATCCAACCTGACCTTGAACACTTCCAGGGATGGGGCATCCACACCTTCTCTGGGCAACCTGTTCCAGTGCCTCACCACCCTCATAGTAAAGAGTTTCTTCCTAATATCTAATTAAAATTTACCCTTTTTTTAGTTTAGAAGAACTTTAGTTTTCAGGAAAAAAAAAAATAATAATAAAAGGATTATGAATAAAAGATGTCAAGAAACAATAAAACATGATCTTACCTAAATCTTGTTCCCATTTTCTGTGAATAACGATTAATTTAACCTTAAATTAACTAGAGTTGTCTGAAGTGTTAAACATTGAAGAATTATGCAACAGACATCAAAATCAAGTTAAGCTGCAAAACTCTGAGGACTTTTATGTATCTCATCTATTTAGCACAGTGGTAGAAAACATATTAATAGGACACTATGGGAACTACAATGTGCTTATCTCATTAGCCAGATTGGCAGTTAACTGATTGAATCTTGGGTACAATCTAGAACTTGCGGAGAAGAAAAGGCCACTAGAATGAGAAATAATGGCATCTTCAAAAACAAATTTTACATATGATCATAATACACAGTGTTATGGAGATACAGTCTCCACAGGCATGTGGCTGCATTAGCTCATGTCAGTGGTGGACAGGAGATCTCTGCACTGTGGCCAGTACGCTAAGACATCCCAAGTTAGCAAGTAACTGCAGTCAAGCTGACAGAAACTGAGAGATTTCCAGCTGATAACCAATTCTTGTTTGACATACTAATGCTCCATGATGCTCTTGAGAGTCTTTGCTGTCTGGTATTGCCATAATCAAGTTCTGTGTTCATGTAGCTCTGGGTCAAAGTGAGGACCTCACATATTCATACTCATGCTGTACCTGAGCATATTCTGTGCTCTCTGCTCTCTCTGTGTCATTGTACAAGGTGTTCATCCACATCAGGAGTGTTCAGCTTTCAAACAGCTCCTAAGACCATGGGTAGCTCCAGCTCTCACTCTATTATACTGCTGCTTCTACTTTATGCATGGAGGCTTTTCAGACAAGAGGGAAGAAAGGTTAAAATAATCAAGGAAGTTGGAAGAAAATGTAGAGTCTTGTAATGTTGAAAAAGCAGGGACTTTCCCAGATAGTGAGTGAGGCAAGGGTGTGCAATACAAGAGACAAGATGGCTGAAGAAATGGTAGACATGTAGAAAGATGATGGGCAGCCTGCTTAGGAGATATCAAGGTAGAACAGAGGAGCCCAGAAGATATATATGCAAGAAGTTAATATCATCACAGTTTAATATCTTCATAATGGAATAAAATGCTTTATCCCATCCCTATTAGAGCACATACGTTAGCTTTTAAAAGATAATAGACATAAATATTTTAGTACCATTAACACTCAGATAGATTAAAAGCAACTGAAATGGCTAGCTTCATGAGCTGACCTTTTATCACCAGCATTATATATAGTATTCTGGGGATGGTTAAACTTAGAGAGAACTCAAACTAGTACGTTTTGAAACTTCTCCATGATATGGAACCGTACATACAGTACAAAGTGTATAAAGTATAATCAGCTGTACTGTTTAAGATATAGATTTTCTGTGTCTGGCTTATAAATCTTTAGTCTGATTCAAATAGAATTTATCTATATATTCAGTTACATATTTCAGTTAAAATGTATTCCAACCCCCAAGATGAAATGCAGGAGATGTCTACACGGCACAACAAAGCCATGTCTAGGTAAAAAGCTAACAAGTACTAGTGGTGCAGTTACATTCGTGCAAGGCTCTTGCAGACCAATTTACGTGTTGACAGCTATTGTTCTTTCAGTGGCTGCTTGGGGATATCTAGGCAGCATTGCACTATGCTGAGCAGGCATTCCCTTGCAGAAAACAGCCTTTTGTTTTAGTTTGAAAGAATAAATGCAAATGATAACTCTAGCCTCACTTGACAATAAGCATGAGTCTCAGAGCAGTCAGAACCCTTTGTCAGCATGGTCTAAATAAAAGGGTAATGTCAAGAGCAACATTAAACTTACTTTCACCCTGTGTGGTATTTTTCTTAATGAACATTTTGCACTTCTCTGTCATTTATGATCACGTATAATATATCACAATATATTGTACATATTATTAAAATAAGACTATCAACACAACATTGAAGGACCTTGGGAGATGCTATGACTGAGCCTGTGCAGTTCAAGTAGTAGGAAGTCCCTGCCTCAAAGATGTACAGTCTATTTAGATAAGATAGATAGTACTTGTGGGTTTAAGGCATAGAGAAGGAGGTGGATACACTGTGATAGCAACAAACAGCATGCTAGTTTCACAGCCGTTCTTTTTGGAAATGTGGGAGAGTGTGAAGAGAGGGAGAAGGAAGGTGTTTTTTTTTTTTTTTTTATAAAGGAACAAGTTAAATGGAGAGAAAAGGGAAGGGAGAAAGCATTTTAGGAAAGATGATGAGCTGGATAAACCAAGACAGAAGCAGCAGCACATGATGGTGAGAAGAGCAAGTGGTAAAGGATAGGAGCAAACCTTTAGTACAGCAGAAGGAAGGCAATCAATACCACAGAAATTCCAGAAAGAATTACCTGTTAGCCATCTAACAGGTAAGTATTTAGTCTGATTTAGTCATGTATACTGCATTTCCAATGAGTTGAGAACTGCCAGCAGTGATTCATCTACTCAAGGCACTCAGATTAAGATAGACTAACTTTTATTTAGATGTTCAGTATTCACTCTGTTGATAATACAGGGAGTTTAATTAGCTTAGACTGTATATTCACATTTTATGTGGATAAATGTATGTATATAGTATATACATGTATATCCATATAAACTTAGGTGACATGAGTCCCAAGCCATATTGATTATTTCATCTGCATCTCCTGTTATTATCTTCATTAGCTCTGAGGGGCTGGCAGATTGAAGGCCAGGGCTTGACTTTGTCCATTTAGAGAAAGGGAGATTTTCACCCTACGTGGGAAGGTCACTGATAACAAAATAATCGTGCAGAAAGTACTACACTATAATTTTCTGATTTATCAGTGTGGAAGACATCACCTTAAACAAAATCTAAGTTCTCAAATTCAGAAAGGCTGATTTACCACAGCATTTCTCTATTTTAATGCTGTTGCAGTTTCACTGAAAAATATCTGTGTAAGGGAGTTGTAAAAGGTATGGACAGGGAGTGATTTTCATTATTAGCATTTTTGCATCATCTGACACATTTCTTGTTCATTTTTGCTTTTGAAGATTCATTTTCATAGGTCTAACAAGAAAAGGGTGCTAAAATTGGAAACTGTGTGAGATACTTTGGTATTATTCAATCTGGAGCCAGATCTGACACTGAAGACAGTTTTTGCTTAAGAACTTTCATTGAATGAACATGATCACAGCACAAAACAAGATCACAAGGTACCTGAAGAAATGGGTTCAGTTTGAAATGTTTGATCTATTCTATTCACTTATGATTTGTTTTTTACAATACATCAAGGCAAGTAATAAGTAAAGCATATTTTATTAGCTCATTGTTCTCTTAAGTAGTTTAAATAATCGTTTCTAGATTTCTTCGGGCATGCTTCTACCTATAATTATTCATGTGAAATCCCTGGTTTATAAATAGTCTTCAAGTGATTCTTACAAAAATCTGGAGTTTAATGCCATAAGAATGCAAACAACAAGATGAGTCTTTCCTTTTCAGATCAGAGGGGCAATGAGTTCATGAAACACTAAATGCAGACACTATTAACATCTGAAAATATATAAGCATTATGAAAATAGATATAAGCATATAGAAAATGGATATCTACATATATTTTCTATATATAGATACCTATTTTTCTATATGAAAATAAATAAGCATTTTTAAGTCTGTTTACTATAGCAATTCTTCTCTGTTATGCTTCCACCAACTTTTTTTTTATATATATATATATATAAGGAAGCTGTTCAAGGTACCTTTTATTTCCTCTATTAAAATTCAGAGTATATTAATATACGACCTAAAAAGGAAAATAGCAGTTTCTTAAAAGTTTGATCTCCAGGTCTTTGAATTGTTAAGAACATTTCCACTGATTATATAGCTTTTCAACATGCATTAATTATACAGAGTCACCCTTCCAGCCATCAGGAGATTTAGATGATGAAATATATGTAAAATTATCCACTCTGTCTTGAAGACTGTTTGTTGAGACTTGAGTTATGCTGGTTTTAATGCAGTTTTAACAACCCAAAGTGTTTTTTTGCTATATTTTTTAGTATAGCATCACTACACCATTTTGATGCCAGGATATTCTTCTTCATTTTCATCTTATACGTACACTTGCTAGTTTCACATTGTTGGCTACTAATGCTACATTTAAGCTGTAACTACTTCATTGCAAGTACCTTTGTCTATAATCTGTTAGAACATTCAAGCCCTCTCAAAAGCAAGCAGTACATACAGTGCATTGGCTGACAAAGTACAGAAATTGAAGTTCTCCTTGTGTTTAGGCAACATGACTTCTTATAAGAGATGTGTTTTTACTGGGATCTGAGGCAATCAAATAAATATTTGGGTATTCTGTAGGGTCTTTTTAATGGCAGATGAAAATTAATCTGACATACTTTACCCACGAGAGCAAAGAATCTGAGAATGTAAACCTGCCTTTCATCATGTAATAATACCAGCAAATTGCTTAACCCCTACCTTTGGTCTTTCTCCTTACCCCAGATATTTATTTTTTTACCTAATGTTCCCCTTAGTTTCTTAATGGCCATTTCACATTTCTACTTAAATTACTCTTCTACAGTTGACAGCAGATGAAACAATTACTTAACAGCATAATAATGTAAAACATAATCGTTTGTAAAATAATCTGTATATTCTGGCACTGTTACCACAATAAATTAGGGATAATTTAAAATTTTTAGTTCATAGATTTGCAGATAAAAGTAGGTTGTTTTTGTTTTGTTTTGTTTTATTTTGTTTTAATATTTTTTAGATTCATGTTCTCTGCACTACATTTTTAAATGAGTTTTTTTCAGTTATTTGAGAAAACCTGAAAACCTGAGATTTACTTCAACTTATACCTCTCATAAAATGCCAAAAATATAAAGTCACTTTCTCTCTTCTTTTCCTTTTGTTTTTGTTCTTTTTTTTTATTATTGTTGTTGTTCTGTAAATATGAGTATTATCTCTCCTGCTAACATAAATTAAAAACTGTTTTTTTATTTTTTCTCTTTATATTTCATTTATTTATTTTTCTTCTGGGAGATGCACGTACACTAGAAAATGTTCATACATACTCAGTAGCACTCAGCAAAAACTATTAATGCTCCTCCTGTTCCCAGAAAAGTTTTCTACCTTTGGAACTACCATATGCCATTCCCACTATATAATATAGGAGTGTTTGTATCTTCTTGTTAGAGAATGACAAAGTATTTGCAGTGGATTTAATGCAAGACTCTGTGAGCTATGTATCTCGAGTTCAAGGCAAATTGAAAAGCTTCTATAGAACTGCTGCTGGATTTTCTTCCTAAATATGTGTATATATATATTTGTATATAGATATATATATTTTTTTCTATACATATTTCACAGTCCAAGCATGAAACATGAGTAAGTTAACTAAAACTATGAGAAACGTAAAAACTATATTCCAGTTCAGAGAAATAAACTCATTTTCTCCCGTTGTTAATGCCAACTTCCTCCATGTAAGTCTTCTGATATCAGAGTTACTGAGTGTGCTTCACAAAATCTGAACACTTTAATGAGCCATACTCACACCTACTGCTCAATAAGTATAGTGAATCCAGGTAAGGTACATCCTCAGGAACTCTGCTTACTTCAAATATTCAAATACTGTATTTTAAGTTCATTCCAACTGATGCAAATTGAAATCGCCTCTTGTGGCAAGCACAGTATATTCCGCTGTAATATATTCTTAGCCATTCAAATGCTGGTATCACTGCAAGGGAATATGGATTACTTGCTCACATTCTCACCTCTCACCTTTGAAGCTGAGGGTGAGGCCAACTTGCCTGAGAACACATTGTTCTGGGTGTGGCACAAATACAGTCCTTACAGGACCTATCCCAGATGTTAAAAAAATAAAAAATAAATAAATAAATATATATATAAAAAACCAGATAGAACCAACCATCCTACTTGGGAAGGGTAAGATGAAATAATAAAAATAAAGAAGACACATGCCATACTTTAGTTTTGGTGTGGAGAGAGATGAAAGGAAACTCAATAAATTTAGGCAGGTCTTACTTATGGCAGGTATTTTAGTAATAGTAGAAGAATGCAGTAACACAGCTCTTTTATTGATAAAGGTCCTAAAGATGAGCTATTAAGCTATTACTTTTCTTTGTTGTATATGTGTCCAGATAAAAATGAAAGTTTCTATGGTATTTTTCAAAGAGCTCCACCTCCTTCTGACAATCCCATTCCATCTAAAATAAGCTATGCTTTTGAGAGCTAAGTGTAGGCTATTGCTAAAATGAATAACACATAATGAGTGCTGCATTTGCCTACACATCATCACTTAACAACCAGTATCTAATTCATTACTGTAAAGCATTTTAGGATGTCATGAGTATGAAAGACACTACATAAAATGAAATTCTATTATTCTCATTTAATAGTATTTCAAACATAACACCATTTCCATGTAGTTTGAAAAGTAATTTAAGATATCCCAAGATAGATTACTCTGAGCTAAAATTTTAGAAAAGGTTCTTCTTGTTCATTGAATTTGCATTTAGCAATTGAATAGCTATTGCCTGAAAGGATATATCAATGAAATTACTAGGGATTTGCCACTGAATTACTTTTGAAAGTAACAAACCTTCAGAAGAAAAAAAAAATATATATATATATATATATATATAATGGATATAATGTGTCTCAGTTCTGGTCCATAGTTCAGTCAGTACAGGACTTATGAAGTACTATTAGAAATTTTAGCCAAAGTTCTAGATTGCTTCAACAGATTCTTAGCATGCTGGTGCAACTCTGCATTTGTGAACTGGCGAAAGCACAACAGTATTTTCAGCTGTTCAGTAAACAAACAAAACAAAGATAATGCTCTCACCAATTTGTCTTAGCTGAAGTAAACAGCCATTGACCAGAAAGCTTCAGTATGTCCTTCAACTAGAAAAATTACAGGAAGATCATGCACTCTCTTTCTCAGCAATTTTTCCTTACAACACAAGTGTATTTCCTTACAACACTCTGTATTTTGATTCCCATCTGGAATTTGTTGCAATCCTCATTCTTTGCTAATGCATGACACGGAACTTATTAAGTCTGCAAGGTATTGTTAGCACTATTAACATCTTCTCATGCATGCTCTGACAGTATCTATGGCAGAATATACAGCGAGAGAAGTCAGGCAATGAGAGCTTTATACAAAGGTGCCTCATTTTCTTTGGCTGAGAAGAAAAAGAGTAATTTAAAGTCCACGCTTTCTGTGCATGTAATGACATGATAAAAATTTGAGATTTAATTCAATTTAAGATTAAGGACTGCACAATCTCAAAATATTGCAGTATGGAGCAACAGTTCATTTGCCTTAAGCAAGCTTATAGAAAGGAAATATCTCTATATTTTTTCTGACTACAGTGGGAAAAGACTCTTTATTATAATAATAAAAATTATTATCATAGAATGATAATAATTAAATTTCATAGCAGTGTCAAACAAAACATTAAAAAAAAAAAAAAAAGGGAAAAAAAGTCTCCTAGAAAAAGGGCACTTGCCACTTCTTTCTCACACACCCTCAGCTGAATAAGGACCTCAGGTCTCACTGACAGTGCAAAAAGTATAAAGAGTTTTAAATATCTATCTTTACTAGTTTAAGTTATGCTTCACACAGTAATTCACATATCACACATATCACATATTTGTACATTTCACACATCATTGTACTATATACATGCATATGATTTCAAATACAAAGAGTGGGATTTATTGCTTTTTATTCATCCAGGAAGATAATAGCTATCTCACACAGATATGCAAGGATAGCACATAGCTGCACACAGACCAGTCCCTTACAGTAGCAGAATCTATCTTTGTTGCTCCCCTAAGGCTGTTGAAAACTTACATTCTTGGCCCTAGAACAGGTTAACAAGAATCCATGGACTCAACTCCCTCCAGAAATCACTACATGTTGACTAAATAGCTACAAAATATATGAGCCTACGAAAGATACAAGCACTAGCTGAGATGAAAAGTAAGGACTGAATTGTTTGGTGTACTTTCTAAAGTTGCAGTTCCTGTTTTCCTAGTAATCTTGAGGAAGAATACCACCAGTGTCTGCTCTTAAAGAGGAGTTCTGACCTGAAGTGAAACCCCACTTGCTAAAGATAGGATGAAAAAAATGTTTTAATGGCTTTTTACCCCCATGCTAGTCTGTCAGAACTCATTCTGTTGGAAAGGATGGAATTTCTTACTTATTAGCCATCAAAAGCAAATTTCTTAAAGTTGTTTTAATTTCCTTAAAATTTGCCATTTTGACAAAACAGATGAGTGGGAAAAAATGCTGTGAGTTTCCAGAAGGACTTCGTTGTGTGTATGTTTTCACAAACTAATGTTCATTAGAGAAGAAGAAAAAATTCAAAACCTTAGAAGAGTTTCATACAGATTCTAAACATCAGTGATAATGGTAAAAAAGTGTGTTGTTTTTTGGTTTTTGTTTTTTTTTCAAGAAAATATCTGGAAAAAGAGAGGTCATTTTTTGAACCTCTCCTATTGAGAAACCACACTCCTACAAGACTACCTCTGTCTTCTGAAAAAGGAGGATCAATTTCAGTAGTCCTGGTCATTTCCTTCCAGAAAAGGCAACCAAACCCTTCCTATATTTTCAAGTGCAACAATTAGCTCAATCTTGTTAGCCATTTCATGTTGGCTCTCAAATATGGAAATTCACATGGGTGACAGTTTCATAAACCTGAAAACCTTAGCTTCTTCCCCTACGTGATATATCCTAACTAATGTAGAGAAAATCTGTAGTATCTAAAAATAAATATTTCTGTTTCATGCACTTACCTGTCAGTGGTCTCAAAACACTACAGAAGGAAGAAGTAGGAAAAAGTACATTCTGCTAGTGTTTGCCTGTACCAGCTTCTTCAAAAAAAAAAAAATATTTGATCATTAGCAGAACTCTAAGGCTCGAAAATGTATAACCTTTTCTTATATATTTTATTTAACACTTTCATTTAAAAGGGAAATGGTATACTAGTCTCCTATGTCCTTATGATAGACTTCATTATTAGTGAAAAGTACGTAATAATATGCAAGAGAAAAGTATTAATATTTAAAATCACTACTACTTAATAGTCTAATAAATCCAACTTTCCATCTTCAGGACTCAACATTGATCTTCCCCAACTGTTCATTCCTGATAAACTGTGAGTTCTGTAGTGGAAGGGGGTGTTTTACAGTCACATTATACAGCTACATGGACACAAATTATTGATGATTTTCACAGTGCTGTGCTTTGCTTTGATGATTAATGCTATACAAGAAATTGCTATACATTACCATTAACTTTTTTCTTTTTTTTTTTACTGGCACTCTTGTGCTATTTCTAATGCCAGTTTTCTTTCTTCCTCTTGTTTTGTGGTTTTGTTTTGATTTGTTTTGTTTCTCTTCCACAATAACGCCTGAATCTGATGCTGAATGATATGTTATCAATATGGCTTATACCATTAACCTTGCCACTGTTGCAGAATATAACCTTAAACCCTTGTCTTAATACTAAATACACTAAATGGTATGCATACAGTTGCAAAGCATTATCTGTTCTTGTCATGAGTTCCAATGTTTCCTATTGCTATGAAATGTGAGCTTTTGTTTGCAAAACTCTGGCTTTCTGAAGTGCAAGTAGTAGTAGGTTTGGTATAGAAAAATTCTTTTAGATTTTTATACCAAATATAAGCCAGTACTGGAATAAAACAGAAATGAACAACCCTCTCTCTTGTCATATCATAGTCAAATAGCATTGTAAAACTATGTCTATACTGTCAAATAACATCTGGTAGGGACTACTCTCACACCATTCTCAGCTCATTGCTTACCCCAGTGCTGTTCATACAGACTCAGCCAAAGAAATATGGTGCCACAATGAATCCTGTCCCCAGCCATCTCAGCAACTACTGCAGGCCACCTCACACAGAAGTCAGCACCTTGCCCCAGGGCTGAGACAGGGAGCAAGGAACACCTATTTGAGGTTACTGTCCATTAAAGTTGTATCTTGGAGGTAATTTGCTCTGTTTATATTTGGGGGAGAAAAAGCTGCTTGTATAGAAAGTCAGCATTTGCATACTCATGTCCTATAAGTCACTGTCTCCTGACCTCAACAGGGGCTTAGACACAGCTCCCACACACATTTTTAATAGAAGTTGATACCCAGTACTTTTCCCTTCATCTGGAATTGTCAGCTGTGAGCATCTAAAATGTTTGCATTTTAAAGACAGCTGTGGTGTAATAGACAGGTAACTGGTAGCTGTGCTTACCCACAGGGCTGAGAATGAGTTACTAAAGAGGCTTGTATAGTTCCTGAGATCATAAGGGTCAGAGTAGCCATAACAACTTCTCAGAAACAGCTAACTGGGTTTTAAAGGTTTGTGAAGGGTTGACATTTTTAATTTAACCCAAACTCTTGCTCTAAATTCAGTAGGTGAGATGCAGATTCCAAGAGGTCATACCCTCTTGGACATCAGTCCCTGTTAAGGGGAACTCCAGCAAATCTGAAGGTTTGACCAAGACTGACCAAGCCATCTGCCAAAGCAGGCTTAGTTACTGCAAATACAAGTGTATGACACAAGAAAACAAAGCAGACTAAAAATTTGATTTCACAAACAAGTGACAAAGACAAGCAGGTTTGAGTGGGAGTCCCTCACACACCAAAGGGAAAAAACAAACAAACAAACAAACAAACAGTATTTCATTCAATTCATTTAGTTGTCAGGCCCAATATCAAGTCATTCATTCAAGCTTCCATTAGAAATTCATATCTCTCTAAATAAGCTTTTTTCTTTTTTCTTTTTTTTTTTCCAGTATATTTTTTCTGTGTGATGGCCATTTTCACACATTTTGTCAGAAAACCTGAACACATATGCAAATTATAGTACAGAGCATAAAATGGGAGAATTTCTTTCTCCATTATCACTGTGGATGAATAAGTTCCTTTATTCCAACCAAATACAAATGCACACACAGAGAAATAAATATGTTTCATTCTTCAAAGTTAATACAGTCCAGAGATTACAGGAAACAAAAAATAATAACAAGGGCACTGGCTATTTAGAAGCATATATATATCCCTAAATACAATAGAAATATATAAAGGAGTAATGTCCTTCCCTCATATTGCCACTTGCACTCAAGTGTATTTTATATATATATATATATATATATATATTTGTTTTTTATTTTGTCTGTTCCCCCAGGAGAAGCCCAAAAGAGAAACAGAGATGGCCAAATTGACAGAGTCAATGAGTGAGTACAACAAATAGGAAGTTCAACTACTTTCTTTTTCCATCTATTCCACTGCCTCACATAACACCACAAAAACAGAAAATAGTGCTTGCATTCAGGGATCTCATTCCAACCCTGTCTTCACTCCTAATTTCATCATAAATCATTCCACTCCTTCCAAAGAAAAAGAACCCCTACAGGAAGGACTTCTATTTTCTTTGTTCACTGTTTAAATCACCTGTATTTGGATATAAATCCAGCAGAACTCCTACTACTTGTTTAACTTCATGAGCCGAAATTTCACTTCAAGAGAATGTATCTACTCGTGTATGTAATGAGTGCCTAATTTATTATATTCAGGTTAGAGTGTAAATTTCTTCATTAGCTTACAAAACGACCCACTAAATCCAGTACAATTATTCAGGATTGTTACCTATGCAAGATTTATCCAACAGGAATTATGCCCAGAGATATTTGAGAAAAACTTTCCATTGATTTCACTGGTTTCTAAGACACATGTATCATCTTGAATATGCAACCCAGAAGTCATTTGTGCTTCCTCTTTAATACCAGATCCAGATAATGGATTAATGCTTATAAACACTTAGCTGAGAGACTCGGACAGGATAATCTATTCCAGAATAATATTTGGAGAAAATTTAGGAAGAAATCCTGGCAAACAACCATCTCTTTCCCAAAACGAATCTTACTCCACAGCCTATGCAAGCTTAAATAAATTGACCTGAAAGAGAGAAATCTTTTACTCTGTTTAACCAGAACCCATAGAAAGATGGAAACACAGACATACATAAGACTCATTTACATTAGAAAGTTATTTCCTGTTGTTGTTATTGTTGTTGTTTGTTCTGAAAAGAACTGTTGTTAGGGCAGCACTCCCATGCCTTTTTGCTATCCTGTATGCTCAGCTTCCTTTTGAAAACATTGACTGTATTTCTTTACATATGTTATTGCAAGGTAGAATAACCAATGATAGCTATAAAAATGTATATATTATTTCAGTATCAGAAGTGATCTATCCCACAAAAAATTCTTCAGACCTGGGAGAAACAATAGAGGCATCAAAGCATCCATGTACTGGAGGCCATATTCCTAAAGTTTTGTGCACACATACAGAACTCAGAATTCAGTCTAAGAGCTCCCCTCCAAACTGTGAGTCTTACTAAGCAGTAGCAAACTGCAGGGAACAGTATAAGATACATGGCAATGTTAAACTCTAGTAAAACACTGGCTGGAGTTCTTTCCATTGATCTGTGCACTGATATCTGAATGCTGTTGTGTCTATTTCTTGTCCCCCACTCTGCTTCTAGTAAGACCAGGCAAAATTCAGGTTTCTGAGGGAGGCTCATAGATGATATTTTCAATTTTTCAGAACAACAAGATCCACATCCCTATGCCTTGTCAATTATTAGTAAGTAGAAAGAATTATTTCTCAGTGGTGCAACAAAATCTATGAGGTAACACAGGAAAGATCAACAATACAGTTTAGCAAGGTCCAAAAGGACAAAAAAAAACAGACCCTCTAGAAACTTTGTCCTCTTCTCTGGCATAAAGAATAATATGCTCCACTAATTTCTATGGATGTATAATGTCATTCTTAGAATCATCCTGGGACTCCATCGTTTCTCTGGCTTTAATGGATACTGGGTAGCTGTAGAATGATGCCCTAATGGGTGGAATGGAGATAGATGGGATGATGGAGGAAAATGTTATCAGAAGTGGAAGGAGATAAGTAGTATCTTTCCTGTGCTTTAAGTATCGGATGGGCTTTGGACAGCCTTTCAAAGACAATGTGAGAACCTCACCAAAAAGATTTAGGAGAATGCAAGCAGACTTTCTGAATGTCTTGAAGAGCAAAAGGACTGTCATCCATAAAAGTCCATAACTGATCAGGAGGTGTTCAAAAATACACTATGCAGCTCCCTTAGGATTCCTGTTTTCCTTGTGAATGATTTTTATTTTGCTTCTTTTAAATATTTACTGCTGCTTCATATGAGTATTTGTTCATACTTCATGCAAATATTTTATGAAATTTTCCAATGGATTCATAAAATTTTAAAGTATTTTTAGTATAAGTCACATGCTGGAAGGAAAAACCTCACTGAATATACCACAGTGCTCATGATAAAGCTAACGCAGATTAAAAGCAAAAAAATGGAATGGTAAAGCAACAAACTGGCATATGGGCAAAACAGATCAAATAGTTCTTAAAAAAAGCAAAGGGTGCTTAGACCTCTGGTTTGGATTGCAGAGCCTTTTTCTTGCAACTGAGAAAATAAATAAAGGACTCCAGAAATAGTTTGTTCATGGCACTAGTATGGCAAAATGATTATTTGCCCTTCACCCAAAAGCTCTGCTTCTTCTCTCTTTCCTCTTCACCTTTTTGCACAGTTCCAAAATTAATATATCACCTTCCTTCCACTTCTCTATTTTGTTCTCTCTACCAAAATGCTATGATGAAGTTACCAAGCACTGTTCTGTACCCTTACTTCTCCATACAGATTCTCTGAATGTTTTTCCTGTAATAAAATCTTAGTACCTCAGATTCATGTCATACTGTGCATTAAAAGGAACACTGGTGTAGTAGTTTTCCCAAGTCAGTTATCCTTACTAGCAGGGACAACAGTTTATATTTTGTCACATTCTGTATGTTCATCTGGTGGTGGAGGTGGAAAATCTGTCATATTATAGATAAGATTAATAATAAAATAAAATAAAATAAAATAAAATAAAATAAAATAAAATAAAATAAAATAAAATAAAATAAAATAAAATAAAATAAAATAAAATAAATATATATATACCTTCTGTACTTTTTCTGTAGGACCTATATGATGATGGAGAGATATGAGGTATCATGACAGAGCCCTGCACTTGTGTGTGTTGAGGAAGCAGTCTGCCTTGGGGGTTAAAATAAGAAAATAAAATAAAAGAGAGAGAGAGAGAGAGAAATCATTATGATATAACAGTTAAAGTGCAAACTAGAAAAAAATGCTGTGCTACGTTTATTTGGGATAGTCACTAAGAGCTGATATATAAGCAGAAATGTGTAGCACACAAGAGCACTCTTTGCCCCAAGTTATTATTTTACAACACTTGCACAAAATTAATACAAAGCCACCATAATTGCATTGAGCCCCAGGTAGATGTCCAAGAATTCCTTTATAATGCCTTAAAATCCATATGCATTCTGAAATTTCTTTATAGCTTGAGCTGGGCAATTTACCTCATGTAATCTTAGAATATTTGAAAGCTGAGGTACAAATGAAACCAGGAACCAGAGTGTTTTCCTAATGCTTTTCTTTCTCTTCTGTTTTTCTCCTGCTTCCCATGCACTCTTGGTCATTTTTAAACCAAATGATGGTACTATCTTTGTTGGGAATACCTAAAGCTCAGCAAGCAACGTAGTAAATATTAAGCAGCACGGGGAGGTAGCAGAAATTTGGTCTGCTGTATTTAGAATTATAGAATCACAAAATGGTTCAGGTTGGAAGGGAAAGACCACCTAATTCCTGTCCCCCTGCCATGGGTAGGTGTCCACCATAGGGAGGTGTCCACCTCCCACCAGACCAGGTTGCCCAAAGCTCCATCCAGCCTGGTCTTGAACACCTCCAAGGATGGAACATCCACAGTTTCTCTGGGCAGCCTGTGCCAGTGCCTCACCACCTCCACGGTAAAGAATTTCCTCCTTATATCTAATGTAAATCTACCCTCTTCAGTTTAAAGCCATTACCACTAGTTTTATCATACACTCCCTGGTAGAGTTCCTTTCCAGCTTTCTTGTAGGCTTCCTATCAGTACTAGAAGACCACTATAAAGTTTTCCGACAGCCTTATGTTTTCCAGGCTGAACAACCCCAGCTCCCTCAGCCTGTCTTCATAGGACAGATGTTCCAGCCTTCTGAACATCCTCATGGCCCTCTTCTGGAATCACTGCAACAGGTCCATGTCCTTCTTGTGCTGGAGGCCCCAGAGCTGAACACAGTGCTCCAGGTGGGGTCTCACAAGAGCAGAGTAGAGAAGGAGAATCCCCTCCCTTGACCTGCTTGCAACACTGCTTTTAATGCAGCCAAGAGTACAGTTGGCTTTCTGGATTGCAAGCATGCCCTTGCCAGCTCATCTGGATTGCAAGCATTTACTGCCAGCTCATGTTGAGCTTCTCACCAACACCCTCAGGGCTGTTCTTAATCCATCCTCCACCTAGCCCACATTTGTGTTTGGGATTGCCCCAACCCAGATGCAGGACCTTGCATTTGGCCTCTGTGAGGTTCACACAGGCCCACCTCTCAAGTCTGTCAAGGTCCCTCTGGATGGCATCCCTTCCCTCCAGCATGTCAACTGCAACATACAATTTGGTGTCATCAGCAAACTTGCTGAGGATGCACTTGACTCTACTGTCTGTGTCACCAACAAAGTTAAACAGCCAACATTAATTTGTCCAATATGAAAAATTAGATACTTTAGAGAAACATCCTGTACTGAACTATTCAGTCCTCAGGAGTGATCACCATTTTGAATAAGAATTTTTATAAGACCCTTAGTGAGCAGCCAAATACAGTGATACCTTGGCAGTAGCTTAGGAAATTCCTTTTAGGTCCCAGTATTAAAATACTGGAAAAAATCTCCTCACCGGTTTCTCCTCCTGCTATTCATTTAGTCACAGTGTGCATCATGTTCCTGAGCTGCCTCAGGTGAAAGAAACCTGTTTACATCATAGCCCCTAATAAGCATCTATGAGATGTCTGTCTTATGTCATGGGCTACCTGGATTCTCCTTTTGCAACATGATGGCTCTTGGGCTTGGATAGCAGCTGCAAAGCCCTCCTCAAGCTCCTGTTATTTCCAAAAACCCTGCCAGGGCTGTGTTCTTTCTTGAGGAACAAGTGTGCTTGTCCCTTGTCTTTCATCCAGACCTATCTTTGAGGCTTACTGGTTTGAAAAAGTTTGGAAAAACTTTTTCTAAGGTAACATGGAGGTCCAAGGTCTCAACCATGAATTATGCAAAAGCATGGATCTAGGGTGCCATATGATGACTGCAGCATAATCAATGTATGACATGAGCAGTGTGAACTTGCTACAGGTTACAATCAGAAATGGGCATAGCTGGTTACCTTAAACCAGTTAAACAGAGAAGTGACATCCAATTAAGATGCCCTCTGGCAGTGAAGGTATGTCAGAAAACAGTCATACTTGTTCTGGTTCCCAGTTAAGCCACAGTTAAGCTCCTGTGTTAGACCAGTCAGAAGCAGAAGAGTTGGTCAAAACAAGGATGTTTCTTCATTTGTTAAAAATACATACATGTATATCCCAAACGTCTGTAATTATACTTTCAATGTTAGTGAAACAACGAAGACTGAGACCTTAGATTACTCAGAATAGAACCTTCTAAATTATGTTTGCCATTAATTTTACTCAGAAAGAAAAAAAAATGTTTCAAGTTAATTTGAAAGACTTTTCAGGAGCACACAAACGCTAGGAGAGATCTGTTTTGTGATAGAGTGCTTTTCACTAAAGTTTTCTTTTTATCTCCAACATCTAAATCTGAAGTGTCCCTAGTGCTCTCACACTTGTAGAGAGGCTTTATGAAGAGAAAAAATATTTCTGCTTTGAATTACTTTAAAGTGACAGCATTTGCAGATTTACATGTACTAGGGTAGTTTCTGGATATTATTATTATTTTTTTTTAGCAATTCTAATTATTTTGAGTTTTAAAACAAGTAAGAAAAGAGTATGGTACATTACAGTAAACACATATCCATTATACTATATATTGGTATAGAATACTGTGAACTTTCTACTTCATTTTTTTTTCCCGCTATACTGCCCTCATTTTCTTTGTGATTTTGTTAAGAAACATGACCCTCTTTACCATCACATCACAAGTTGGTGGTACATGTGTAAATGCTATCTGGTGTGAACACAACACCAGCTGTACACACAGAGTACTAGGAATTTGAAGAAATGATCCTAAAAGCTGCATTTCTGTCTTGAAGGTCTAGAAGACTGATTCTTTCACCTCAGAAAACAATTAAAAGTACAAATATCCAGTCCAACATTTTCCACTGATATTACATGTGATTATTTAATTAGAAAGAGCAGTTTTTTACTTGGCAAAATTCAAGTGCAAAAACTCCAGAGTGTTCAGAAAACTCATACATAAAGTGACTTACATGTGTGAGAAAGTTACAGTCATTTATTTTCAAGATACTCAGTTATCATTTCATGGTTAACCTTTTTATAAGAGCATGCCAATAGTAGAATAGTAAGTTTGTTTTTTTTTTCCAAAATATGCATTTTCATCATCTCTTACATTTTCAGTAACAGAAGAGCTCTGCTATGATAGATATTTCTATAAAAACAGTTTCATGGAAAATATTAAGTCATAGAGCTACTTGTTTAATTAAATAGAATAACTAATTACTGTTGACTTGAAGGTATACATAGATTGACATAGTTTCTTTCAAAATTGATTACTTAAGACTTTGGTCAAATTTAAACTACAAATGACCAGAATGTGTATTTTGTTATTATTGTTATTATTTCATCAGCAGTTAACTAATGCATATAATGAAATGAACAGAGAGAACTGCACTATTATAATTAAACAAAAATACAGTTTATTCCACATAGTAAAGGTCACGTTTGGAGAGTAGAATGAGATTCTGAAACAGAACTTCATTACACAAGACAGCAGAAAGTTCTTTTGTTTCAGTGCTGAATTAGAAGGGGTTTAGGAGAACTATGAAATGATAGCTGCCCAAGATACAATAGAAACTTGTCTTAATCGGGAAGATGATTGACAGTATTTCTAGTACTGATTATAAAATAATGTGAAGAGTTTTTGCTCTTCATTCTCTTAGCTTCCAGGTGTCTTTAATTTCTCTCTGCAAGTATGAGGGAAAGAAAAATTACTTTTTTTCTAAATGAAAATGAAGACTCTCATATATTCGTATGATTCCAGAAGCTTAGTACTACTTTATTAAGCTAAAATTTCTGTGAAAATTAAAAACAAATTATCAGGTATGAGAAAACCAAGAGATGAATTATAAATGAAGTAATCATTTCTGATTGTTTTTGAATTTCTTTTTCCAGAAAGAAGCTGTGAGTGTAGATAGGCTATGTTATTGAAGTGCATATTATTGAAGTACAGTATTTCCTGTTACTTACAACTTTAACAACAACAAAAAAATTCTATTCAGGCTGATTTTTGCATGAGAGGAGTGTGTTTCAGTCCTACCATTAGTTTTTATTCACTCAGGCTTAATCATTTCTAAGACAGAAACTATAGTTTGTCTGACAATATCTAAGAATTTTCAGTGCCTTTGCTTTGCATTGTTATGGTTCATATCACAATGGAGCTAGGTTATTACAGTCATATGCTTCCTAAAGTAAACACTCACCTTCTACACTAAAACTAAGTGGTCTAGGCACAAAGACATTTGGGAAAAAAAAAAAATCTTCCCACAACACCACTCTCTACAGAACTCAAACAGTCATATCGCTACAACATCTGAACAGCACAGTGAATCTGGATGAGATTAGGTAGGAGGGAGAATTAGGGAGAAGAGACTCTTCAAAGAGGACACAGATGTTGTTGGACATGACTGGACTTTAAGCATGTGTGAAAATTTAATATCAAATGCAAAAGTTACTTCAGATTTTAAGTACCAGTTTTTGAGGACCTCTTTTTGGGACTATGCTGCCAAAAAGTAGGTGGCTAAAGTCTATGTTGAGGTGACATTACCTCATTCATATACCCTTATAATAAGCTATGTCACATACAGACCAGTCAGCATTACACAAGCACTGACAATTCTGTATCTCTAGCAGTTTTGTGCTTGGTTTCACAATTTGAATGCTCTCCTAATACAGAACTTTTCTGTATCGATTTAACATGTGCTTAAATCTTCCAAAGGTGCTATTCATTAACAGATTTTGTTTGGAGAAGTGAGCACTATGTAGCACTGAAAGAAAAGCCCACACTGTACATGTAAAAAAGTAGGAAGTTCATATTCACATAGGATAAAGAAGACATTACAAATGTCTGAGACACCAATCAATTGTCTTCATGGTGAGCAGTCGAGATGAATGAAATGGTGAAAAGCAGGATCAATGTTTCTGAAAGCTGTAGAAAACTATCTAACTCAGATGTGACTTATTGAGCTATCAAGCAGATAAGAGACCATAATGGATTTTAGTTCTAGGAAATAAACATAACATGATCAATAGCAAAGAACTGTTCAACAAAGAACAATAGCAAAGAACAGGTCAACTGTTAACAGAAAAACAATCCAGGAAAAAAGGGGGGGGGAGGGGGGAAGATGGTATCTAAGATATACAAGAACAGCTGTTTATAAGGTAGCACCACAAACATATTGGATTCTTAAACTCTTAGACTTTGAACATGAGTTGCAAAGGTCTCCGGAATCCATGTCTGGAAACCTCATAGGACATGGTATGATAAACTATTTGATGTGAAAGAAAAATATCCCACTGTATTGCAAAAAGAGAGCAGTTGCATTATTCAATATAAACAATAAGTGAAAGGTCTTATGGTATTTTTGACAGATGTCTTTTAAAAGTCTACAATCAGGTATTAAGCTAACCCCTAAAACTAGACTATATTGTCCCTGCATTTTTCACCTGCCTCCATTGCTCTTCAAATATTTGAGAGGGTATATCAGGGACCGTATTAACAATATTACAGACAAAACAATACCTACAAGTTAAGTTCTCTCTTGTGTACAGCACACATTTCTGAGCCAGTGCCTGTACTCATACCTCAGCCTCCGCCAACTTTATTTACCACTATTTCTTTTGCCATAAAATATCTTGAACTACTTGCAGGAGAAAACCAAAAAGACTCCAGTGAGAGTCATTCCCAGCAATAAATGAGCTGTTAAAAAAAATAAAAATAAAAATGTGCAGCACTGTTTCCTTTCAGATTCATGGACTGGACTGCAGTGATTGTGCAAAGTGGCTCTTCCACAGTCCAACATCTGTCTACTACAGAATCCAGTGTTTCCCCCTTTGCCATCCCAGTCAGATACATTGTACAGACATATCTCTCTGACAGAAAGGAGGGCACAGTTTTGTGCACCTCTCTGTTAGAAATATGCACTGCATGAAACTGATGTATAATTAGAGATTGCTCCTTTTTCCTACTATCATCTTTTCTGTAAATAATTCCCCTACTTTCCCTCCTCAAATATTTGCCATCTTACAAAAAACATACTCTCACCCCCTTTATTTAAACTGTAGGGTTAGATTTTATAATCACAATTCAACATTCAGTGTCTCGAGTCTTTGTCAATCTTTGCTAAGCACCTTCCACTTTGTCATTATTGTAAGCACACTTCTTAATCCATATACCTATAAGCAAAATAATGAAAAGCAGTAAGGCTTGCTGAAACGAAAAATATTACTGGTAGCAGCAGCAGAAGACATGCAGCTCTTACTCACCTAATTGGCAATTAAAAATAAATGCTTAAGAAATATGGAGTTTCTTTAACTCTTAACACAGGAGTAGCAGCAACAAAGTTACTTTGAGAAGCGTAGCTCTTGCATTTGTATATCCCATTTCATCTGAAAGTCATCCGCTGGATGTTGGAGTCAGAACCCAAATATGACTTTCTGATGTTAGTTTGCCTTATTGTCTTACAACTTCATTTGAAATAAATAAATAAATAAATGTTGGACTAAGTGAAATTTTCAGAATCAGTATTTATACAAAATAAAACTCCATGTTTCCTCAGGACAGACACGGCTCAACAGATAGAATAGTACCATAGATAAGCGTACTTCTATTTACCCTACTTGACAGCACCAGCTTGTGGAAAGGGAAGCTGGTGAAAGACAAGTTTCAGAAAATCTTAATGCCATCACATTTAGCAACACATCTGAGGAAATACTTTCACAGAGCATGTAGTTTATGAAAGAGTTTGTCACAAAGTATTATAGAGTAGGCAAAGAGTTTAAAGGAATTCTGGCTGGCAGAGAATACAAACATTCAGTGTATTAATTCATATATTAAAATATAAGGAGTTAGAAGGTGATAATCCACATACAGAAGGAAGTGATACACTAATCTATGAAAACTAGGTAAAAGTTATTCTATGAATGGTTTATTCCACATCCGTCTGCTTGATAAACTGCTTTATATCTCCCTCTTCACCACTTATTACCATTACCATTACTGGCCCTACAAAAGGAGTATCAGTAAGTAATTATAAGATAACTTTCCTCATCTTCTTGTAACTTTAAGGCCAAGTACCCTTTTAATCCATCATCAGTATGGGGCACCTGGGGCTACCTAAGCAGTTGTAAGAGCTTTAAGTACAGCTACAAAATTATTTCATTTTTGTCCCAATACCTTAGAGATCCTACCAAATAACCAAAGAGGCCCAAGGTAGCAGCTTGTAAGGAGACAAAAAAACAATGACATATCTGAAGCTGTAAGAGTTGCTGGCCACCATCACAACAGTTTTCACTGAGACCTGTCCTTCCCTATCTGGGTCCTCCCTCACCTTGTTAACATGGGAACTGAGAGAAGTATGGCCAAAGAGACTAGAGACAAACTTCACAATACTGTTGGCTTGTAAAACACAGTCTTTTGTCCTGACATCCATCAAGTCACTCATGTTTTAGTTGTATGTAAGTGACTGAGTTCAGATATTTGATGAAATTTAATTGGTTATTTTATCTCAGAGGTCAGATTTTATGGTTCTGTCCAATTCCAAATCTATGTCCATAAATCTTCACGCAGCTCACAATCTATGCACAGAACAATATAAGGCTCTGTTCTACTACAATTGATTGTGAATGGCACACAGAGATGATTATGCTCCCAAATCATGATACTTTAAATTACTGCTTTAGTTCATTCACAAGAAACAGAATGATTGTCATCATCTGACAAATTTATCTTTGTCAAGCTGAGTCTACTATCTCTATATTGCAGGTTTCTTCTGTTGCTCCTAGGAATTTATGCAATGGAGTCACGTCACACGTCATGAAGGGTTCACTTATCTAGCTGTAAATCAAAAAGACAACAAATAGCACAATTACTTGTCCTTAAAAGTGGTACATTTTTGTTGAGTTTAGAAAACCTATACTTTCACTTGACAGGTTTGGGAGGCAGTTTAAATATCTCATTCTGCTCCATTTTCTCATATTGTTTGAACAGTTATTTTAATGATAGGCAAAGAATAATATCCTCCAAAACCTACTGAAACATAGAATACCATATTGGAGTACATTTTCTTCCTTTTTTTTTTTTTTTTTTAATAAGGCAGAAAAGATCTACAGACCTCCTGCTAAGTCAGTTTGTTTCCTATGGTATATTGCTCTCGCATGTATTTGAGTGTCTTTTTGGTGATAACATTTTTATTTAGGGGAGTATTACTATTTAAGGCGCAAGTAGCTCATGCTGTTGTACTAATTTGTGGGTGAATGTTGCATATTTTTAGTACCCATTCAATCACATGTGCTGTAATGTTTAAAAATGAATTCATGAAAAGCATGACACAAAACCCATTAAAGTGAAGCAAAAAAACTCCTACTGTTTCTCCTACATCCCTAATTTTATAAGGTGCTCATGATATTAACATGAAAAGGAAGGAAAGAGACTTATAAACTCATTTAAATGATTTCTTTACATGAGCAACTCCGAACAAGTAGAACTCTGCATTAAGGTACGACCCCCCACAACCACCAACCAGGGAGAGCAGTCCACACAATGGAAAGACTGACAATGTCAAAGTCATGAGCCTGTGATCAGTTTTGAAAACCCAGTGTTATCTTGGTTCATTCAGTGCCCTTGCAAAAGATCTTTTGGATTTTGTCGTGCACTTGATTGACATTCGCAAAACTTCCCAAGGCTGCTGACAACAACAATAACAACAACAAAAGCTTGCAGGTATAAGGAAAACATTATAAACAACCAAATTTAAAAGTAGCTTAAAATGTTATAATTTTAAAGTAAATTTCTTCAATTCAGAACAGTTTGCCTTTCTTCTGTTGTAGATCTGAAACAACCATGTAAAAAAATGTTGGACAGGTAGACTGGTAGCAGAGCCTGAGTCAGGCTGTTGGCACACTTCTGTTTGCTGTTCAGAGACACCTGTTGACCTTTGAGCAGCTGGCTATGAAGAACATCAGTGTTCAATAGCTGAGTCTAGTCCTCTGAAATGCAGAAACATGAGGAAAAGGAGGCGGTGGGCTCCATAGCCAATTTCACAACCTGAATGTTTAACTACAAAGGATGAATCTTTTGGCCAAGAGTCTGATATAAAGCCCTGACGAAACGTTGTTGGGAGTGCAGGGCAGGTAACCATGGGCATTAGGTTTCATTTTGTGCAAGTGATTTCATAAAAGATGGTGTGTCAAGCATTTACATATGGGCCATTTGCAATAGGTATTAGTTCCTTCCTCAGACACCCCACTGATTAGAACTGGTTTGTTGACTCTTTCTGCCCCACTAGGACAGTCCAGTTCTACATGAAACATTTGATTCCCTCTGCGTTTTGGATGTTACAACTGTGAGAAAACCCTTCTCTTCTCCTTCCTTTCCTTCCTCCTCCCCACTTCCACTTCTGCTTCCAAATCCTTGACAGAAGAACTTGCAGACCTATTTCTTCCCACTCAATAGCAGAAGGTCTGGAAATACTTCTTAAATGCAGTTGAAATCAGTCAATAGTTTAAATATTTTAAAGTCATAACATTGAGGAATAAACAAAATCAATAGCAGCATATGTCTTAGAAAACTAGTTTAAAAATCCAAGGTATATTAAACTTGAGAAAGGCCTTTCCAGTAGTCCTTGCAATTGTTGTTGATTAATGAAGTTATCCTTTTTTCCATGGCATTAAACAAACAATCATAGTGGAAGAATTTAATAATTTAAGAATAAGATAAGGCCATAAACCAAGAGAATTATACAAAATTTATATTGTACAGAGAAAATATTGTACACAGAAAAGAAGTGCTGAGAATATGTATTTTTAAGTTCAGTAGTGCCATTAGGTGATGAGTCTTAATTTTAAGAAACTCTTTTCAAACATTCTTTGGAACAGAAGAGAGGTATACCACTGTGACAAAAGCAATGTTTTTCTTTAAAAAAAATAAAATACTCTGAGATGGGGGCTGGGGGGAATCTCATCTTTATCAAGAGATTATAATTTCAAATTAAGTCTGCATTGTGTGTTACTATAGAAACTCCCATTTTGTGACATGTTTATGGGAAAAAAAAAAGTCAAAAATTGCATCTTAATGAATGTGGATCACACATAAGCTTCCTCAATATAGCAAAATAAAAAAGAAGTTTCTAGCAGAAAATGAATAACTACCCAAAATAAGGTGAGCTAATTAAGGTCATGGGGAAAGGACATTAAATCCTGAAGTGACATATGTCATGTTCGTTTTTCAACACTTGTCTCCGCCTCACAGATTATGTATTAGATACTGCGGGAGTCTGATGGATTGAGAGGCTTGTTGCCATGGCAATATTTGCTGCTTTGCTGGTATTCCCTACAGAAAGTAAAGGATTTTTTTTTCTACTCAGTTAGACAAATTGGCTATATATAGCAAGAGATGTTGGAGAACTGAAACAGCAGAATCTGGTGGGGGCAGGCTGGGGGAAGGACTGACATTTATAAGTTTAAGGAATCACAATAGACCATATATCTTTGAGGAGTGAGGAAGGTTGCTGAAAGAAAGAAAGAGGGAAGGAAGAGACATGGGAGAGAGGGAAGGAGAAAAGGAGAGAAGGAGGGGAAAATGATTATACATTCATAATATATCTTGCTTTTAGGGGCCAGGAAGCCAGAAAAGGAGAATAGGTACTGTTGCCTAAGAGGAAGCTACAACTGCTGTTTTACTGTGCTTGAGATGGTTTATAGCTTCAGGGAGAGCTAAAAGGTAAAAAAAAAAAACTCTCAAATGGGCAAAGAAACAATGGAATTGCTTACCACTGAAATTGTCAGTATAAATCACAATTTGAGCTCCATATATAAGCCTCCTTCTTCTTTCTGTTCCTTTTTTTTTTTTTTTAATCTTTGCTCACAGCATTTTTAAAGCAAGGTGTTGATACAATTTCCACCCTCCACTTGGCACAGTGAAAGCAAATGTGTTTCAGTCAGATGTTAGGGAGTACTGTCTCTTATGTATGGTTCTGTCTGTTGCTTAGAGGTGTAGGAAGAGTGTGACAATGTGGTTTCATTTTAATATTAGCCCATCTCAGCCAAGTATCTACAGATTACTGCAGAAAAGGAGAAAGAAAAAAAAAAAAAAAAGGAAGAAAAATGGCTGGTTCATTTCTTCCTCTTTTCCACTCTTATCCCTTTTATACACAGAAGTGTACCAAGCAATCTACAGTATTTGCCTTGAGGCTTAGAAAAAAACACTATTCCAATAAGACTGATCAGGCAGCTCTAACTGTCTTTATTGCTAATTCACTTGCAGTACCCTTATCCACTGTTTCTTCTTCCCTTTCATGGCAGACATCCATTACAGTTTTTAATTTTTAGAGTATCAGATGCATATAGTGGCCTGTAGAAAAGATGATCTATGGCAGATGATTAATACAGTCCTTGCCCTGGAGAGTTCACATGTACTAGAAAGAAGACCAAAATGAAGAATGTGTACATGTATTTCAGTGACCAATACTGATGGGTAGTTTCATGACTATGGTTCATCCTGAGGAAACCCACTTTTAAGGGGTGTCAGGTGAAGAGACAGAGAGAAGAGCAGACCTATAACAGGGCTCTGATTTCTTGTGCATTCTGAAAAGCATAAGAAGCTTTAATTTAATAATAGAAAGGAAAAGTGCTAGCAGAGACACAGAAAAAAACTGGGAACGTGCTTGCAACAGTGAACAATGGAGGGGGATGTGAGAGTATATGTTTGCAGAGGGGAGGAAGGGGAAATCTGAGCAGCAGATTTACAGTGTGTATCAGTCTATGTATATTATACAGAATGTATATTACTGCAGCTTTAGTAATATGATTAGATAGAAAAGATGTACAGGATCATGATAGAAACACTTAACACATAGTGAGGAAAAGCAGGGGGAGTTAAAGGTGGTACTGAAATGACGAAATGCTATGGAAACAAAAGGAACAGAGCCCTCTGTTCACACCAAAGACTAGAACTGGAAATGAAGGCAAAATAGGGTTTTTGAAAGGGAGGAGCAGAGCACAAAATCCTTTCTTAGACATGCCGTCAGACCTTAGCAGAAACAAAACAGAAATCAGAGAATTCATTATAGTTCAGTAAAAACAGAGAAAAGTTGGAAGAGGGAAGAGAAAAGATAGAATCTTAATGTCTTATGTTCACCTGTATAACCTCACACAATTTCCACATTCTTTGAGAGTACCGGTACTAGAAGACATGTCCTCACATAACTCACCATTCAAAACAACCACAAAGAGACGTAGAGGATGATGAATAAGTATCAGAAGTAGAGAGACTATTGGGACAGATGGAACATGTTAGTGGGATTGGGGCTGAGTGAGCAATGGGTAACAGGACAGGTAGAGGCAAGTTCCTATCACCAGCAAATATATTTAACCCACACAGTTATCAGAGGTTGCTGTGGGAAGAAGGAGTTAAATCGTTGTTGTTGTAGTTGTTGGTTTCATTTGGTGTGTTTTTGTTTTTTTTTTTGGTCTTTTCCTGTGTGGAATGATGTTTCTTTAAAAATAACCCCTGCACTATAAATGCTAATACACAGTATGTTAAAGAATAAAACATAGTAGAATCAACAAAAGTGAATGAGAGACAGTTTAAAAATAAATAAATAAATAAATAAATAAATAAATAAATAAATAAATAAACAAAAAGGGGAGAGAAAATTAAAACTCAATGATGTCAGTGATCCAAAGAGAAAGAACAAGAGACCTGAGATTCAGAAAGTCTTCTCTTGACTGTTCTCTCTGAACTTCTCTCTGAACAGAAAATTCATTACAGATCTACAGAAACATAGAAGGGATTGATGAACTCTGTTGCTAGAACAAACAAATGAAAGAGACTATTCGCAACCTGAACATGAGCAGTTTCAGAAGAGTTGCACAAGTGAATGCTTTATAGATGTGGTAGAAAAAGAAAGTTAGGGTTGTCAGAGGTGAGCTGTGTCTATCTAGAAATCTTTTGTCATAGTTAGCCTCTCTATGATTAACACTTAGAATGCCAGAAGTATTAACTACCATCATTAATTAGCATCATATCATTAACCATAGTAAATAACATCATATTAACTGCCTAATCTTCATTATGTTGCTGAAATCTTAGGCATGAACAGTGAGGATCTCAAGTGCATGGCTACAAGGCTGCCAAGATAGAAAATTAAAAAAATATAAAATACAATACAATACAATACAATACAATAAAATGACCAGAACAAAGATCTGGATAGGATACGCAGCATCAGGCATTCCCAAGGTGGCAACAGAACAGATGTGGTGCTTTAGCGTTTGTCTCCCACCAGCAGTGAGGAAGCTATTAGAGAATCGTCTGTTATTGATTCACACTGCTTAGAATCCATTTATACTGGCTGGTTTTGGAGCCATTATAATTTACAGTCTGTCATGTAAATTGTTCTTTGTCTGTGAAATATTGATCTATTAGATATACATGCCATGCATGCACAGTGAACACATGGACTCAAAATCCTTGGGGATTTTGCTTTTTAAACAACAGATTATTGCCTACATTCACTAACTACTTCTATGAGCAGCTCAGTAATTTCAGGTTTTAATGTCCTCTTTAACCCTCTTTCCACATAATCAGAGGTAATATTTGATGAACTAGGGATTAGAGACCTGAGGGTTTTTTCATTTAAAATAATGTTATTTTTATGTGCACAAAATATTTCTTAAATACCTTAATAGATATATACACACATATATGCACAAATTTGTGTTTATATGAACGTATAAGTGTCTTACACAAATTTTGATTAGATAGTTTAGTTCAGAGGAGATGGTGGTGGAATGACTGCTTGGGTGGGAATTTGTTTTGGTTTAAAACCTTACATTGCCAGTAACATAAAAGAGAAACTGTTTACAGTTGGATCTGTAAATGACAGTGAAGTATGAGACTAGCAGGTAAAAGCAATTTGGTCTATACATATTCTATACCCATCAGTCTGCAGTGAAAGACTTGAAGCAGCTGTGGTTTCAGAGTGCTTTCAAGCTAGGAATAGCCAGACTTATCATGCCCGGACAACCTTCAGCTCACAACACCTGCTCATGCATTTCCTCCTGGGTTGTCCTGTGGGGCTTTCAACACTGCGTCAAAGTACTTTGCAGAAAATAAAAGAAGTTATTGCTGTCTTCACCTTGCAGGCAGAAATTGAGACTGGAGCTCAGAATTACCTGCCAAAGACCTCTAGAGAAATCAGAGAGAAGGGCTACCACTAATGATGTCCCAGGTCCCAGTCCTGCCTTCCCAGTTGGCTTTGTGCTAAAGAAGCTAAACTTTAGCAGTGTCAGGTGCAAAAGGTTGGTAACCAAGATTAAAAACAAAATCTCCAGGTCTCAACTGAGCAACCAGGAAATGAAGAGTGTGTGGTTTTAATGACAGCCAACCAGAATTTTAATTAAGTATTTCTGTAACCTTTCAAATAGGAGAATTAGATGAGAGTTGGGGACCAAGAACTAAATAGTCTTCTCATTACAATGTCATCCTTTTTACACAAGTGGATTTTATGAGTGAAAGAGAAATTAGATCTACAACCAGCCAACTTTTTCATCGGATAGGCCTTACACACCCACTAAATTCTATTCCTTCTGCAGATGGAGATTTCTCCAGGGAAAATAAAAATAAATAAATAAATATTTAGAGACTATATTATTGATTACATATGTCCTAACTTTCCTAACTTTTTGGCTTTAAAAAGATCTTTTAATACAGTTGCTTTTGAATACTAGCTCTTCTTTTTAGAAGGGAGAGGAAACTGTCTACCATTGTACCATGACAGGATATACATGGGATGCATGTGTACGCCCCAGGAGCAGCAAGCTAAAATACAGATCCCATACTAGTGCAGCAGATTCCCTTGTAAGGCACAGAAATAACTGCTTGAATGGCAGAAGGCAGCTCTCATCTTGCTTAAACCAAGCACTAGAGAAACAAAATCTACTAAAATAGCAATGTCTGTGTTAAACATGTACTAGTGGCTTTGCTATATGATCAGGTTAGTCAAGTGGAAAGAGGCACAGTTTGCTCTGAAACGCAGTGCCGATGGGTTTGATGGGCAAAGATGTTGCTAAAGCTGCAATCTGATTCTGCTGCTAGCTCTGACCCATCCCATGAATAAATAAGACTAACTTTCAGAAAGAAAGAAAGAAAGAAAGAAAGAAAGAAAGAAAGAAAGAAAGAAAGTAGAGAAAGAAAGCATCAAGCCACCTCAGCATGACAGATATCTGCACCTCATTGTAGAGATGAAGGAGGCTGTCAGAGCTCTCTGTACTTGTTGTGGTGGCAGGTGTTCATTGCACTACAATCACATTCAAAGAAGATTCATATTCTCTTCTTTCTTTTTTTTTTTTTTTTTTTTTGGTAAAACTTCTGGGCTACTTCCACCCATGGGTCTTAGAAAACTGAAGAAACTGGTCCTCATAAACTGAGAGAAATCTGTATGGCAGTCGGTTGTGGTTAAAATGCCTCTTTGGGATTTAACATCAAAAAAAAAGTGAGCTGGCAGTATATTTGGCTTTGCACATCATGTGAAAGTCATCTAAGAGAATCACTGGGAATATATTCTCACAGATACAGTGGAGAGATATTTTAATTTTTCATCTCTAACTGCCTGTAAGACATGTAGTAGATCACTTATTCCTCACAGCAAGGTGGGCAACAGCAGTCACTACCACATATGAAAATAAGCATTAGCAAAACACCAAAAAATTCAAGCATAAAAGAGCTACTTGATTTACCAAGCATTTCACATTCACTCAAAAAAAAAAAAAAAGTAAACCAGTTTACTATTTAATTGAAACGAACATACATAAATTCCCCCAAATCAGTTAAACCAGTTTCAAAAAGACATGAGGATCTGCTCTCTTCATGACTTCTCCTGAGGAGGGATGTGGCAGAAAGCACTTGTCTTTAGAATACAAGGTTCTCACAATGTTCATGGTAAAATCCAACTATTCAAAAAATATGACCTGTACCCTGTTTCCCTCTAAAAATCCAACATACTAATGTATTTTTATTTTGGATTTGAATTAATGAAGCAGACTTCTTTATGTACTATGGAGAGAGCAATAAGAATTTCATCTAAAAATGATCTTGAAATATGGTCACAAAATGGACTAAGAAAACAGTCTTTCAGGAAGCTGAGTTTCAATGGTTTTTTTCCTATTTAACAGAAAATGATAGATCTGGAGTCACTCCAAGTGCACATACATATACAGGTTTTGAAATAGAAATTAAAAGAAATCAATTAGTTCATCTATAACATCTATTCCTACAAAGCAAAATATGTATTTTGTTTTATTTTTCCCAAAATAATTGAAAGTATTAAAATGGATTGCTATCCTTTAGCACCATCTTGAGAACAAAGTGACAAAGATCATACAGTTTATTTTACTGCAGTAGTCATTTCTCCTATAGTAGCATAGAAAACTGATGGGTAAATCCTTGTTCTCTCTTCCTGTAATCATTACTTCACATTATTTTACATTCTCCCCTCTAAATACATCGCAATAGCAGAGAGTTATGTCACTGAAGGTTATTATTTGCTATTAGTTTCATTATATAAGCAATACAGTTTAGAAAATGATAGAAAGCTCTGCAGCTACATTGACAACACCTTAATGAATTGTCATTTTAAGATATATTCTAACTAGCTTTGATGGAAGGCAGTACACAAAAGTTATGACCTGAGTTTTTAAAGCTTTTAAATATTATGAAGACTATAAAAACATGACAAGCAGGAATTGCTTCTCTGTTCCTTATGCAATTATTTATTCCATCTTCATAATATAAATAAAATGTTCCTTGAAAAATCCATCTTAAGTATTATTAAATTAATATTATTAATATTATTAGAGCCTTTTCCTAGAAATAGCTAGCAAAAGCATTAATTTCAGCTCCCTTAATGAATTAGAAACAAAAGGTCATGAAAAAGGAAATAAACAGTTAAATGGAAAAAACTATATAAATCTCTTATCTTCAAAGTGTACCAAGAATCAATCTTAAGGAGTGTTTACAGAAACCTAGGGTCACATTTGTGTGACAGACACATAGGTGTGCACACATTAAAGTAGACAGATTTAACAAATTTTCTAAACATTCACATGCATTACTTCATATATCTGAGGTTGCTAGGGATCTGACATTAACGAAATTAATAATGTATTAACTGAAATTCACTTCATGTGTATTTTAGTAAAATTGTATAGGTAATATTTCAAATCAATGTTGTCTGAGAGATTTTAAGCTTCTGTCCTGACAAAATGGTTGTGCAAATACAAATGCAATGGATAAAGCCAGGAGCAGCTCAGAGGGACACCTTCAAGCTTTCACTAACAAAACTGCCAGTGCATCTAATCTTTGTGGTCCTGTATTCCTAACAGTCATGCAGATCCTGGTTCTCTCACAAACATGCAACAAAGAGCAATCAATTACTGTGACTTTGCAGGTCGTTTCAGCATTTCTGATCTGTTATTATTTCCCAGTAGCACAACCTAACAGAATGTAAGCTGGACAGCAGCAGGCAGCTTGTGATTCTCAGAGACCAAAGATGTAATTGTGAGAACCACCAAAGAGGTCATCTCATCTCAGCATGAGAAGTTATAGGAAGTTGTGTGCACAGATTCTTTGTTCAGCCTAATAAGCCCATCACAATATTTTGTGAAGACAAAGTGAACAAGTGCCTTCTTTCCCACCATGCCTTCTTGTCTTGTTCTGCTCCCACTAGCAGAACAGGTTATCATTACTCATATCATAGGGTAGCTTGGAAGCATGGCACCAATGCTCTAACAACTGAGGTGCCTGAGGAAAAACAGGTCTTCTCTGATAGCTTTCCATCTGTCTGTGTTCCCTAACAGGCTTCTGCACCAAGGAAGCCCACAGAGTTTTATTACATGCCCACACTATTTAATAAGGACAAGCGCAGGGATTACATTTGGCTTATGAGGCATTTTGCACTTGTCTGAGAACATACAAACTGAATCATCACCATTTTCTTCTTTTAGTGTTTTCTAGACAGGAGGTGGTCATATCTCCTACCACTATGTAGAACTTGGTATGAATGCCTCACCCTCTGAGGACAGCCACTCTGTCCCCTGTGTCTTGTCCTTGCTCCACTTACTGAGAATTCCCAACCATACCACACACAAGAGGGGGAGTGAAAAGGCCAGGAGAATACTCTATCTCCCTATGCTGCTATCAAAAGTATAGCATGTTAAAAAAAAAAAAAAAAAAAAAAAAAAAAAAGATTCTGGGATTCTGGTGACAGCATTATTGACGTCAGTAGTGAGTAAAAACCTAGAGTTCTTCCAAAATAATCTACCTGAAAATAAACCCCAGACAAAATTGAAAAATGAGCATTCACTTCAGCTAAAGTCACATATCAGATAAAAGGTGTTTCTTGAATCAAAGGTTCTTCAGTATCTTTTGTGAAGCTTATAAATAAGGAGCTAAAAGTCTAGCAAAAGCCTCTTTGCTCCCATTCTTCCCAAGGACATCTTGGTTTTGGAGCTCAATACTGTGAAGGCATGAGCAGATTTTTGGTTTCCGTAGTGGCAGTTACTGATGCTGAAGCCAGTGAAACAGCATGTCAGAATCTGTGATACTTCATATTCCAAGGTCAGAACTTTAATCTGTGAGCAAAAGGCAGAAAATAAAAGTATGTATAAATTAAAAAATAATAACTAATCACAGAAAATTATCATTTTAAGGGTTCCCCTGGATATATAACATACAGTTCCCAGATCCAGAAGGCCAAAATTCCCCTGCAAGGAAAAAACACTGTGCATCCGACTCTGCTACCTTCTAAATACTCTTAAACCATTTGCAGCAGTGATGATTCCTGGGTGCAAAGAGGCTGATGTACACAGACATCTTTGTCTTTTGACCCTGCCCAGAGACCACTTCTATCTAGCCTACAAACTAAGCTAGTTCAAGGCAAGTCTTCTAGTTGAACAGTACTTGTACATACTACAAACAGTGAATAGAAAGCTATTTAAGAAAAAAGAAAAAGGAGTGTTTTTAACAATCCATTGTATATGGAGGAGTAAACAAAGCAAAACATCATACAATGTTTGTGCAAATGAACAACATACATGCATTGAGTACTGTAACATTTCACATTACAATAGTAATGACTCTGAGTTGCCTGAATTTTTGCTTTAAAAAATGCATTTGCATTTTCCCCTAGGCTAAAATAACCAACTGCAGGCTGGCTTTTGGTATGGCAGTTTTCATGTGCAAGTTCTAATAAAGCCTTGGGAAAAGTCCATAGCATAAATTCACCTGTTTATGAGACTCTTAATGGTATTTCAACAGTCATAATATTGTGGTTGCTTTAAACTGTGTCAGTAGTTACCTAGTTTAAACTAATTGCTACAGTCCTAATAAAATAGTTTAATACAGAGGTTTAGAATGAATAGCCTTCCTAGCCAAACAGACAAATGTCCACATACCTGCTGCAATAGACTTTTGGACATCTTTTCACACTGGATTGTTGAATACAAATGCAGAACTAAAAGTTAAAATCTGAAATCTGACTTTTGCATTAGAACTAAAATAAATCATCAGTTGTTGTAGAAGTGGGTGTAGGGAAGTAAAGCAGATGTTGTCAGTGTGAAGGAACGCACCCTCTTATTAAGGGTGTCTACTAATGCTTACCCTTTTTTACCCTTTTATCTATGTGTAACTTGTTACATAATTATATTACATTCATCTGCAATGTAGTCCTCTTTGATAGAAAAACCTGCCATCTGGAGAAATGAAGGTCATGTAAAATCACAGCTCTATTTATCAGAAATTAACCAAGAAAGCATCAATACAATTTTTATCTGATAAGCCATTGTAGGCATTTTAATGATTCCAGTATTCCAGGACAGACTCATGTCCAATGCTCAGGTCCTGATCATGCAACAAGCTTAAATGACATGGGTGGACCATTGTACTTTGTTGCTGAACTGGAGCCTCAGGATATATCTGCAGTGCAGTCCCCGCTGTGACGAGAGCTTGTGCAAGCATTCAACGCTAGTTGGCGTGGACCTGCCTAGCAGTAAAAGAGCATCAGATTGGAAGTTCACACTGAGCAAAATCCGCCTAGTAAAGTTACAGCTCTGGCACAGGGTAACAATACCTTGTTTTTGGAAAAGTGAGGATGCTCCCAAATGTTTCTGTAGAGGTTGGCCAGAGAGACTCTGCCCAGAGATCTGAGCTGCCTAGCAGGCAGCTCTCCAGTCACTGCAACTCACAGTGTGCCTTTTTAAGGCAAAAATATCAGCAGTCTCTGTGACATTTCAGGCTCAGTCATACCTAGTCATTAAAGAACTGAATATTTATTCAGCTGGTTAGTCTAGACTGAGCACTGTCAGCTGCTTTCCCTTTCAGTTGCAGTTAACACAGGTCAGCCCATGGGGTTTTGTGGATCATCCTGTGAAGCTACAAGAGTCTCTTCACTGACCCACTGGTACCTCAACCAGCCATTCCAGATCCTTCAGGTCCCTTCCCCAGAACCATCTGCCTTACTTAATGCTGTAGCAGATCAGGATTAGAGGTAACCTCATAACTGCACCAGAAGTTTTGCAAGGTCATCTCTCTCTCTCTTTCTCTCTGTGCAGTGGTTTAAGTAAACTCAATGCTCTGAAAAGTTCGCACTCTCACAGATTTGACATAATCATAAGCAGCAATATAACTTGCTTGAAAAGCTGTCTGATAAGGAGCATATAACCTGAAAAAAAAACAATTTAAAAAAAAAAAAAAATATATATATATATATATGTCCCTGCCCTAGGGCACAGGATCAGTGAAAAAAGCACTTAAGAAACTCAGAGCAAGAGATAATTTAGCAGTGAAGTACCAGAGCTTCATTTCTTATGCTATTCATTGGTTATTAACTCATTTCTTGCAGACATACCAGATTTTCTGCCTATTTTACACTGAAGTTACATACACAGTGTAACTATTTCATTCCTATCAACTGAAAAATCAAATGCAGTACTACAGTAAACTGAAAACAGTCAGCTAACCTGGGAGAAATTCATATCTGCTTCAAGAATGAGTCAAAAGCAGTTAACCTACTTAGTTCCATTAAAGCCTCAAAAACAAATTGAAATGGGGAAAAATATGCCCAGCCTTATGCAACTCCGTGTATTTGGATTAACTTTCCCCGTAAATACCTAAAGTAGTGGTTATCTGTCTCATAAAGATATATTTCCTTTGAGACATAACATTAGTTTCTGTAAAGCTGGTCTTGAAACAAAATGTGTAAGCTGGCCACTTTTATGTGAATCAATATTGGAGGATGAAGTCACACACAATCATTTCATGAGGATCTGAAAGGTCCCTCAAAAAAGAAGAGAGCAAAGTGGTACAAAGATATACATGTATATAGCTTCTGGGTCTTTTATTGTCCAGATGTGAGGACACAACAGAAGAATAGAGAGAATGAATTCAAGCTTCAGGCAGATGAATAATCCCAACACAGCAGAACAGAACAGAAGGCACTGGTGGGCAAACCCAACTTAATGCATGAAGAAAGGAAGACACATGAAGACATCCTCTAACTGGTCGCAAGCCAGTTTCCTAATTAGTAGTGTAAGATGAAGGGATGATTAGTATGACTATTGTCGGCAGTGACTGTATAAAACTCTCCCAGGCATTGACCAACAATAGTCACATTTGAGATACTACCTGCTATCCAGCCTTGGAGACATCAGTTAATTATGCACTGCAGCAGTCTCAGGGCATACACATTATTTTCATCCACATTATCAATGCTGAAAAAACGTCATAAAATTTTACAGGGATTTCAAGTTTTATATATTTTATTCTTCCACTTTTCAGTAATCTCATCAGCAGTGCCTCCTCAGTGACTCCAGTAATTTCATTTCCACATATATAAAAGGTATAACAATGCTGATTTGTCTTTAAATAACTTTACTACAGACATGATATATTATGTATACATATGCAAGAAAAATATTTACATACTTTTAAAGAGTTCAGTGACCAAATTTCTTCCATGTATTTGAAAATCATTCCAACTATATAACAATGCATCGTGTGCATATTTTTTAGGTATTTCTACATGTGAAAGCTCCTCAAGCCAAGGAATTCACTGGTTAAAGACAAATACATTAATAATAAAATAATAAAATAATAATAATAATAATAATAATAATAATAATAATAATAATAATAATAATAATAATAATAATAATAATAAAAGACAGAATATAAAGACCCTACAAGTTGAAGCTTCTGAGATCAGGTCAAGTTTTATTTAAATGTGCAAAGGGTAAAATAATCAGTTCATGTATTCCATAAGCAACCTGAACTTTCATTTCCATATATCATTTATACAACAAATTTATTGCAATGATCAGGTAATAATAATTGCATTTTTAAGTGATCTTTTAAACGTCAGGTAAAAGCACAATGAGAAGCTCAATGAATGTTTCAGCAAAAATGTGCCTTGGCCAGTTTGTTCTGCTATCTACTGGGAATGTAAGCAGTCTACTAGACCTCTGGTATGACAGCTGATGTTACCACAGGGCAATACAGGGTGGATTAAGGACAGAATTATTTCCAGCTTTAACTCTTGGTATGAGTCAAGCTCTTCATACTACTTAGCATTTGTATTTGCTTAGTTTTAATAATACATCTTCAGTTGTTTGGGGGCAAAAAGAAAATAGCCAATTTGCTAGGAATGTTTGGGCAATGAGAATTCAATTGATTTGATTTTTGTTATTTAAAGGCATTGCCACATTATATTTGAGCTCCTCTGAAACATTAATTTTACCTTCCCATAGGACTGCAACATGAGGCGGTGTTGTTCCCTGAGGTGAAAGCACAGGCCTATATTTTCAAAAAGTCTGAGCTGAGCTGTGATGCATTGCAGCAGAAATGTGGCTGTTCAAAGGGAACTACAAAATCCAAATCCCCCGGCGTCAATGGACATGTGCCAGAAATTATTATTATTATTAATAATAATAATAATAATAATATGATTATAAGACTTGCTAGAGATCCCAAGGGAAGTCTATGAAAATACTAGGAACAGATTTCCTGGGTTCTGTACCTTGGGCACAAATTAAGTCTTCTTCTCAGACATATTGTAGTATAAATCTAACTAAAGTTAACAGAAATACCCCGTCACCCTTAGAGCTCATTGCTAGCTCCTCAAATAGCGTAAATATGCCAGTTAGCCTGAGAGGAAATCTAGTCTCATTTACACACTTTGCACAGGAAACCAATACAGTATTAATCACTTCAGCATAATCCTGTTATTCAGCTCACAAGTGAGGAATGGGCTGCTATGTTTTGCCTTCAGCAGCTTTACCTTTCATCGAATTTGGAAATAAGAAGCTGGTAGAATGGATTTCTTCCTATGAAGATGGTGCCTTCTCCATATATACTACCCAGTGTCAGGTAAATTTTTGCAGCTTTACAGGCAAAACTGCTTTTCTTTTACAAAGTCTGGTTGCTCATGTGCTAGAGATGACTTACTGTTTGGCATCTGGGTATGATGAGCTCTCCCCTGAACAGCAGCCTGGTGTCTGTTTGACCTCTAAGCTGGGAATGAAAATTTCCAGTACACACTTAGTTCAGAAGCATAATTTTACTTTTCATGACTGGCACATGCACACCAACTGTTCTCTTGTTTGTGTCCATGCTCAGTTGCAGTGCATATTCCAAGTGGGTACATTTCTATGCATATTTTCAGCAGAGGTAGATCTCAGACAGAAGGGTAAAGGCAAAGGGGAATCACAGTTCCCTAGTATGAAATACATTAACTGGCTTCCTGACAGAGAGAGTCCAAGGCTCCTCACATGCCTTGCAGATCCCCTTGGACCAGGGGTGCAGAATTCTGTATTATTTGTGCTAGAAAAGGCCCTCATCAATGTGCCGAACTGTCATTAACTAATCAATGAGCAGCAAATACAGAGTAGTTTATCTTACTTCAGTAGGAAATGCCCCAGAGTGAATCTTTCATTGAATTCCCAAAGACTGCTTAGGTACAGGGAGGATTTTTCAGTGTGCTGTGAACTCCTTTGCACAGAGTAACTATTTTGAGGACAACTCAGAAATAGCACTGAGAATTCTCAGGATGCAGACAATACAGATCCATGTCAGCTGGCTGTCATTTTGACAAGTAGATGGCATGTTGGGAGAATCTGGAGCTTTTCTCGTTCTCCCTCAGGCATGCGCACATAAAGCCTAACTACCTTTACTCTACAGTGCTAGAAGAACAATGCAGTATTTTAAGAGCCCACGTTTGTCTGTTACTGTCAGCTCATAGTAAAAAATACTTCTGAAGGAAATCAAGGGGTTTTTTGCTAGATGGAACTGTGTGCTTGGCAGCTGGGTGAAATGTGTCACTCATACAAGGAGAGTTATCAGTCTCTTGAAGTACCACAGTAGCACTAAGGCAAAGACAAGAAGAGATCCATATCAGACTTTGCCCTGAAGCACCTTATGATGTTTGGCAGAGCAGCTCCAGCAGTGGAAAGGGTGGCCATGAAATGCAAATATATTTGAACTCTAAAATGCAGTCCCAGATATACCAAAGAACTTGATGATTTCTCTAAAGTGGACATAAAATACAGCGTATGCTCTTGCTTTTTACTGGTAATAGTATCAGTATATGCTATTTTA